>NW_027116798.1:17932500-18532500 GCF_024137725.1 Prorops nasuta
GGACTTTTTGACGTACGGGCCGCTCTTCGTCATCGACTGCTCGCATCAGAACGAGTCCATAAAAACCGGCACGGTCGACGTTAAACTCGAGATCGAGTGTATGGAAATCATTCCGGATAATACTACAGCCTATTGTTTAATCATACACGATAAAATTGTACAATATAATCCTCTTACGAATATTGTTAGAAATGTAAGTTAAAAAAAAAAAAAAAATTATTGTTAGAAATATAAGTTTATAAAAAAAAAAAAATAAAATACTTTCTTAAAGTTCTTAATGTTTTATTCCTAAATTCTACATTATGGGAGATTAAACGTAGGGAATAAATAAATATTAATAATTATAAGCATCAATTAATTTTTTATTTTTAATACAAAATATCTATCAAACTTTACACTTAAATTCCACGTTGTGGTATTTTCCTCCTTTATATAACATTATTAAATTATTTGCTGCTGCAGCCTTTTGCAGCTGCTGCAACTGCTCCATATCTTCCGCCAATTTTGCCATTCTCCCTGGCAAGAATACCCAATCGGCTGTTGGCAGCTTTACAATAATTTTTATGCCATATTTTGTCTTAATTATTTCAACTTCAGATATTTCGTATTCGTCATTTTCCGTTAAGCTATCTAATTTAACGAATTTTTTTGGAATGACACTTCCCAATTCATTGATCTTATTGAAGTTCATTTTTATCTCTATGAAAAAATTAGTCTCATTAGAGTAAAAAAAAATCAATTAAATAATGCATTTACTAATCGAATGAAAAAGAAAATCCTTACCTTTTTTTATTTATGTAAGAATCAAGTTTATTTTTAATGCGTTCAAACACACACACACAAACTTATTTTTTCTGAATAGTTCAAGCACGCGTGGTACGACTATGCAGCTCTCGTTTAACAGACTGACTTTTTATATGAACGATATTATCATATATTAAGCGTATGCAATGTTTGGAAGGGGTAATTTTTGTTTTTTTTTTTTTTTTCTTTCTTACTTGCGATGAATTTCCATTGTGATTGACCTATAGGTTTATCACAGTATAACACAATAGGAAAAAATATCTATGGATATCACTATACGGGGATTATTCAGAGGGTATAGTGTATCCTTCTTAATTAAGAAAGAAATAATGGAAGGGGTAATTTTTTTTTTCTTACTTGCGATAAATTTCCATTGTGATTGACCTGTAGGTTTATCACAGTATAACACAATAGGGAAAAATATCTATGGATATCTCTATATACGGGGAGGGTATAGTGTATCCTTTAAGAAAGAAAGAATGGACTTCTAATGTAATTTCATATTGAAAACAAACGATAAAGACTCTCTCTCTCTCTCGACGGGATTTCTTCAGAGGCTGCATTCAGTCCTCGAACGTTCATCAGTGCGGATAGTAAAGTAGAAAATTAAAGAAATGGAAAGTGAACGTTGTTTAGTGACAATAAATCTAGTAGAGGAGGAGGAGGATAAAAATCAAGCAGAATCGATGTCTGATTACATCAAAAGAATTAACGATTCTCATAATCGTTATTTTGAAGAATATGAAGCAATGCTTCATCATAATATGCACATGAACTGTAAGTACTTATTTTAATTTCTTTTAAAGAAAAAAAACCCTACCCATCCATACAGATTGTTTATTTCAATAAATAGAATCATAAAAGAATTTTACGACACATATATTTGAAAACTGTTAACAATCCCACTATTTGACCAATTTTTTTTTTTTTTTTTTTTATTATTATTCAAAACGAAGAATTACGAAAAAAAAATTTTTTCTTTTATTTTTTACCAGCCATTGCTTTAGAGGAGAGGGAGGAAGAAGAGGAGATGGTGGAAGAAGAGGAGATGGTGGAAGAAGAGGAGATGGTGGAAGAAGAGGAAGAAGAAGAAGAGTTTGTGATTTTTGTAAGTATATTTGCTTTGTTAAAATAGTTATTACAATATCAAAAAAAAAAAAAAAATAACAAAATGTTTTTCAAATATGTCCCAGGTGAAAAATATGGCCACACAAACGGAGTCCATTGCTACAAGAACTGAGGCTACGCAAATGGAGCCTCAGATAGATCTCACACCACATTACTGGTGTACAAATTGTACAAAATATGGTCACCTACGCATCAATTGTTCACTACCAGAGTGGTGTAGCATTTGTCATAAATATATACATCATGCAATTGAATGTAAAAAAAATTTCTAAAAAAAGCATTGTAAATAAAACCTTTTTAATACTTCAATAAATTATAATTAAAAAAAAAAAAAAAAAAGATTCCCTTTTTTCTAACTTACGAAAAAAAAAAAAAAAAAAAAAATATGGGGGAGCGATCACTGGATCGCTCTCTACGAGTATTCTCTCTCTCTCTCTCTTTCTCCAAAGCGTCTACACTATTCGCCTTAAAAGAAGTCGGTCGCGCGGGCACCCAGGAGCGTAAAGACTCGGTTGGGCACCCCCCAACTCTCATCCCAGGAGCGTCAAGATTCGCTTGGGCACCGCTCTTTAAGGAATTTAATGTAAAAGGGGGAGGCCACATTTGTACCCCCCCACCAAAGGAGTCAGAGGGGGGATACACGCGACAACTATCGGTAGTTAGCGATACCGACAATCATCCATGGAATCTCTCTCTCTCTCTCTCTCTCTCTTTCTCTCTTTCTCTGCGTCCACTGCTTAACGTAAGAGGGGGGGGGGGGGGGCCACGTGTGTACCCTACGAGTTTAACGTCGGGGAGGAGGAGGATGCGCATGCGCACAACCGCTCGAGGAGAGGGGGCAATTCCCCTACTTCCCTTGCCCCCGCGGGACCCCGACCCCCTCGTCACCCGGTCATAGAATCCCCTTAGCTACTCTACTTTTATTATTTAAAATATATATATTTTTCACAATCTTCATTTTTTTTTCTGATATTCTGCAGCGAGATAGCTGGGCTCTGCGTTTTTGAGTAGTTCTTCCATCTAAAATCAAAATGGTCCACTTTGCCTCGTCGAAGTAAGGTCTACCTCAGGCTCCATTTGCGCGCAGCTTGTATTCCCGTGACAAAAGACTCCGATAGCGTAGCCAATATTTCTCACCTTAGACATAATTGAAATCATGTTGTTACTTTTCGCATAGTAATAGCTCTATTTTTTTTAACAAAGCAAGTATACTTACAAAAATTCAGCACGTCTTTCAACGATGAAAAAGAAGTAGTAGGTACAGATGAATTTTCATCCTCCTCCTTCCTTAGATTTTATCCTCACAATGCACCA
This sequence comes from Prorops nasuta, assembly GCF_024137725.1. Classification (NCBI taxonomy): domain Eukaryota; kingdom Metazoa; phylum Arthropoda; class Insecta; order Hymenoptera; family Bethylidae; genus Prorops; species Prorops nasuta. The sequence continues at coordinate 17,935,747 of NW_027116798.1, forward strand.
AGTAAATCAGGAAAGTAACGAAAATTTAAATAAAGCAAACTTAAATGCTCCAGACAAAAAACAACGAAGTACTAAATCCATCAATTTCAACGATCGATTAATTTTCTATGATTTTTCAATGTGTACTGCATTGTTGAAGGCATGCACCAAGTAAATCAGGAAAGTAACGAAAATTTAAATAAAGCAAACTTAAATGTTTCCAGAAAAAAATAACGAAGTGCTAAATCCATCAAGGTCAACGATCGATTAAATTTCTATGATTTTTTAATGTGTACTGTTGATGGTTTGAGGACTGAATGCTGCTCCACCGAGGATATCCCGTTGAGAGAAAGTCTTTATCGGTTTTTAAAATATAAAGTTACATGTGATAAGGAGTTAATTCTTTCTTAATCAAAATAAGAAGAACTATACCCTTCGAATAATCTCCGAATAGAGATATTTTTTTCCTATTGTCTTTAACCTATAGGTTACAATCACAATGGAAATTCATCCCAAGTAAGAAAATCTTAGAAAATTACTCTTTCCAAGAAATACGATAATATCGTTTTTTTTCTATTGAATTATACTGTGATAAGTCAATCACAATGGAAATTCATCGCAAGTAAGAAAAAAACAAAAATTACCCCTTCCAAACATTGCAATTAAATACGCTTAATATACGATAATATCGTTCATATAAAAAGTCAGCCTGTTAAACGAGAGCTGCATAGTCGTACCACGCGTGCTTGAACTATTAAGAAAAAATAAGTGTGTGATTAAACAAATTAAAAAGAAACTTGTTTGTTACATAAAAAAAATGTAAGGATATTTTTTTTTTCATTCGATTAGTACATGCATTATTTAATTGAGTTTTTAACTTTAATGAGACTAATCATTTTTTTTTTCATAGAGATAAAAATGAATTTCAATAAAATCAATGAATTGGGAAGCGTCATTCCAAAAAATTTTGTGAAATTAAATAGCTTGACGGAAAATCAAGAGTACGATATTTCCGAAGTGGACAAAATTATGACAAAATATGGAATGAAAATCATTGTAAAGCTGTCAACAGCCGATTGGGTATTCTTGCCAGGGAGAATGGCAAAATTGGCGGAAGATACGGAGCAGTTGCAGCACCTACAAAAGGCTGCAGCAGCCAATAATTTAATAATGTTATATAAAGGAGGAAAATATCACAACGTGGAATTTAAGTTTAAAGTTTGATATGTATTTTGTATCAAAAAAAAAAAATAATGAATAAATTTGTTGTTTATTATATATTTATTTAATAAAAATTGTTTTCTTATTTTTTAACTTACATTTCTAACAATATTCGTAAGAGGATTATATTATACAATTTTATCATGTATAATTAGACAATAGGCTGTAGTATTATCCGGAATGATTTCCATACACTCGATCTCGAGTTTGACGTCGACCGTGCCGGTTTTTATGGACTCGTTCTGATGCGAGCAGTCGATGACGAAGAGCGGCCCGTACGTCAAAAAGTCCGTATAGTCGAGCATGGGTCTCCCGAGTTTCTCACCAGCGTAATAGGAGGTGAAAAACTTTACATACATGTCGTAGAGGACGGAGTAGCGCGATTTCGTGAAATCAGTGTCGAGACGATCGTACGGATAAGATTCGGAATTCAGATGGAGTTTGACATCGAGTACTTTGCAATGACTGAATTTGAGCACATCCTCGTGCTGACTACTCTTTTTGTTCGTTCTGAACGCCAGAATGACGTATAGCGGCTTCTCCAATTGCGTGGACGCTTTCACGGACCACGTGTGTCGCTGCGACTTGGGCAGAAGCGGATACTCGTAAAGTTCCCAGGCGCGAAAAGCGAGTGACAGACTCTTGTCCTGCTCGACGATACTGAGAAATTGGAGTTTCGTAATTTAGTTCAGGGTCACATGGGGTATTCTCCACTGCACTCGTAGCAGCTTGATCGACGAATCGGTGATTTTCACCGATGAGTAAATGGCGTTTGTATCGTCGCGGGCGCGAATGAGAACGAGCTCGTGACGCGCGTTAACGACGACTCGCCGATAATCCTCGCAGAATCCCAGCAGCATTTTCAGGGGCACGCAAAAGCTGAAATTCTTAACAGCCGCCTCCTTTTTGAGCCGGTCTTTGGCTGTAGCGACGAACCATCCGGAATGACGTAGACTGGCGCTCTCCTCGGTGCTCAGGGAAACGAGATTCTTCAGAGTGCTGGTAATACCGACGTTTCTGCATCGGTCGATCTCGATACCGTTCAATTCGTAACGAATCTCGTCGAAGAGAAAGGCCGCGGAATTGCAGTCGAGCGTAACTATATCCTCGTTGCTGGCGCTCGCGTCACGCGTGCCCTCCACCAGCTGACCCTCAACGTAGAGATAACTCTCGCACGGCAGGAGTATCAAATCTTGCTGCTGTATGGGAATGCGAATCTCGTCGCTGTTCGCCAACGAGGCGTTCGCATACGGATTGTAGGCATGCATCTCCATTTTGGTGATGCGATTGTCGTAGGTCAGCAGTGCGGTGACGTTCAAGGGATCTGCCATTGTTCCACTATGTACCTTCGCCCAATCTCTTCACGGTGAATCCCAATGATTGTAAAAATTCTATATTTCTTCTCGTTAGCAAGAAGCTCCTCTTGTCGCGATTTTCACTCCGATGAACCGGTGTATTCGACTCCACGTAGGACGAACGACTAGCGAACGTTTCATCCAGTTTCACCGCTTTATAATCCTCGTTACTTTTGTAAATTAACATTTTTCTTAATGTGCAATCTTATGGTAATTTTTTCACGTCCAAAGTCTACGAGACGATCGTCCTGATCGAGGATACGTAACGTGAGACGGTCAATTACTCTGACGATGACCGGTAGATAAATGACGGTTTTCGGTGCCTCCGAGATTTTATAGCCCGGTGGTACGCTAGGAAAGAACTCGTGAATAATGTGTCAGAGTCTACCGTTGGTGTACGCACCACCCGCAATGTTGCACTCGATGCGTAGAATATTTGTTTTCACAATGTTCACGGTTTCGTCGGATTCAGCCTGGGCGTTCGGTTCGATCACGCGATTCGACGAGAAGCCCAGTAGTGAGCCAATGTTATTCGGTTTTCCAAAGTCAATCGAATATTTGCAGAATATTTCACTCTTCAGTGTATTGTTATTCGCTCGTAGAAGAATAACGCTGTCAATCTCGTCTTGAATTTCGTATCTCGTAGAAATTTGAGATTGCAAATACTCATTTATCGCACTCAATTCGTAACAGCCTCTGGGTATCGTCAGTACCTTATCGTTATCGTAGTAGAACTTATTATTCGTCTCGTCCACATTGGCTATCGAGTTGTACGTTTGCATGTCCACGAGACCGATCTCGTACCGATCGTCTTGCAGATTGATCGGGGGAAAGATATCTGAATTTAATACTGATTTACGATCCGATAATGTCACGGTGAAAGACATTTTTTTTTTTTCAAAGTATCTGTTCTCGCAGGAATTTCACGCACAACTGACCGCAATTGCTTTTATCGTACGATTGATATCGATCATGATTGTAGTAGATTGTAACGTTAGGACCAAAGTAACGCACACATTCTTTTGGCGGTTTCAAATTTCCGAAGGAATCGAAATATACGATGATGTCGTTACGCTTGACGTAGGCTACCCAGTGGGTACCAGGGCCGCATTGATCGTCCAGATTCACGATCGCGCACTCGTTGCACCGCGGCCCGTCGAGCGGCAGAGATGTGCGCATAAGGACTCCACGGAAGTATGGTATGCGTCGGCAGATGCGTGCCAATTGTATGTTACTAGTAGCACCTGAATCCGGGAGAGCATCGCGACGACGACGGAATTTCCCCTAATTCATTTTCTTCCTCTTATCCGACCGTTTTTTTTTCACCTCCACGGTTTCCCTCTCCGACGACTCGCTTGTACGGTTTCAGATAAAGACCTCGACCTCTCTCGCGCGACGCTTCCATCGCGCGATTGTGACGTTGCATTTCCCGCAATCGTTCTCTCTCAGCTTTTGCACGGTTTACAGCCGTCGCTATACCCGATGCTCCACCTGCCAGTGCTCCGACTGCACCTAGCAGTGGGAGTATAGGTATTATACCGCCCCCGTTTCCTCGGCACTCGAATTCTTCTCTTCCTCGTAGTAGTAGTACCAATTTTTTTCTTGTTGTTGTTCTTTTTTTTAGCCGCTACTGCTTTCTTTTTCGCGACAATATTATGTAATCCCAAGCCAAGTTTACGCTTAGCATTCATCGATGCCCATACGGCTGCGGCGACCGCGCGTTCACCCATGGTCGCGTCTCTTGCGGTAATACGTTCACGCGCTCTCCTCGCTAGCACTTTATCGGCCTGATGACGCTCCGGTAGATCCTCGTTGTGCCAATATGCTAAGTCGTGATCGAGGCAGGCCTCGTCCAGCGGATTTATACCACGATCGCCGCGCTCCAATCTTTCGCGAAGTCGAGTGCCGGGCCCGCAATAATTGTAACCGGGCACGTGCAGCTCAAATGGCAATTTTTTCAAGACTTTATTGAAGAACGATCCAGACATTTAGAGCAACTGCTTCTCTTGCTGACAAACGTAACAGTCTTTCATCCGTCTCGGTGGTCCGTCGTGGTGAGTGGTATTAGGTAGATTGTAGTGTTGCAAGCAATATTGATATTGCTGCACATCCGAGTCCGCGCGAATGTGCCGAGGTAATCTTTCCCACACACTCGCGATACTGTCTGGAAAGTACTCCAGCAATACGATCTTCGGTATGTGTTCGAGCTGGTGATTCGTCAAGTTCTGCAGGGAATCGACGACGACTAGCATGAACGCCATCGTAATGGCAACTGACCGAATAGTTCCGTAAATCGCGAAATATAAATGAACGATACAGCTGTTCCCGAAGGTTAATAGCGAGGATGCATTTCGTGAAGCACGTGCCGACTATTCGCGTGACAAATTTGGATGCTCACGATGCTACCACGCAAATAAGAAAACGCCACGGATCGCTATTACCATCTACGATACGCTGCATAGTTTGCGGTCCGTCGAATTGCGGTAAGACAAACGTGTTGCTGAGCCTCATAGAGAGTCCGCACGGTGTGAGATTCGAGAACCTGTACGTCTACTCGAAGTCGCTGCAGCAACCGAAGTATCGATATCTGGAGCAGCTTCTGCAGGACACGGAGGAAATTGGTTACTTTCCATTTTCAAACAATTGCGAGGTTTTGAACGTCGCGGATGCAAAGCCGAATTCCATTTTCATATTCGACGATGTGGCCAACGACAAGCAGGACAATATAAGGGACTACTTTTGCATGGGTAGACATTCCAACATCGATTGTTTCTACCTCTGTCAGACTTATGCGAAAATACCAAAGCATCTGATACGAGATAACGCAAACTTGCTAATAATATTTAAGCAGGATGGAACTAATCTGAAGCATATTTTCAACGATCACGTCAACAGTGATATGTCGTATGAGAAATTTCTCACATTGTGTTCGACCTGTTGGAGTCGCGATTACGGTTTGTTAGTAATAGACAAGGATAGCTCTCTGAAGAACGGTCGATATCGCAAAGGTTTCAACGAGTACGCCACGATCGAGTGAACAGCCTTGTGAATGTCAGGCCGGTAAGGTTTCACGATCATGAGCTTGAGTGTCAGTTTGATAGTGGAGTGCAGGCCGTTCGGATCACCGTGTCAGGTCGGTTAAAACCCGTGTCGGTTCGGGGAAAGCTGTTGTATACAGCATCGCAACAGGTCGGTTAAAAACCGTTCAGTTCGAGGAAAGCTGTTGTATACAGCATCGCGATGGATGAAAAATCGCTTCTGAAGAGGATCGCCAAGACGAGCGAGGTCATTCGCGACAAGCATCGTGCCTTGAAATCGGAGAAGGCGATAATGGAGAGCAGTTTGAACGAGACATTCAAGCCGATATTCGAACCATTGAAGAAACTCGTTTCGCAAACGGAGGATAACACAAATAATAATAATAATTCGTTCGTCAACGATAAATTGAAGAGGGGAGCCTACTTCACATCGACACCGTATTAACGAGCAAAGAATCTTAGTAGCAGTATTAGTGAAACTATTACGAATCCATTGGATTTCATGACCGACGACGACGAGTCTTCTATAACCGATCAAATGTCGCCCGATTCGAAAAAAAGTTTGCTAGAAAAATTAAATATTGATGAAAAAAATGAACCAGGCTTGTTTGAACATGTCTTTCAACATATTAGATTTCATCCGATCCCTGGCAAGTATATTAAATTACTTCTGACCGATAGGGATAACTTGATTGATCGTGCTTTTGGACCTCTTTATAAAAATGATCAACTGACGCTTGGTAGATGTAAATTTGAAATAAGTCATGAAGGAGATATTATTCTCGATAAGACGTTATACACCGGTACAATAGGTACTTATGAACTAATTTTCATGAGAGAACCCAATCGAGCCATTATAAAACCCGACGATTTGGAACAATACAAGAGTATTCTCAATCAAACTAAAGCGCATAAACTGTTAAACGATAGTCTAAAACAAACCAAGGGTAATAAAGGTGCAAAATATAAAGAAATTATGATACCATTGCTATTGGGAAAACCTATGTTACCGCCTGATCGGTTACCATCAACATCAGGCGCAAGAAAATCGTCAACGTCTGACGCGTATACATCAAGTGTCAGTAAAGCGTCAACATCATCAAAAAAAAGGGGTAAAGGTCTTATGCGTGTCACCGAGGGACCAATCAACTACGTACATTGGAACGATCTGAATGAATTGATCGAACGTTTGAGACTTTTGATCGCATCGGTGTCTGCCGGTAATACGAGTCATCACAACGAGATACAGTCGATAATCGAGGAGTTGCGCGACGAGGATCTTATCGTATAAAGAAAGTTGCACGTTACATTCTTACCTCAGTGTAATATCAACGTCTTTCGGTAGTACGAGGTAAAAAAAAATTAAATGTCTGATTCCTGCTGTTGTGAAATTTACATTTGTTTAACATACATCGTAGAGTGTATACTCTCGACATTACGAGCCATCAAGAAGAGGAATAACGAGCAACAACAAGAGACTGATTTTTGAAAAAAAAAGTGACAGTAGTGCATTTGAAATGTCGATAAATAAATTTGGAATTGGACTGGATGGTGAGAGTAGGAAACACTTTCACGAACCAAATTTAGAACATTTACTGCTCGAATTTAAACAATATTTGACAATAATATTGAATAAACATAATGAACAATTTGAGAAAAAGATGGACCAAATTTTGCAAACAATTTGTGAAAAATTAGATGATAAAGTGAGTAAGGAAGATCTGATACGTGAAACACTTAGCAATACTTATAAATTATAGGAATCTGTCCATGTTTGAAAAAAAAAAAATGAGCAAAGAAAAGATACAGTTGGTGGAGGAGCTCCATGCACCGGCGAGGATAAATTTTCCACGCAGAAGAGTCATCGTGCGTGGCTTCGACGATCTCTGGCAGGCCGATCTTGTTGATATGCGCAATTACGTCGATGCGGGTCACCAGTACATTCTCACTGTAATCGATACCCTCTCGAAATACGCTTGGTCGGTGGCATTAAAGACCAAGAGCGACAGAGAAGTGACGACGGCAATGACGAGAATCCTAAAGACCGGCAGATGTCCGAAAAATTTACAGACCGACAACGGCAAGGAGTTTTACAACGGTGACTTTCGGGCGTTGATGAGGAAACGCGACCAGTGTGAAGCTGGCAACACATCTACCGGAATTGCCTTTAAAAAGCACAGTTCTTATAGCATTCCTAATAGTTCTATAGTTCTATACAATTTTTAGCAACAGTTCTGTGTTTTTCATAGGTCTAAAACGATTTTAATAATAAGCAATGCTAACTTCCCTAAAAAAATTCCAGCATTGCCTAAAAAAAGCACAGTTCTTACAGCATTCCTAATAGTTCTATAGTTCTATACAATTTTTAGCAACAGTTCTGCGTTTTTCATAGGTCTAAAACGATCTTAATAATAAGCAATGCTAACTTCCCAAAAATAATTCCAGCATTGCCTAAAAAAAGCACAGTTCTTATAGCATTCCTAATAGTTCTATAGTTCTACGCCATATCAAAAAAGAGTTCTATTTTTTCAGCCTAAAAAATAGTTATAAACAGTTAAAAAATCTAAAATTCTTATATAAAAATCAATCCAATGTCTTCCATACGGAATAAAAACTACTATAGTAGCTGGTATTCAAACTTAAGAAGATAGTTCTGCTCGGTTGTGGTCGCTCCGAACGCCCCTGTTTCTGAAAAAAAATTAAGTACATCATAATACATGATTTTGATCTTGTAGTATTAACATTCCTGTCCAGACGGAGTTCAGAATGGAATAAAAAATTCTCTCAGCTAGTATACGATGTACAGAAGATAGTTCTGTTGATTTCTAATCGCTCCAACCACACCCGTCCATACAAAAAACTGATCATATTAAAATAGGACTAATACAAGATTTAGACCTAGCAGCAGACTCGAGACTTCTTCTGCCATTGTAATTATATTTTGTCCAACACTGCAGAGATGTAAATTAAATAAGATTGTGCAGTTAAGGTGAAGTTTTCCAAAACGAATTAGGCTAACCATGACGTAAAACGGTATTATTCCCGTGGTATGAACTTCTTTACCACTTTAAATTAGGACTAGCTTAATTAATTAAGATTTGGTAGAATTCAATTTAAAGTAAATTTTGTGTTCAAGGTTCGGAAAATGAAAAGGTTTTTATGTTAAGACTGATTCAAATTGAGAATTTATAGTATTTGCGTTAGGACAGAGAAATATAAGATGTTAACAAATCTTTGTAATGAATCTTCTATTTTGTGTTTTAAATTTTTTATTATCTTTCAAAAACTACAAATTCATTTGCTTCATACACTGATTAAATATTAATAATAAATTTATCATATAATTAAACAAAAACGAAAATATATTTCTTACATATATTAAAATAAAGGTATTTATGTTTAAAATTTATGAAATAATAATATGTATTATAAGATAAACAAATTTGTTGAACTTTAAAGAATGAAGAAAATAATTCAATTAATCACCCTGGTAATGGTGAAAAATCGTCGAATTTTAAATGTATGGAAACTATAGATTTCCGATTCATTGTTTCCTTCTGCCATTGCATTTTGCTTTTTCACTGAAATAAGTATACATATAGCTTTGAAAAATAAATGTACTTTATTATTAATAAAATTAATTAAAAGCTTACATTTGTCATTGTATTTTAAGGACAGCTTGAACCTAGCTACGTTGATATCATGCAGAATACTTTAAAATGCTATCGTTGTCATCATGTCGTGTGTAAATTAATACATGCGGCGTTATTACTGTATTAATTTTAGCTACTTCCTTATATGGACGTAAGTCATCTATATGATACCAATATAAACCCATTTTTGTGTAGGCTCTGTAATGCTCATGTGCATAATGCACAACTCCAGATATAATAAATTCCTTATTGTCAAATACAATTTGATCAGGTATTTGTTGCAACGTATTAATATTTTCATTATTTGTTACATATCTCATATCAGTAACAATAGAGGTATCTATTATAATATGTGGACCACATGTTATGATCTCCTCTACACATCCTTTACATTTCCGGCAAAATTTTTGTTTTATATTTGCATCATTAATCGCCTCTTGAAGATTGGTAAAGCTTTTTTTCAATATAATGTCAACATTTATACTGATACATACAAAGGAACGAAATAATTTTTCCTTACAATTTTCTGCTTTACAAATTATTTCTCTTGTATAACTAGGTTCATCTATCAATAAACAATCGATTAGGTGAGCTGCATTGCAATTTGTGTTTAATTGCGCGATATTACGAGTGTACAATTTTAAGCTATCTTTAAATAGATTTAACTCTTTTAAGATTTTAGCTCTCTCTTTATATATCATAGCTGTAATACGTTTGCTTTGTAAAATTGATAAAGCATATCTTAAAGATTTACATGCTGATGAAATTACGAGATTGTTGTAATTATTATTGCATGCGATTGCATTCATAAGTACTTGTATTATAGAGTCGAATGCACAGGTTTCTTTTATATTTAACGAACAATTTTCTAAATTGACTGGTTTACAGATTGATCCATTCTTTAATAACGGTATTTGACAATTTTTTGTATCCTTTATAAATCTCCACTCTGGGCATTTATCCAAATAAGATGGTATTTTTCGTTTGTTTATCGGTTCATCATTTACAGCTTGCTTTTTATTTATTACTAATCCACGCCAATTTTCTTGAGTGTTCCAAGAATCATTGTTTTCATCATTATTCTCTTTACTCATTTTTCTTTTTATTGGCGTACTTGTGTGCAATGGCCCTAGAAAGTTATCAGAAATGTCTAGCGCTTTTTCATTTTTATCAAAAGTGTCAACTATTAAGCCTTCATTTTCAACATCATCTGTATTGTCCTTCTCATTCGATAATACTTTTTCAAACGAAATTTTCTCCTTCGTATCAGTTGAATTAGAAAATCCACTTTCGTTATTCTTTTGATGATATTTTACATTTTGTTGAGATATTTCAACCTTTGGCAAAACATCATTTTTATTCGATGATAATTTTATTCTTCCATCTAGATATTCTAGATGTTGAATAATAAATCTGTCAACTCTCATTGGCAATTGATTTTTAAATGTTCGATGCTTCAAGTCACCAAACTCTGCTTCTACGGAAGAAGATGTGGCAATCGATTTTCCTCTTTTAAAATATGGACGCATAATTCCTGTCCAAAGCGGCGTATAATTCATCAATTGGTTTTTAAAGGCTTTTGCAAAATTAGGATTGTAACAACCATTTATAGTCTCCCCATCCTTAGAATCATTGGATAAAGTCTCTGCTGAATGATAAATTTCTTCTGACCACTGTTTCCATCCTGTGCAATCTATACAATATTCTTCCGATTTTAATATCGAATCAAAACTTATGTCGTCACTCTCATTACTTTTTAAATTTAATTCTTCAGTTACTTGAATTAAATTGTTTAAGTAACGAATGCACTGTTCGCTTGGCAATATAGAATTTTTACATTTTCCGATAGTTAGACTAAGGGCAACAGTAAGAAGTGACTCAAATAAACGTTTAATATCATTTATTTTGGTCATCGTATAGGCTTGTGATATGCTCCTTAAATAAAATTTACGTGCAATGGGCTGATTTGTTCTATCAAAACATTTCCAACGTGATACCATTGCTATAAGGTGACTTACGTCGAGCCTTATATATGTGGATGGAAGTGATTCTATATTATTTATTATTACATCGTAGCATTTCTGCATATAATCTTGTAAATTTTTACACTGTCCAAATATTTCGGCGAGAGCCAATAATTGTGCACGTCCACCATCACTAACTACGTTTGGCGGAATTGGAATATGATTTGTAGCTAAAATGTTACGTAGAAAAAAAGCTATTATCAATGCGCGATGGTCAGCTGAAACCATTTGGAAAACCGGTACACTTCCTTCTTCGGTAATAAGCATGCACTGGTATAAGAAAATATGCGTACCATGCTTTTCTAATTTTTTAATTACACCACCAGTAGCATCTATTGCAAAGATAGAATCAACATTATCTTTCAAACGCGCTTTATAAATTTGTTCTTGTTCTTTTGACCAATAATAGCAATAAAAAGGAAGAAGAGATAATGCGTGTACCGAACCTACATAAGCCCCACATTTTGAATAATTTAATAAATTTTGAATCGGGTTTATAAAAATTAAATCATATGCTTCCAATAGTTTCTCTTGCTTAGCTTTACGCAGAACAGCGGCTGATGGCAGAACGCGCGGGTTATTTGAACCGAATATTTTCAACCGAGCCGCTTCTTCTCGACGAAAGGTTACGGCAGCTTTCCTCTCACAAATTAATTTTTTTGCTATTTGGTCGCGACGTTTTCCTCTAAGCGGCCTATTTTTTGAAAATGTGTGAGCATTCAAATATATATTTGATAAAACGCATTCAAATATTACATCAGTATCCGGTTGCGGCTTCTGATCTAAAATTCCTTCTAAAGTTGCCCCACATTCTTTGCACGATCCAGTGAACTTAATATAAAACGAAGCATTGCTCGATGTTTGAACAACGTTATTTTTAAACATTATAATGCATTTAATCTTACCCTGATATTCCATTTTTTCAGCAATAATGCATGTCCAACCATCGGCAAGTCTCCAAAAAACCCGTTTTGAAGATATAATTCGTTTCGGCTGAATTTTACGCCAGTTATCTGCTGATAGTATTACTGAAAATTTTTTATCAAAGCCACTTGTATTTCTGCTTACCCAGGATTCGTTGGTCAGTGAAATCTTCGTCAACTCTGATGTTTCGTTGACGCATATTTTTTTAATAGAAAAGTTTTTTACTATCATTTCTTTAAAACCGTTTCTATTTTCATTTACTATTGTATAAATGTGCCTGGCACTAATAGTAGATCCACGCTTCTTCACTTCGTCTTCAATTTTTTTTAAACTTCATTTGATGGTGGATAAACTTTTCCTGTATTGTCAATTGTCATGAATTGGCCACTCAATAAAATATCCTGCAACACGACTTTGTCATACATTTTTTATTCCGTAGTAATTACCCAATGACACAATATTATAGTTATTTTTTACTCAATGAAGCAGAATAAAAGACGTCATAAATGTAAGAGAAACGTACTTAAGGCTATTACGATTGAATAAACAAAGAAATATTATATAATAAAAATCTAAATTGCACATACAAACACGTGCGCGCGCGTATGCACGTTTATCGTGTCCCTTATACACAAGTCTGTACTAAGCAATGCAACATCCTTCGCACGACGCACGGCAGTCATCGACAATGTGAAGCGTAGCGCGTGTTTGTTTACATCAAGAGATGGTAGTGTCTCGACAGCAAGTACATCGAGGCACTGCCGTATAATATTTACAGTAAGTTCAATCTCACCCTAACTTTAAAATAAATATCAATCGGCCTTATTTAATTAATCAAAGATTTATATGATTTTTTCAACCATTTTATTCAATGTATCTTTTAAAAGCTATTTAAGGAGAATATAAACATTAAAACTGTTTCACGCAGTCCTTTGATTTTATATCTATTAAGAAGTATCACGCTATACTGGGTATCCTAAAACATCCGTTTCACCCATCTATCTCAGAAACCTATGAATTCTACAGCTAACAGATTGAAACAAAAGTTGTATGGTCTTAAAGTGATAAAAGATGGTACCATTGAGTTAACCTTGGAAAGTGTGCTAAAAATATGAAAGTCTCTTTGAGTTTTCTAAATGAAAATACCTATTTTTCATTGCATATTCTTGTAGCTTATCTGTAAAGTTTTTCAAAATGCCATATTAATTTGTCATTTATGTCAACCATTCACTAGATATTGAGAATTAAAATTACAAGTAGGTGAGCGACTAAGTGTGTGCACGCATAACGGTTAAGCGCATTACCTTTTAATAAAACCGATGCTTATATGCATTTTCAAATTAAAATATCTAGTGAACTGCTGAATTAAATTATGAATTAATATAGTGCAATAGAAAGTTATTGACATAAGCTACAAGAGTATATAATATAAAGTTGGGAGTTCCTTTTAAACAACTGAAGGTGACATTTATAACCTCTATATATTTTTTATGTAATTGCTTTATGCCCACCTCTATCTAAAATACTAATTGATACGTCTGAGTATCTTCGATAAAATTCTTGTTTTTGAAAATAGCCCTGTTACCGTTTCTGTGCGTCACCTTGCATGTAAGCAAACTCGCTACACTCTACGCTATCGTGCAAAGCGATGTCTATTGCTTAGTAAAAGGTTGTGCAGATTCTTAAGTTTGAATACCAGCTACTATAGTAGTTTTTATTCCGTATGGAAGAGATTGGATTGATTTTTATATAAGAATTTTAGATTTTTTAACTGTTTATAACTATTTTTTAGGCTGAAAAAATAGAACTCTTTTTTGATATGGCGTAGAACTATAGAACTATTAGGAATGCTATAAGAACTGTGCTTTTTTTAGGCAATGCTGGAATTATTTTTGGGAAGTTAGCATTGCTTATTATTAAGATCGTTTTAGACCTATGAAAAACGCAGAACTGTTGCTAAAAATTGTATAGAACTATAGAACTATTAGGAATGCTGTAAGAACTGTGCTTTTTTTAGGCAATGCTGGAATTTTTTTAGGGAAGTTAGCATTGCTTATTATTAAAATCGTTTTAGACCTATGAAAAACACAGAACTGTTGCTAAAAATTGTATAGAACTATAGAACTATTAGGAATGCTATAAGAACTGTGCTTTTTAAAGGCAATTCCGGTAGATGTGTTGCCAGCTTCACACTGGTGGAAACGCGGGATAAATCACTACTCGACCTACAGCGTGATGAAAGCGTCGATAGTCGAGCGCTGGAATCGTACGTTGAAGACGGAAATGTGAAAACGATTTACGCTGAACGGCAATTACAAGTGGCGCGCTATGCTGCAAGAGTTGGTGGATGCGTACAATGCGTGAAAGCATCGTACCACGGGAATGCGTCCCGTGGATGTGAAACCCGAGCATGCAGATAAGCTACTCAAGACAGTATACAGTCACATCAAGGTCGCAGGTCGAGCCAAGTTCAAAGTCGGCGATTTCGTACGAATCAGTAAATACAAGCAGATGTTCGCCAAAGGCTACACGCCAAATTGGACGACCGAAATATTCGAGGTGGCGAAAGTGCAGAGGACCAATCCCGCTACGTATCTCCTCAAGGATTCCAGGGGCACGGAAATGTTGGGTGGATTTTACGAATACGAGCTTTCGAAAACCATCAATCCCGATGAGTATCTGGTGGAGAGAGTATTGCGCAGAAAGGGCGATAAAGTGTTCGTTAAGTGGCTGGGATTCGACATTACGCACAATTCCTGGATAAATAAGAGCAATGTTTTATAAGAACTTTTATTAAGATGTATCGTTGAAATAAAAAAAAACAATAAAGCGACTAAATAAAAAGAATAAATAAATTATAATTTTAGACTATAATGTCCCTAAGGTAGAGTCGCCGCGGTGCCGGGTGTAACGAAACGCTTGTCGTCGTACGGACTGAGGGTGACCTTTTCTGACTGATCGAGAAAACTCGGTGCAGCTTCGATCTAATTAAATTTTGACTGCGAGACTGTACGGTGAAATTGTCCAAACAATCTTTGTAGTCGTCAAATGTTATATTTCTATCGATAACGTAACCTTTGACACCTTTGGCTTTTTTGGTAATTCTCGCACAGTCCTGCACCTTGAAAGTATACATTTTTGCCCTCAGTCCTACGAACTCGATCATGATACGACCATTGTTCTCGTCCTTCATCAAACCAGGTATCTTTTTGTTGACGCGCGGCAAATCATACCGATTGTCGTCGGGATAATCGCTGGTGTCGAATCGCGCGAGATCGCGTTTCATGTACGAGTAAACGTCGACGCACTCCACGCTGTATATCAGACTGTCCGTGTCGGTATACATCGCTCTACATTTACCGCCGAATGTAGGAAGCATATAGTCATAGTGAAATTCGTACAAGCAAATTTTTGAAATAACTAAAATACTCATTCCCACGTAAATGGGTTTATCAAATTTCGCGGACAATTTCGACAATTGAATCGCAACCAAATTCTCGTTGAAAATCGCGAGACTGTGAAAATTCGGTTTGGAAATCAGGCTTTCCGCCCCGTATCTTCCCTCCCACTTGGTTGCGAGCCTCACGTCAACTCTATTCCTCACGTTCTCCATTGTTTTACCGAAAACCGCGTTGTTCATCAACTTGAAGAGATTCCTCTCAAATTCGTTAGTGGACGCGGTGCGCAAACGCGTGTTCAGCTCGATGTAATCGCGTAGCCAGGTGGACTGCTGAAACTTTAAACCGCGATGTATACGCTTCAGTACCAGTCCATTACGCATACATTTTTGCAGAGCGCGATAATGTATTACGTAACGGGTCTTATCGTTTAAAGTGGCCAGCAACTTCTCCTGGCTCGCGCCCGGCGGCTTCTCGCGCACCATGCAGAACGGTAGGTCCGCATGTTTTGTCGTGAAGCTCGCGCGGATACTCCAAATCGACCTCCAAAATATAACCCTCGGGATGATCCGTGGGTATAGCGGAGACATCGAGATTGGCAGCGTCCTCCATCCATTGGAATCCATGGGTGGGCAGCGGCTGACACATTGCCCACCCGTACAGATTGTTTACGTCGTAATACATGAGATATTTCGACGGTTCCGCCGGATCGTAGTCCCGCATGTACCGATTGTTGGCCCTCTCGTAACGATGGGAGCACTGACTCAAACCACCGCGTATACCGCGCTCCACGAACAGCAACATATCCACGTCCGTGAAAAGCTCCAGCCTGATTCCCGTATGCTTCAACATCGCGTCCCAGGTGAAGCCCGGTAGCGTATAATAATGGGCTGGATCCAACTCATAATTTAGCATGCAACTATCGCGAAAACTTTCGAAAACGTCGGCCAACAATAGTACATCGGTCTTCAGGTACAGGTCACTGTACTCCCCAAGTGTACGCATCTGGAATTTGGTCCATACCTCTATGGCATGATTGTATGCTTCCTCGCTGATATCGCTGTCGGTTAGTCTGTTGCGAAACGACTGGCGCGGTGGTAAAGCCGTCTCTTCCAATCTAGCCGCGCTATCTATATAGTCGTAAGGAAAAATACCTTTTCTCGTAAGCAAGTTGAACTGCTCGACGCTCTATTCCGAAAATTGTGACCTCAAATTTGTCAGCTGAGATTCCGCCAAGTACGAGCTCAATTTGTCCAGACTGGAGGCCATAAATTTGAACGAATCGATAAATCTCAGCCGTATATTATAATTTCGCAAATATTTGGTGAATGAAATGTATTTTTCCTTATGTACAGGAAGCAGATATACCGATCCCTCGTACAAATTAGCGATAGTCTCGAGAATAAAATGCGAATCATAGCCGGAAAAATTGTGGAAAATCACTGGAATGACATGCGAATCTTTAAAATTTAAATTACAATTATTGTGAGCCGGTCCTCTATATCTGCCGGTCAGATGACCGTGATCGCGAATTCGTAATTGATTCGGAAGAAACGGCTTTTTGCATATATGACAATTGGGGTCATTATAGTGACGCGATCGTTCGGTAAGACTAAGATCACGCATGGGTACGATAGTGCCCAGTTTCTCGCTCGCGATACGCGCAATGACCTCGAGCTCGCATACGAACCATTCGATGCAGTCGACACCCCGATGAGCATCGTATCTCGAGAGTGACGCATCGCGAGCACTTTTTAAATAATAAGCTACACTTATAGGTTCATGCTTCTGATAAATATCACTATTGTTCGATTGTTCAACTTTCGATAATATGCACTCGAGATCCGCGTATACGACGAATGGCACTCGCTCCCCATTTTTGATGTTCTTGAAGGAAACCCAGCGATCCTCGGACTGTCTCGGTAGCATCAATCGGAGATTATCGTTGAGCCGCGCGCAATCCTGCTCATGCGACTCCAGCTTCTCCACTGTACAAAAGTAGTGGAGACATCTAAAAATAAATCATATGCAGTTATATTTGTATTATTATTAATACATACCGATCGCATATATAATGTGCAATTTTGCTCTTGGTGAATTGACTTCGCACCAATCTCGATAGATTCCTTATGCACATGAAATGTGCAGCTCCCTGTTCATCGTTGACGAGAAGAAGACTGGCATGCCTCGATCTCTTCTTCTTCGTCACCTGAAGAGGTACGATTTTTGCATCGATATCATTCTCCAAGGTAAAGATGTTGACCGACACGTCATTATCCGTCTCGAATTTCGAGATCTGTTTTAGCGTAGTCGGAAGGTTATGCTACCGACGTCTAAAACCGTCCGAAAATGTGGATAAGAGGACGTACGATTTGGATGAGCCGTAGATTTTGCCGGATAGATTGCCGCCGTCACGGACCACGCGAAACATGCATTATCGCTGGTTTCTAAATTTATCAGAGCTTTCCTACTTGTGATAGCAGATGGCAGATTAATTCTACAACCCGCGTGCAACGGGTTAAAACGATTAATGTTAACTAATAAATAATGGATTTTTTTTAAAGCCCATCCACTATCACTCTCTTGAAATTCGCTTAATTTTTTCATAATAACGTCTAAAATATTTTTCCTATACCAATCACTAAAATTATCAGTTTTATACAATGTTGCGTTAGTCGTACTGATGTTATTTTCATCACTATTGTCCTTAGAGATGAATTGTCCGTTAAATACACAATTAACCTTAACATTATTTGCACTAAAAAATACCTTATCTATACGCACACGCAATAATACTTCCGCGTCTACTAAAAAATCCTTAGGCTCTATATAATTACTGTTAACTACCATACCGCTGCATATTCGACTTCGAAACGCCGAATCAAGCTCCTCCCAGGTAAGTCCTTGTACGTCATTGCTACAACCAGCGCCTGATTTAATATGATTCAGTTCTTTCTGCGCTCGTAGCAATAGACACTTCATAGACGCGATTTCGGCGAAATTCTTTTGACGCGTTCCAACGGGCAAAGCTCGATCCGCGTTGCTCAATCGTCGAATATGCTCGCGACAATCCAGTACCCATGCATCGTACTCATTCGCACTATTTATTGTAAAGAATTTTCTTCGCAATTCAGTCGACATTTTGTGTGTGTTTCTTAAAGAAATGACTCTGTCATACGGTGAACAACAACAATAAATTAATAATTGCGAATGCGTCTCTCGCGAAGAGTAACGCTTATATATATCGAATAGAGAATGGAAGTAGGGGTATCTACACATCTCATTGTTTCATCCGAAATGCATACTGACATTGATATACATTGTTTTTTTTTTTCAGAAGTCTTTTATTCCTTTATATATTGATCATATACAGATTTCATAAAGTAGACATTTTGCAGTGAACATATACCATAATAATTCATACACTTGGGTAACGGTGGTTCGAAATTTTTACTCCATCCAAGACAAAATTTACTCCACTCACACTCCGTCGCATTGTATATATTTTCTAAGTTGCAAATTTTTCTCAACCAATCATATTTCTCCCGTCCTTTCACGAAAATCCAATCCTCCTCCTCGTATGACGTTACATACTTTCTTATTACATCTTTATACTTATAATAAGGTGAATGACCGTCGGTCCAATTGAATCCATGGCGATTAAAATAAAGCCAACTTTAAAAAGAAAAAAAATTATATTTTTTATCTTTAAAAAAAAAAAATACTTACTCATTCTGTTTTCTCTCGAGATCGCTCAACCAAGCTTCTTGAAATGGTGGTGAAAATACATTGTGATACACTTCATTATCACGCAACACCGCAAATTCTTTAACTATAAAACTTTTCTCGGTCAATACAAAACCTTGAAAATCAACGAATGTCGGTGCCATTATCGTCGTCAGTCGCTCAATGCAATACTGAACGATCTTTTTTTTTATCGCATTTAAGAAATTTCTTTTCCCCCTCCATCAGGGGAACCAATATGCTAAACTTATTAAAATTCAATGTTTTTTTTTTTTTTTTTTGGAGGGGATAATTTCTAAGATTTTTTTCCATTGTAATTAAGAAACAATGGACTCCTTATCAAATGTAACTTTGTATTTTAAAGAAACCATAAAGTCTTTCTCTCGACGAAGATATTTCTTCGGATGCTTCATTTCAGTTCTTTTCTTCGTCGAGAATAGCGCGAGCGCAACGATGCATAGAATAACTCACATAATGGATTAGAAGCTTTCTTAGTTTATAAAAAAGAACTTAAATATAAAGATATAGCTATAATTGATTTAAAAAGTAACCAAATTTCTTACGCATCTTTTCGTTTGCGTGACACTATGAAGAACCTTAGTGAGAAAGACAAAAAAACCGTGTGGTATTTGCTCAATATGGTGTATGGTATAAAATACAGTGATACGGGATTCGAGAAATACGAGCAGGAGGATATAGAAGATTTTATTGGAGATTACTTAACCTGCGAGAATCCCGTAGTAGCCTACAAGGGAGGGAATATTGAAAGAAATATATTGAATAGGATGAATGTGGAAAATATCAATTTAGAAGTGTATGGTTGTCCTAAGTTTAAGGATTTAATTAAATTATATGATTTTGAAAAAACACCGTGTAATTTACACGTTCGAGAGACGAACTTGGACAATGAACGTATCCACTGTCCTTACGAGGAGGTGTCAGTTTTTGCCAAGTGGATAAAAGCAAATATGTGATTCTTTGAAAACTATTTAGAGAAATAAAGAGGAGAACACAAGTCCTCAAATCTTCATTCACTCTTATACTGTTGTCGGTGCTGCATACAGGAAAAAAAATGAGCTGCGAAAAGTGTAAATTAATCATGATTCAAGAGGATATTGTTCCTCTTTCACCCACTCTTCCCAGAGAATTGACAGAGGAATACGTCAATCGTTACTTCGAAGAGTATCAACGGAAACTGCATCTTTATTTGCATAAAAACTGTAAGTATTTATTTTTTACATTTTTTCATAATTATTGTTTGTTTGTTTGTTTTTTTTTTTTAATAAAGTGAAGAAAGACGAAGAGAAACAGGCTGAGGAAAAAGATATTGAGTCAAAGGACACGAAGAAGGAAGAGGAGGAGGAAGAGGAAAAAGATATTGAGTCAAAGCAAACGAAGAAGAAGAGGAAGAGGAGAAAAAAGTAGAGGAGGAGGATATTGAGTAAAAGCAGACTAAGAGGGAAGAAGAAGAGGAACAACCACATTTCTATTTCTTTTACTATTAAATTTTGTGTATAATATTTAAAAAAAAAACATGAGAGAAAAAGTAGAGGTTAAATAAAATATTATTGTAAATATTCCCCTTCCTATTTCATCAGGAGTAAACGGAAAGAAATCTAATACGTTTTGATTAAGAGATGTAACTCAATCTAGAGTAGAGATAGATAAGGATTATTCGTACTGGAGAGCAATCTCGACTTCAGTAGTGTTTCTGACAGTAGACGAAATGGATTCAAACAAAAAAAAAATCAGTTTGCCAGACAAAAAAATGACATTATTAGATTATCAACAAACAGGAAAGCCTGTAGCCATCGTAAAGCCATTTAGGATTGTACAACAGCCAACACCGCAGTTAGTTGTACCAAATAGATGGAGACTTCTGCAGCAGCATCAACCACTTCGTAGACCTTTAAATGCACCGCTGCAGCCTGATGCTGCTGGTGCTGGTGCTGCTGCTGGTGCTGCTGGTGATACCGATCATCAACCTATACCACGTATTGTAAGCTGTGCAATATGTGGTCTACGTGAGCATAGGGGTCGTGATTGCATTTAACAGCCACCATCACGAATCGGTACGAAAAGTTTAAACTCTTCTAACATTAAGTACTTCACGAAATTAAAATTTAAGACTAATAATAAATCATTTTCAATTTTTTAATCGCAGATTCTGCTGCTACAGATTAGGAGCAATATTATTATGTGTATAATATTATTATTATTATTTTAAAAATATATAAGTTTTAATTAAAAACTCCAACGATCGTTCAACTCGTAACCCCCATCTCCCTGCTCCTCACCCTTGAAATCACGCGAAAAATGATAAAACAATATTATTATTATTATTAACGTTCGTCGTATCAGAATGCTAGTTAAAATATTGAGATCATCCAAAGTATGGACGAGGTAGTGGAAGATAGTAGTAGTGAGATGGAAGAGGAGGGAAATAACGTGTTGATAACTATTGTGAGGTGGCGAAAGCTAATACGTATGGATAGAGAAAATAATAATACGTATTGTTAATATATTTCGTATTGAGCTTACATCTCTTCCATTCTCAGTCTACCGAGTTTGCTTAACGTGATAGTTCCTACAAAAAAAAAAAAAAAAAAAATGGGTGTAATTAAATTGTACAGATTATTTACTGAACAAAATATTGATAACATTCTAAATATGGAAGAATCAGTGGAGGAAGAAGAAGAAGAAGAAGTAGATTTGGAAGGAGATTGGGGTGAAATTGAAGACGAAGATAACAACGTGTTGACCGCAATTGTGAAAATGTTGAGGAAGAAGCTTCAGCGGCAACAATCCTCACAGTCCGATGGGAATAATGACGATAATGATGATGATCGTCTATCAGATTTTAGTAGTGAAATGGAGTGGGAGGGTATTGATATGGAACAAGAACTATATCCAGAAAACGTAATACGGTTCGACGAGGATGCAGACGTTCTCCAGCTACTGTCCGATTCATCTACGGAGACCACCCACAATCGGTAAGAATCGATGAAAAAAAAAAAAAAAATTTTTTGGCATCGAGTGCTTGGATAAGTAGTATAATAAATATTTTTTCTTACTTTTTTCTCGTAGATGATACCGCTCCTACTGCTACTGTCACTACCATCTGCCGCTATTTACTTAAAATAACCAATCAAAAATGATGTCAACATTTTTTCCCAGTATTTATTTATTGTATAAATAAAACCTTCAAAATAAAAAATTATACTTCCTTTTTTTTTATCAACCTTACAAATTAGAATTTGCATTTAGAGGTACAAATAAAAATATACGAGGATGTTAGTAGGTCTCTATTGACATTCTCTTTGACTGCGTTCCACTTCTGGAAAAGGAAGCTAATACGTTTTGATAAAGAGAAGACTAATATGTATTGATAAAGAGGAAAGAAAGGCATCAGATTAACTAAAAAATACGTGCGTAATCGGTCAGTTCATATTTCATTGGAAGATCGTTTTGCATCTGAGCGACTAGTGACGAAAAATCTTGAGATCATTTTAACGCTAGCGATCAAAGTGTAAAGAACAATGTTGTGTGACATACCGAAAAAGCAAGAAAATGATTTGTGGGAGAATGTGGAGGTGGTGCAGGACATGGATGATGACCCAGATTTTGCCGCATTAGTTGAACAACTTATGGAGATAACTAATGAAATGGAGGAACAAATGGAGCAAGAGGAGGAAGAGGAGGAAGAAGAGCAAGAGGAGGAAAAGGAGCAAGAGGAGGAAGAGGAGCAAGAAGAGAAAAGAGATGAAGAGGCGGCGTAAACCTAAAAATCGCGTGCTGAATTTTTGTAAGTATACTTGCTTTGTTAAAAAAAATAGAGCTATTTCTATGCGAAAAGTAACAACATGATTTCAATTATGTCTAAGGTGAGAAATATTGGTTACGCGATCGGAGTCTTTCGTCACGGGAACACAAGCTGTGCGCAAATGGAGCCTGAGGTAGACCTTACTTCGACGAGTGAAAATTCATCTGTACCTACTACTTCTTTTTCATCGATGAAAGACGAGCTGAATATTTGTAAGTATACTTGTTTTGTTAAAAAAAATAGAGCTATTACTATGCGAAAAGTAACAACATGATTTCAATTATGTCTAAGGTGAGAAATATTGGCTACGCGATCGGAGTCTTTCGTCACGGGAACACAAGCTGCGCGCAAATGGAGCCTGAGGTAGACCTTACTTCGACGAGGCAAAGTGGACCATTTTGATTTTAGATGGAAGAACTACTCAAAAACGCAGAGCCCAGCTATCTCGCTGCAGAATATCAGAAAAAAAAATGAAGATTGTGAAAAATATATATATTTTAAATAATAAAGTGCGTTTTTTATGCCGCAAGGCTGTTTCACCAAAATCTACGTATATTTATACGTTCCCTCAATTCCTTTCATAATAAATTAATTTTACAATATGTGTTCTCTCTCTCTCTCTCTCTTATATCTCTCGCGTAAAGGGCTGGGACGTTTGGCGGACCCGTTGCGAACACCGGCTGGAATTTTTCATTTGAAATTAGGCATACCAATGGATGAAATAACAAAATAGGCAGATAGGCGCGCGATGTACTACTTAGATTCGCAAACTTCTTATAAAATTATACCACGTTATCAGTACCGAGAGATCTAACGATATAAATAAACCTTTTTGTTAAAGGCTAAACAATTGGAGTGTCACGTGATTAATTTTCCCCCACCACCGGGCTTCCCCCACCACCCTGGAGTGGGGGCAATCCCCCTCCGCTATGAAGTGGGGGTATTTCCCCTACCTCCCCTTCCCCCGCGAAACCCCGACCCCCTCGCCACCCGGTCCCAGAATCCCTATAGCCACACTACTTGGCTTGAACGCTGGTTACGCGCGTCAAGCAGGCTGCGCGAATGTCGTGCGCAGACTGCCATAGCAGGCAGTCGGAACGCGACCATGGGACTGTGCTGATGTGTCCGTGCGTGCCGGTGGGCGCGTGACGCGGCACTCAGACAGCCATGGGTCGGTTCGCGTACGTGAGGCGTGTGTGCTATAGGCCAGCCTGCACGTACGTCACGACTGGATACCGGCCAATGCATAGTGGGTTGTGCAGGGGCGTAGTTAGCCCGTTGGAATGTGTCCCGGTGCCCTCCGTAATCCCATAGGCTTGCGCTATGGCTGGACGGGCCGCGAACATTGCCTCCGTGGTGGTCCGCTCCTGGCAAACTCTATGCTTGGCAAATGATACCGCATGTTCCCGCTCTCCTCACCACCACCTGGGTGTGGGTGGTGAGGGATGAATGTATGCCCCTCAGCAGGTATGTCTGCGAGGCTCGAACTTCCGTAAGGAACCCTCCTCTCTCTCCACGACCTAGCATACTGAGCGACCCTGGCTACCGCTACCGTTTATGTGCATGGCCGCAGGGCTGTATAAGATGCATAGAGATTGGGGTCGAAGGACCCAATTGATAACGTAGCGTTGTTGGCCACCCAACTGATCAACTGGCGCCCTGATACCGATAGAAAAGGACGGGCGAAGGTAATGGGAAAACCCGTAGTGTGAGTGGCCCCTCACACTGACGGGAATAACGTTACAACATCAGCGACGAAAGTCGAGACACGCACGTATCGTTGTAGCTGTGTGCGTGATTAGCGAACGGCAACAGTAATGGGGTTGGCTCACCGATGTACCGTTGCACTGTGTGCATGATAGCTAGCGGCGGTATGGTGGAGAAACCGAATTCCCACGAGTTAACATCTCTGCCTGAATCTGCTGATGACGATTTAGATATTGAGGAAGATTGTATTGAATCTAAGAATTTAGTTTTTAAATGATCTTCATGTAGGCCATGCCATATTATTTATGGGAAGAATAAATTCAAAGGGTCAAAAAATTCTCCTGAATTAAGTGGCCATCGCTCTTTACGATAATATTTTCCGACTGGAAAGGGCTCAGCAAAGGATGTAACAACACATATGGAAGTATGGTCATTGCTGTTTACAGATTTAATGCTTGAATGTATTGTCAAATATACTAACAAAGAAATGGATTGAAAGAAAGAAAATGTCGAAAAAAATCCATCGTATAAAAGGTACTGTAATGTGACAAATCCAGACGGGATTTTTGTCACGTTAAGAATTCTGAATTTTCGCGCCTAGAGGGCGATTGGTTGTATGTGAGAGCTTTCGCGCAGACCCCAGCGCCACCGCAAGCCTGCGGTGAGGCCCAGACTGTCCGAAAAACCGCCGAAGGACTAACACGCCTAAGAGACGTAGGTGCGAAGACTGCCGATAGAACCGCGTAAAGGGAGACGTGTGTCGTGCTGCCTGCGAGATCCTAGAAGGAGCATCATCTATCGAAGACGCTTTGCCTGTAACAGCGCCGGACGAAGAAGTCGACGAGGATAGAAGGCAGAGAAGACGATCGCCAGGGGAGATCGTAACTGGAGTGCGATGCAGTATAGAATTCTGAAAGCCAATACCTGTGTCGACGGAGAAGTAAGAAACGAGCGTGCATCCTGGCCAAGAAAGTACATAGTTGCTTGCTTAGAAAAAGGAATTATAAGGTTTGCGAATTAACCTAATCTCGTGATGCAGTCTCCGGCTAAGTGTGTGCCACTGTGTGGAGAAAATACGTAGAAATTAAGAAAGCGGCAACTAGAAAGAAAGGAAGAATTGTAGTATAGTAGTGTAGCTATGCGGTTCCGATGACAGGGAGTGGGGGAAGTTGTTTTGTGGTGTGGAAGGGGGATGGGTGGGGATAAGACTCTCTTAGTATGGTAGTGGTGGGGATGAGGAAGGAAAGGGTCTTCGTAGTGGGATCGAGTTTGGTTAGGGAGGGAGGGGGTATTTTTCAACCTATGTCACAATTGGAAGGTCTTATAGTGGGACCGAGTTTGGTTAGGGAGGGGTATTATTCACCCTATGTCGCAGTTGGAAGGTCTTATAGTGGGACCGAGTATGGTTAGGAAGGGGGTATTTTTCACCCTATGGTACTGTTGGTTAGTTCTCCTACGGGGACTCTAGTTGAGGGAAGGTTTTTCACCCTTCGAACTCGATGGTTAGTTACCTTAAGTAGCCTAACTATTTCCGACTTTGCTACACAGATAAACTAGCTTGAGGTAATTGTTAGTTCCAGTAGTCACCGCTAGGTGACTGCCTTCCTTAATCTTCTTTCGCGCTAATGGTATTTTAATATTACGTAATTACACACACGGGTGAACTAGTTCAATTTAATTGATAGTACCAGTAATTGCCGCTAGGTGGCTACTGCAATCTCCCCTTTTCTCGTTAGTTAAATTGTAGATAGCTATTGTGATATGTTGCTGATATCGTGCAAGGAATTAACTTTCCATCGAGCATGGAATTATAACTTTGCATGGTTTTAACTAAACCGATGCAGCGCATAACAAAATATCCTTTAAATGAAAGGATACAATTTTAATAGTCTCCCCTATTGGGGAGAATAATAATTTAATATCAATTTCAGGAATATTAATATTTTGATAGGACAACTTATTGAGTCCTAGCTCTTATAAAACTTTAGATATTGAATAAAAAAATGTTCTAAGAATTTTTATAGCCTATCCTTAAGATTATCCCAACCTATGTCATGCCATTTCTCCCTGACTTATCTTTTAGCCATTTTTTTAGCTATTTCAGGTAAGCATATCATACAATCCATCTAACAAGCAGGCTAGGCTTCAGAAAGGGAAAGAGTTGTCAGAGCACTTCAGTTTTTTTGAAGGTTAAAGCAAAACATAACTTTTACCTAGACATGATGAAGCTGTATTGGCACCATTCTAGCGATTGGAGAACTGATTGCTGAGTGTGCTGATATCTTCTAGAACGGATATGCTCGAGTACCTGACGCCTGAGATCGTGTCATGACTTGTTTACTTGATTTATGACATTTTAGATCCCCGATTTGTTCATATTCTCTCAATTTTTTATATGCCTCGCTATCGGGAGGAATGTGCGCGTAAATTTTACCGTTTCACTTAAGAAAAGTCTGCAACACGTTTATGCAATTAAAAGAATTCTGGAGAAACCACTGGTAACGTGTCATGACTTGTTTGACACAAATTTTCCCTAGTTCACTTTAGAAAAGTATAAAACATGATTATGCAATTAAAAGAATTCAGGAGAAACCGCTTGTAACATGTTATGACTTGTTTGCCGCAAATTTCGTAGGTTGGCAAGAATACCCACCACCCAAATATTAACATCCAATAAGAATGCATCTCATCCCCTTCCACCATTTATTAAAACCAATGTTGTTAGCAATCGGGAAATTTCAGTCAGTCAGTTTTCATTAGAAGCTTCAAGGAGGTGAAAGATCCAGTGCAAAGCTATATTCCGAATATTTTCCTTGCTGTATCACAGAAACTTTTTGGGTGGAAAGAATTATTCTTTTATTATTATTCTCTTTTCTTGCTATTCTATTTCAATGTTTTTTCTTTTCTTAATTTCTGTTTTTTTTTTCACAGAAAAATGGATTTAACCAAGATCAATGCACTTGCAAGTGTAAGTGACGAACCTAAGACTTTCGTAAAGCTGAATACTTTTGAGGAGAATAAGGAGTATCAAATCACTGAATTAGTGAAAATTAAAACCAAATATGGAGAGAAATTAATAGCGAAGCTGGTTACAGACGAATGGTTCTTCCTACCCTCAAGGATGATGAAATTACTGGTGTCGCCTGAACTAATCAAAGAACTTCAAAATGCTGCATCAGCGAATACATTAAAAATCTTATATGTTGGAGGACGATACAATAATTTAGAATTTAAAGTTAACCAATGACAATCATAAGATAAATTTTGGAATTGTTTGTAAGGATTGTTTTTAAGGAATGACATCAATAAATGTTTATTATATCTTATTTATTTATTTTTTCTTTATCCCTCACTACATTAGTAAGATACATATAAATCTAGTCTATTAACTTACATTTCTAACAATACTAGTAAGCGGGTTATATTCAACAATTTTATCATGTATAATTAAACAAAACACAGTAGTATTACTTGGAATATTTCTAGTACAATCAATCTCAATTTTAACGTCAACAGTGCCTGATTTTATAGATTCAGTTTGATGCGAACAATCGATGACGAAGAGAGGACCGTATTCCACAAAGTTTTTGTAATTAAGCATTGGTTTCGACTGTTTTTCTCCTGCATAATATGAATGGATAAATTTAACATACATATCATATAGTACAGAATAACGGTTTTTTTCGCTATCACTATCAATTCGGTCATATGGATAAAATTCTGAATTCAGATAGACTTTAACATCACGAACAGAATTGCCATTGAATCTAAGCACCTCCATATGATGCGTACTCTTCTTATTTTGTCTAAATGCTAGTATAACATATCGAGGTTTCTCCAATTGTGTTGCAGCTTTTACGGACCATGTATGCCTCTGTGTTTCAGGTAGAAGTGGATATTCGTAGACTTCCCAGGAACGGAAAGCCATGGTTAGACTTTTGTTTTGCTCAATCAAACGTAGAATTTTAAGTTTTGTATAATCATTCAGTGATACATGAGGAATCCTCCACTGCACTTTTTGCAAATCAATTTTGGAGTTGATGATTTTTCTCGAAGAATGTAGTGAATTTATATCATCACGTGCTCGAATAAGAACGAGTTCATGACGTGCATCTATTATAACTCTTCTGTAGTCTTCACAAAAATCCAACAGCATTTGCAATGGTACACAAAAGTTGAAATGATTCGTAGACCTGTGATCTGTTAGAAACCATCCTGAATGACGTAGACTTACACTTTCCTCAGCAGTTAAGGAGATGAGATTCTTCATGGAGCTAGTAATACCCACATTCTTACAGCGATCAATCTCAATACCATTCAATTCATAACGAATTTCATCAAAGAAGAATCCATGGAATTACAATCAAGTCCTACGACATCTTGGGCTGCTGCATCTGGAGCACGCGTTCCAACGATTATCTTTCCCTCAATGTAGAGATAACTTTCACAGGGTAGAAGAATTAAATCTTGCTGTTGTATAGGAATTCGAATTTCATCACTATTTCCCAATGAGGCATTTGCATAAGGATTGTAAGCATGCATTTCCATTTTAGTGATGCGATTGTCCAACACAGGTTGAGCGGTTACATCTATTGGATCCATTTTTATTTCTACCGTTGAAACCCAGTGATTGTAGAAAGGCGATATTTCTTCTTGTTAATGATGCTCCAACGTTACCTTCGCTCAATGTATTTTGTCCTCCAGCGTTACCTTCACTCAATGTATTCTGTCCTGCTGCAGCAGCAGTTTGACTGATAGGCTCATCGAGTATCGGTGATTTATAAGTATTCTTGTAAATCAGCATTTTCTAATATGTAAACGAATTGTGATTTCTTCACCTCCGAAATTTACTATCCGATCTTCCTGATCGAGAATACGCAAGATGAGACGGCCAATTACTTTCGCAATGACTGGCAAGTAAATGACGTTCTTCGGTGTTTCTGCTATTTTACAACCTGGCGGAACACTCGGAAAAAATTCATGTATAACATGTCGAGGTCTACCGTTTGTGTACGTACCAGCTGTAATGTTGCATTCAATTCGTAGAATATTTACTCTTATAATATTTACGGGCTTGTCTGATTCAGCTAGTGTATTCGGTGGAATAACACGATCTGATGAAAAACCCAACAAAGAGCCTATATTGTTAGGTTGTGTAAAATCAATCTGATATTTAAACTTTATTTCACTTTTTAATGTATTATTATTAGCACGTAGAACAATTACTTCTTCTTCATCACCTTCGAACATCTGAGCACGTAAAAAGTCATTTATGGCATTGAGCTCATAACAACCTGTAGGTATTGTTAGCTCCTGATCATCAACGTAAAATATATTGTTTGTCTCATCAACATTAGCGATTGAATTGAAGCTCTTAAAGTCTAAGAGACCGAGTACATATTGTCCATCTCGAAGATCGATCGGGGGGAAAAAATCTGACCCCAATACCGAGTCACGGCCAGAGGGTGTAACTCTTAAAGACATTGTTCACGTAGAAACTTGACACACAACTGACCGCATATGCTTGAATCATACGATTGATATTGGTCGTGGTTGTAGTAGATTATAGCAGAAGGTTCAAAATATTCCACAAGTTCAATTGGAGGTTTTAAATTTCCGAAGTAATCAAAATACTTAACTTGCTTATTACGTTTAACGTAAGCGACGCAATGTGTTCCAGGACCTTGTTCGTCATCAAGATTCATAATTGTGCACTCATTGCGTTGCACATTTTGAGGTAGAGATGTACGCATAAAGACTCACCGAAAATGCGGTATTTTACGGCAGACGTTTGATAATTGTATATTACTAGTAGGTCCAGATTTAGGAAGTCCATTTATTTTTTTTTCCTTTTCACTCCCTCTCCTATTCGGTTGTATGGTGCGAGGTATAAACCTTGTCCCCGTCTCGCTTCCATTAAGCGATTGTGTCGATGCATTTCTTCCCATTGTTTTTAGGCTGCTTTGGTGTCGTTTACAGCCTTTGCTATACCTGCCGCACCACCAGCTAATGCGCCCACCACACTCAGCAGCGGAAGCAGTGGTAATAAACCCGCTCCGTTTTGTTTTAGTAAGTGACTTTTTTCTCAATAAACCACATCGTTTTTTCGGTACACGAATTTTTCTTTTCTTCGTACTTTTTCTAGACACTCGCATTCCTAAGCCGAGTTTCCGTTTTGTATTCATTAATGCCCAGACAGCAGTCGCTGTCGCTCGTTCACCTACGGATGAGTCACTAGCTATGATACGTTGTCGTGCACACCGTGCAAGTACTTTATCAGCATGATGACGCGAGGGCAGGTCCTTATATACTGAATATGCGATATCATTCTCACGGCAAGCATCATCCAGAGGGTTTATTCCTCTATCACCACGTGCTAACCGTTCATGAATGCGAGTACCTGGACCGCAATATTTGTAGCCAGGTACATGCAGCTCGAAGGGTAGTTTATTTAGCAGCTTATTGAAAAAAGATCCACAACCATAACTCATCATGTCATGCTTTCCTAACGGGTTCGTTGACACATCCAATAATTTTTTATTGAAGGTGGTAATCCATCAAAATTATCTTGATTAGGTAAATTATAATGTTCCGTACAGGCACGATATTGTTGCACTTCAGGATCTGCACGAATGTGCTCAGGCAATTTACACCAAACCAGTCGAATACTATTTGGAAAGCGCTTCAATAGTAAAATTTTTGGAATGTATTCAATCTGCTCAATAGTTAAATCCTCCAAACGTAGCACATCTAACATTAACAACGACATAATGAGAACTGATGAGATAATCTGCTTCAAGCCTATAAATAGCTTACGTGATCATAGAGTTTTGCAGTTATGGATTTCGTAAAGCAACCACTGTACATTCGTGTCTCCAACGCCGATTGCTTTATTGTCGGTGGGGGTTGTGGTGGAAGGAGTAAACGTCATGGATCCCTACTTCCATCTACAATTCGTAGTATAATTTGCGGACCCTCGAATTACGGTAAAACAAACGTACTGCTTAGTCTCTTAGAAAGTCCTAACGGTGTGAGATTTGAAAATATTTATGTATACTCAAAGTCGCTTCAACAACCCAAGTATCAATACCTTGAACGGTTATTAAAAGGACTAAAAGGTATTGGATATTTTAAATTTTCAAACAATAGTGACGTTGTAAAGGTAACTGAGGCGTTACCCAGTTCTATTTTCATATTTGATGATTTTGCTAACGATAAGCAGGATAATATCAGAGACTACTTCTCCATGGGTAGGTATTTAAATATTGACTGCTTCTACCTCTGCCAGACTTATGCTAAAATTCCTAAACACATGATTCGTAATAATGCAAATCTTCTCATAATCGTTAAGCAAGATGGTACTAATTTAAAACATATTTATAACGATCATGTCAACACGGATATGTCATTTGAAAAATTCAATGAATTGTGTTCAAAGTGCTGGCACCATGATTATGGATTTCTAGTGATCGACAAGGATAGTACAATTCAAAATGGTAGATATCGGAAAGGTTTCGATGAGTATGCTAAGATTAAATAGTATACCGTTTGCTTAAGATTGTTCAGTTTAGAGCTAAGTGTCCATCAAAACACACACATCAAATCAGCGTGGAATAAACCTAGTATAAACGTGGAAATAAAAACGTGGACTGAACCTGGATTGAACGTGGTTTGAACGTGGTAACGTAGATTGAACGTGGATTGAATATGGATTGAACGTGGAAACGTAGAATGAACGTGGAAAACATGGAAAGCAGGAAAATGGAAGAAAAGATGCTGCTTAAGAAGATTGCCGCGAAAAGTAAAGTAATTCGTGAAAAATATCGTGCACTCAAATCAGGAAGAGAAATGATGGAAACCAATTTAAATGAAACCTTTAAACTAATTGTTGAGCCATTGAAGAAGCTCACTGAACATAATGAGATGACCTTCGTGTCCCCGAAATATGAGTATAAACAGGAACCGATACAGAAGACTACTGCAAGCGATAATTCTTTGATTATTCCATCGAAACGTAAAAGGACTTATCTCTCATCGACTCCACAACGTAAAGATTTCGCAGACAACTCTAGAATTAAAATTCCAACCCCTTCATCTGCTGATGATGATAAGCAAGGAAATTCACGACCTAATGAAACATTATACCTTTCTCTGGAAGAGGATGGGGATGAGGAGGAGGAGGGAGTGAAAGTGGAAAAGGATGTTAATGATTTAGCAATACCATCACCAATGCAAGCAGAAACTCCATCATCGGCATTGCAAAGATCCATAGATTTAAATAGTTCTTTGTCAGAATATGGAGCAATTGGACGTAAATATATAGAGATGTTTATGAGTAAAAATAAGGAAATAATTGATTATAATTTTGGAGTTGAACAAGATGGTAGTCTTAACAAAATGAGAATTGGATAATGTGCTTTTAAAATAGATCGTAGAGATTTTATTATTTTTGATGAGGAGTATTATCAGGGTACTATTGGTCTATTTGAATTGATCTTCATGAAAAAGCCACATGATTATACTGAAGATGATTTAAAAACATATAAGAATATTCTTTCTCAAACTAATGTACACAGAGCAGATTACAGTACGTGGGAATAAGGGTCATAAATGGAAGAAAATAATTAGTCCATTATTTCCTCCAAAGAATATTGTAAAAGGCAGCGGTTATATGTGTGTTAATGATAAACCAGTGAACTATATACATTGGAATGATCCGAACGAATTAGTTGAACGTTTGAGACTTTTGATAGCATCATCTGCTGCAGGACATACGAATCATCATAATGAGATACAATCAATAATTGAGGAGCTTCATGAAGAACGTATTATCCTATAAAAGAGATTACACTTTCCATAATTTCCCAGTTGATTGTGTTACTTCACAATGTCGATAGATAAATTTGGAGGTATTTCCACTGCCAGTAATGTGAGAAAATATTTCCGCAAAACTGAAGATGAAACATTAAAATTTGATAAACGTATGAATGCATTTAATGCTAGGGGGAATATTATTTCAAATTTGGGATTTGATGCTACTGATGAGAAATGTGCTGTGAATATGCGTGTTCTGCTGGATAATATGAATGCTATACGTGACAACCTTAAAAATGAAATGCAAGAAAACAGTGATATTTTACGAAGTATTGCGTTAAGACTGGATGAAACCGAGTTAAGGCTGAATGATTTTCATGTGAAATTGAGTAATTTCATGCAGAAACATGCCGAAGATAATGCAGATTTAAAGAAATATGCATCAATTTTCATGGAGAATCAGACTAAAGAGGATGCTGAATCAAAGAAACATATAATGAAGATAATGCGAAATTAAAAAAAAAAGTGCTATTTTTCATGGGGAGAATCATGCTAAGGAGAATTCTTCTTGAAATAATTCGACAAAGAGTTTTATTAGGAAAAAGAAACTTTTACTACCATCAGTGCTCGTTGTACACTTGTAAACCCAACACATACCTGAAGAGTTATGGATAGTGAAGAAAAGAAAAAATTGGTCGAAGAACTGCATGTACCTGCAAGACGGAATTTTCAACGTAGAAGGGTTATAATACGAGGCTTCGATGACCTCTGGCAAGCAGATCTGGTTGATATGAAGAATTATGCTGACGGAAGTTACCACTATATTCTCACAGTTATTGATGCATTGTCGAAATTTGGATGGGCAGTAGCACTAAAAACCAAAACTGGCAAGGAAGTGACAGACGCATTTACGAAGATTCTGAAAAGTGGGAGATGTCCCAAAAATTTGCAGACAGATGATGGCAAGGAGATTTATAATAGTGATTTCAAATCGCTTATAAAAAAACGTAGAATAAATCATTACTCAACATACAGCGTATTGAAAGCTACGATAGTTGAGCGCTGGAATCGCACGCTGAAGACTGAAATGTGGAAACGATTTACGTTGAATGGAAATTATAAGTGGCGAGGCATACTGCAGCGACTAGTTGAAGACTACAACGCAAGAAAACATCGTACTATAGGAATGCGACCAGTTGATGTGACGCCAGATCATGCTAATATGCTCCTGACTACAGTATACAATAATATAAAGATTGTTGGCAATGCCAAGTTCAAAGTAGGTGATTTTGTACGAATCAGTAAATACAAGAATGTATTCGCAAAGGGATACACACCAAATTGGACAAATGAAATATTTGAAATTATAAAAGTGCAGAAAACAAATCCTGTTACATATTTACTTAGAGACTCTAGTGTTACTGATATATACGGAGGATTCTACGAATATGAACCTTTAAAAACTGCTAATCCTAATTTATATCTAGTGGAGAAGATATTACGTAAGAAGGGTGATAAGGTCTTTGTGAAGTGGTTAGGATTCGCGATAATACACATAATTCATGGATAAATAAAGATAATATTTTGTAAAAACATTATTTATTAATCAAATTATTCAATTTAAATATAATTAATTTATTCTATAATGACCTCATGGTAGAGTCGATACAGTTCCGTGCACGATATAACGCTTATCATCGTATGGGCTGAGAGCTACTTTCCGTTGTGCAATCGAATAAACATTATGCAATTTTGAGCGAATTAAATTTTGATTGCGGACCTGTACAGTAAAATTTGTTAAACAGTCCTTATAGTCCTCGAAGGTTATGTTTCTAGCAACAACGTAAGTCTTCATATCTTTAGCTTTTTTGATAATTTTATTTTCTACTTTAAATGTGTACATTTTTGATCTCAGTCCAATAAACTCTGCCATTATCTGCCCATTATTCTCATCTTTCATCAGCCCAGGCACTTTTTTATTCACTAGAGGTAAATTGTACTGATTGTTGGGAGAATAATCGCTTGTATCGAATCTAGCAAGATTCTCCCTCATAATAGTGTAAATATCGTCACACTCAATGCTGTATATTAGATTATCCGTATCGGTATATAACGCTTTACATTTTTCTACCGAACGTAGGAAGCATACAATCATAATGTAAATCATACAAACATGTTTTCGAAATATCAAGAATGCTCATACCTGCGTATATAGGCTTATCGAAGTTAGCTGCTAATTTTGATAATTCAATCGCGACCAAATTCTCACTGAATATAGTGCGACTGTGATAATTAGGCTTAGCAATCATTGCTTCAGCACCATATCTTCCCTCCCACCTACTCACGAGTCTCACATCAACTCTATTTCCAACATTCTCCATAGTCTTACCGAACACCGCACTGTTCATTAATTTGAAAAGATTTTTCTTAAACTCATTTTAGGTACTGCACGCAAACTAGTGTTCAGATCGATATATTTACGTAACCAGGTGGACTGCTGAAATCCTAAAACGCGATGAATGTGTTTTAAGACAATACCATTACGCATACATTGCTGTAAAGCACGATAGTGTATAACATAGCGTTCCTTATTTTCTAAAGTTGCAAGTAGCTTCTTCTGACGTGTACCCGATGGGGCATCACGTACGGAACAAAATGGAAGGTCGGAATGTTTATCGTGAAGCATGCTTGGATGCTCTAAGTCAACCTCTAAAATATAACCCTCGGGTGAATCTATCGGTATATTAGAGATATCCAAATTATTAACATTTTCAATCCAGCGAAATCCGTGAGTAGGTAGCGGTTGAGACATTGCCCACCCATACAAATTATTTACATCGTAGTACATTAAATACTTAGAAGGTTCCTCGGGATTGTAGTTTTGCATGTACCGATTGTTAGCCTTTTCATAGCGGTGCGAGCATTGGCTTAAACCACCACGTATGCCCCGTTCTACGAAAAGCAGCATTTCTACGTCAGTGACAAGTTCTAATCTTATTCCTGTATGTTTGAGCATTGCATCCCAAGTGAAACCTGAGAGTGTATAATAAAGAGCAGGATCCAAATTATAAGTTTGCATGCAGCTATCACGAAAATTTTCGAACACGTCAGCCAACAATAGTACATCAGTTTTCAAATAGAGATCGCTATACTCCCCAAGTGTTCGCATTTGAAATTTGGTCCATACCTCCTTAGCGTGATTATACGCACCCTCACTAATATCACTATCGGATAATCTATTATAGAATATCTCGCGTGGAGGTAAAGCAGTTTCTTCCAGACGGTTCAGACTATCTATGTAATCGTAAAGAAAAATACCTTTCCTTATCAGAAGGTTAAATTGTTTTATGTTTAAATATGAGAATTCTGACTCTAAATTTGTTAACTGTGATCTCGTTAAATATGAACTCAATTTGTCTAAACTAGATGCCATAAATTTGAAAGAATCGATAAACCTTAGTTGTATATTATATTTACGGATGAATTCAGTGAATGAATTATACTTCTCCTTATTTACAGGTAATAAGTGTACTGAACCTTCATACAAGTTAGCGATTGTACCGAAAATAAAATGTGCATCATAACCTGATAAATTATGAAAAATTACTGGTATTACATGTGAATCTTTAAAGTTTATATTACAATTATTATGAGCAGGTCCCTTATATTTACCAGTTAAATGATCATGATCGCGAACACGTATTTGATCTGGAAGAAACGGCTTTTTACATATATGACAGTTGAGTTCAGTATAATGCCTTGAATTTTCACTAATACTTAGTTTATGCATAGGTATTAATGTTTTCAGTTTTTCACTCGCTATACTAGCCATTTTATCAAGCTCATGTGCAAACAATTCAATACAACCTTGTCCTCCATATGATTTATAATTAGAAAGCGTTGAGGCACGAACGCTTTTAAAATAATAACCTATACTAAAAGCTATGTGTTTTTGATAAATACCAATATCGTCATCCGTTTGCTCAACTTTTTCAAGCAAGCACTCAATGTCAGCGTATATGACAAACCCACAAAAAACAGACTTCGCCTGTAAAAAAAGGCGGCAAGTACATAAACTATTTAGCATAAATAATATAGTAAAATTATCCAATTAAAAAAAGTAGTGAAATCCAAATATTAGGCAAGTGTATTTTTTCACCTTAGCAAAAGTTAAATGTTTGAAAAAAAAAGGAACAACAAAGTTACTTGCCGGGTCCGTAATGTCCATGCACAGTGAGAAATAGAATCGTCTGTGGTTCGGCTAACTTCACTCTGTATTTTAACATGAAATTTGCTGTACTACGCTATAGCTGAATCTCACACACGATTCAATTTTCCACTGTGCATGGACATTACGGGCCCGGCAAGTAACTTTATTGTTCCTTTTTTTTTTTTCAAAAATTTAACTTTTGCTAAGGTGAAAAAATACACTTGCCTAATATTTGGATTTTACTATTTTTTTTAATTGGATAATTTTACTATATTATTTATGCTAAATGGTTTATGTACTTGCCGCCTTTTTTTACAGGCGAAGTCTGCTTTTTGTGAGATTTCATAGCGTTTTGTAAGAGTATAATATTTAAAAAATTAAATAATTCTTTTAATTTTTCTACAGAATTTTAAGAAAATTTCCACACTTCTCATTTTTTGAAACAGCAGCGCTTAAATAATAAAATAATATATATTAATATTGAAAAAATATCACAGTCAACACATTGAATTTATTGATATTTGTAATGCATTCTGCATAAATGAACTTCATAATTAATGCCCCGGCTACTTGTTTAATGTTTTCAGTTTCACTATAATAAGTTTGATTAAATTTTTCATAATCAATAAACATACTTTCAACATATAAAAATAATTAAGTAAAATGTATGTTTTAATTAATTTATTTTTCTGTTTATCAACATTTGACTTTTACCACCATCTGACCTTGTCAGACTTCACTAGTTTCATCAACTACTTGAGTTGATACTGTGGCAAGACTGGACAAGCAATTCGCAAAGCTTTGAATGAGCTACAATTAATCATATATTCAAATCTGACAATGTCTTTTTGCATACCACGTTTCTTTTTAGCACCAATTACTGTCACATTTATGCTGCTAATTCTTGACAAAGGTGATATAGGAGATACATTGGCGAGTCGTCCTTATAACATTTCCTGTGCCAGAGTCCTCAATTGTACGTTTCGCTAATTTCTACACACTGTTGAAACTGGTCGGATTTCTGGTGCTGCAAAATTGAGTGGAAACCATTAATTTTTGGACTGAGTTTCAATTGAGAGTAACCGTGCATTTTTTCATCCATACCAATAACCAGTATACTGCCTTTGGCCTAGAAAACGATCATATAGGTAACAGAGGAAAACAATCAATTATTAACAAAATTTTACAGAATTTAATCCAATGAAACTCATCTTTAAAATATGGCTGAGCAATGGATGTTTTTTTTTCTAAATATTGGCTTATTCTTACTTTGCCAATCTTTCCATGCTTTCATCTTTGCCTGTTTCAAGTACCAGAAACAGGAGTGAAAAGCCTAATTGTTGATTCAACTTCAATAGTCAGTATGTGAGCGAACCTTCTTCCTTGGATTTTTAATTCTATTGTACCAAATGTATTTAAGTTAAAGCACAAGTATTACTATTAGCTATAATACACTTGCACAGTGACTGTAAAATACTAAATGATAACATCTGAGTAAACCTAAAATCAAATTCATCATATAAAAATCTCAATTCTTCAAAGAAAATAATATTTTAAAGAAACATGAATCTGTAGGCCCCGACTTCGGGTCCGCGAAATTCGGGACAAGTAGTAGGGGAAAGAGATGTCGGGGGGGGGGGGGGGGGAGAGTCCGCGAAGAGTGAGAACGAGAGTGTGTGACGAGAGCGTGTGACGAAAGGTGTGAGAGGCCGGAAGCAATACAATTGTAACGAACCTTAATAAATGAGTGTAGGATGTAACATAAAATATAAAGTGAAAAGAAATTCCTACAGAAATTCAGAAGTGGGATCCGACCTCTGTTAGCGACCTGTACTCAAGGGAAACGTTGAAGAATTCCATAGTGGAGTGTTGCAGTTCGGAACATGACTTGTAATCGGCAAACTACTAAGGTTGAGCATCGAAATTAGCGAATCTGGCGGAAATTGAGACCATATATCCATTACTGGAGCAGTAGGAGAGTCACACAGTACATGTGCAAATCTACATAAATTTGAGTAGGATAATAAACAGTATTGTCTTGAAGGCGTAACCTTCCTTCTTTCCATGTACGTATTGTGGCTATTACCTAAGCACGCGACACCGTATTGAAGGTGTTTATTATTGGTTAGCGGGACAATCCGTTGTGACAAATAATTTTGAATTTGGATCAGAAAGTGAAGGCACATCCGTTACAAAGATGGAAAATCGGGCTATGAATGATTATTCCGTAAAAGATTTGAAAACCGCGCTTCGGTCTCTGAACTTACCCTCATCGGGAGTAAAGATAGAGCTAATAAATAGATTATTAACGTTCGACCCCAGCATCGCGGAAAAAATGACCGACATTTTAGGAGTACCAGTGACAGGGTCAGAGAGGCTGGAAGTTACACTAGAGACAAATGAGGAAAATGGACAGAGTATGACCGACGAAGTGGTGCCTCCACACATTCTACGCGAGTTGGAACTTTTGAGACGAGAAAAAGCGGTCCTAGAGCAGGAGTTGAGACTAGCGGAGCATAGACGAGGAAATACCACACCTAGCTCTGCGAGTGGAAATACCAATGTCTCAAGGTCACACGTGAATATTAACACTATTGGGAACTTGGTGAGCGAATTCTCGGGAGACACGAAATCGTTCTCGAAATGGAGCAAACAGATTGAGCTGATCAATAAAATGTACGAGTTAAACGACGAGGGGACTAGAATACTGATTGGCGCTAAGCTGAAAGGACGGGCTTTAAAATGGCTACATTCAAAACCGCAACACTTAGAGATGTCCACGCAAAACTTTCTAATAGAAATGGCAGAAATGTTTAGTCACCATACTAGCAAAACAGAGATGAGGAAAGAGTTTGAACAGAAAACGTGGAAAGCCGGCGTGCCGTTCGTTGAATACTTTAACGAAAAAACGATACTGGCAAACAAAGTAGGTATAGGAGGAAGCGAACTTGTGGATGATATGATAGAAGGAATACCAGATGCTCGGCTACAAGACCAGGCGAGAATGCATCGATTCAAAACTACCGCGGAACTCCTTGATGCTTTTAGGAAGGTGGTCTTGAGGAGAGAACACAAAGCCCGGCCGAAGAAGGGCAAAGAGGTTAAGCAACTTCAGCCAGGAACGTCAGCGATGGCGGGTCGCACCACTACGAGGTGCTGCAATTGTTCGGAGCTAGGCCATCTATCCACGGCGTGTTCCAGGCCCAGAAGAGTGAAGGGAGCATGCTTCGAGTGCGGATCGACAGAACACCGGATCAAGGACTGCCCGAAGAAGGTAGCCCAGCAGAAGACGACCAGCTTGGTGTACGTGCCGGTAACACCGCCACCTTTCATGGCGTCAATTGAATTTAGCGTACCGCTGAATGAAAGTCAAAGTAAGGATACCAAGATAATGGCAGTCGTTGATACGGGCTCCCCAGTTAGCTTAATTGTAGAGGACCGAGCCCCCAAGGACCTGCGATGTGGCGTTACAACCAGCGAATTTGAAATACGTGGATTAAATGGCACGCCATTGGTCGTTTTAGGATTATTCGACTGGCGTTTCCAAGTGAACGGCGTTCAACATAATATTAGGTTTTTAGATGTACCCAATGAGACGATGCCGTTCGAGGCTCTATCAGGAAGAGACTATATCACGCAATATGGCATTAGTGTTTCCATAAGCGACATGGTTGAACTTGTTACCAAAACCAAAATGTCCGAAGTCGATCGCGAAGAAAATATGTTTGAGAAACAACTAATGTTAATCGATGTAAGCATAGTTAGCGACGTAGCCGACTCTTTAAATATTAGCACAAGCGCGAGTACCGAGGACGCGCAAGAACTAAAAGATATTTATCGTGGCGTGGACAAAATGTCCATTGAGCCAATTTCGCACAATTTTGAGATGGTCATTAGTATGAAGACCAACCAGCCAGTTGCGGCTAGACCTAGACGACTGTCGTTCTTCGAAAAAGGAAAAGTACGCGAGATACTGGACGAGCTTCTTAAGGAGGGGATAATTCGACCAAGCGAATCCGCCTACACGAGCCCAATAGTGCTCGTACGAAAAAAAATGGATCGATTAGGCTTTGCGTGGACTACCGAGCAATTAATAAAAATACGATAAGGGATAACTTCCCAACCCCGTTGATTGAGGATCACTTGGACCGATTAAGAAATAGAAGGTATTTCAGTAAACTCGACTTAAGGAACGGCTTCTATCACGTGAAGGTGGCCGAAGACTCTATTAAGTATACGTCGTTCGTCACCCCTTGGGGTCAATTTGAATTTACAAGAATGCCGTTCGGGTTAACAAACGCACCACGCACGTTCCAGCGATTCCAATCGAAGATATTTCAGACATTAATAGCCCAAGACAAAATCCTATTGTACTTAGATGATATACTAGTCGCGTCAGAGAAATTAGATGAGCACCTATGTATTTTGCGAGAAATATTTATACTCGCGAAGCAGTACAAGTTGGAGTTCCGGTTCGATAAATGTACCTTTTTGAGTGCAGAGGTTATATATTTGGGGTATACAGTCGACCAGGAAGGGGTCCGTCCAAGCGGCGAACACATTGAGACAATCATGAATTTCCCGACACCGCGGACGGTACGCGAAGTTCAACAGTTTATTGGCCTGGCGAGTTATTTCAGGCGATTCGTGTTTAAATTTTCGATACTCGCGAAGCCACTCTATGACATAGTAAAGAACAAAGAGTTTGTTTTTGGACCGAAAAAAACTGCAGGCGTTTAATAAGTTGAAAAATTGTTTGGCGTCCGAGCCGGTACTCGCCATATACTCACCGAAGCTCTTTACCGAGTTGCATTGCGATGCCAGCGCACAAGGTTTGGTGCCATACTCTTGCAGAGGCAAGCAGACGGAAAACTTCGACCCGTCTCCTATTTTAGTAAAAGAACCACTATCGTGGAGAGCAAGTATCACAGCTTCGAGCTTGAATGCTTAGCCGTGGTGTACGCCATTCGTCGTTATCACATTTATTTGACGGGAATCCCCTTTAAAATATACACTGACTGTGATAGCTTTAAGCTCACCCTTAGCAAGCAGAGTATAAATCCACGTATCTCACGATGGGCTATGTTCCTACAAACGTACGATTTCCAAATAGAGCACAGACCGGCGTCAAAAATGGCTTATGTGGACGCACTTAGTCGGTGTCACAATGTGCTAATTTTGTCGGGAAATACATTGGAGCAAACTCTGGCATATAAACAAACCCAGCATCCGTTGATAGTCGAAATTAGGGACAGACTAGAGAAATCGGAAGAGAAATTTCACGAGTTGAGGAACGGGTTGGTGTATCGAAAACACAAAAATGATAGATTGCTATTCTATGTGCCTGCGGCCCTTGAGAAGAATATAATAC
Organism: Prorops nasuta; assembly: GCF_024137725.1. Taxonomy (NCBI): domain Eukaryota; kingdom Metazoa; phylum Arthropoda; class Insecta; order Hymenoptera; family Bethylidae; genus Prorops; species Prorops nasuta. The sequence continues at coordinate 17,979,008 of NW_027116798.1, forward strand.
GATCATGCCACGACGAGATTGGCCATGTGGGGTAGACAAGGTCATCGAGAACATTAAGAAGCTCTACTGGTTTCCCAACATGAAGGAGAAGGTGAAGGTACACATTTCAAATTGCTTAAAGTGCATCGAATATTCGCCAGTCAGTGGTAAACAGGAAGGACGGCTGCATAGTATCCCAAAAGCTCCGATCCCCTTGAACACTCTTCATCTGGATCATTTGGGACCGTTAGAGAAGTCAGGGGGCAACCAGCACATCTTGTCGATCATCGATTCCTTTACCAAATACATTCGGTTGTATGCGTGTCGGAGTGTCACGTCAGCGGAGACCATTAAACATTTAAAAGGATTCTTTCGAGACTATGGATACCCGAGGCGTATTATAACAGATAGGGGAACAGCGTTTACGTCAAGGGAATTCGGTGAGTTCGTGAAAAACGCATCGATACAGCATGTGCTGATCGCGACCGGTACTCCTCGGGCAAATGGACAGGTCGAGCGCTTTAATAGAGTAATTACACCTATGCTGGCCAAGCTAGCCAGCGAAATAGGAAGGTGGGATATGGCGCTGTTAAAGGTGGAATACGCATTGAACAACACCGTATGCAAGTCGACAGGGACAACTGCTAGTAGACTTATGTTTGGGAGGGACCAGCGCGAAGAAGTAACTGATGTGTTGCGCGAATTTTTAGAGCAACAACTGGAGTCACCTGGCACCGCAGAAGAGATGCGTGAGAGGGCTGCTGAGAGGATTTCGGCCAGTCAAAAAGCAAACGAAAGACGGTACAATACTCGACATAAGCCCGTAACTAAGTTCCAACTGGGGGAATACGTGATGATCCGGAACGTTGATACAACTCCAGGGATAAATAAGAAATTATTGCCCAAATACAAAGGGCCTTACGTTATTTCTAAAGTACTCGACCACGATAGATATGCGGTAAAAGATATTGAGAGATTTCAAATCACGCAAAGACCGTTTAATGGTATTGTAGGTCCGGACCAAATGAGACATTGGATCCGAGATATGGGAGAGAACGAAACGTGACCTACGGCTCAGCCCTCCGCTCCATTTAGATTTAAGTTGCACTAATGAATAGGTGACAAGGACCATGCGGTCTGATTGATTGTGTGAATGATTGGAAGAATGTTGGTAGGTGACCGAGGACGGTCAAGATGTTAGGATGGCCGAGCTGTAGGCCCCGACTTCGGGTCCGCGAAATTCGGAACAAGTAGTAGGGGAAAAGAGATGTCGTGGGGGGGGGGGGGGGGGAGTCCGCGAAGAGCGAGAACGAGAGTGTGTGACGAGAGTGTGTGACGAGAGCATGTGACGGGAGGTGTGAGAGACCGAGAAGCAATACAATTGTAACGAACCTTAATAAATGAGTGTATGATGTAACATAAAATAAAAAGTGAAAGGAAATTCCTACAAATCATTCCATTTGTTAATCAACATTTGACTTTTTACCAAAATCTGACTTTGCGAAACTTCAGAAACTCCATCAGCTGCTTGACGTGTTACAGGGGCATGACTGGGCAAGCAAATAGCAAAGCTTTGAATAAGCTACAATTAAGCATATATTCAAAGCTGACATTGTCGTTTTGCATACCACGTTTCTTTTTGGCACCAATCATTGTTACATTTATGCTGTTAACACTTGACAAATGTCGCATGGGAGATACATTGGCGAGTCGTCCTTATAATATTTCCTGTGCCAGAGTCCTAAAATGTTCGTTTCGCCTATTTCTATACACTGTTGAAACTGGTCGGACTTCTGGTGCTGCAAAATGGAGTATAAACCATTAATTTTTGGAGTGGCTTTCAATTGAGAGTAACCTTGCATTTTTTCATCCATACCAATAACCAGTATACTGCCTTTGGCCTAGAAAACGATCATATAGGTAACAGAGGAAAACAATCAAGTTATTAACTCAATTTTACAGAATTTAATCCAATGAATCTCATCTTTAAAATATGGCTGAGCAATGGATGATATTTTTTCTAAATATTGGCTTATCCTTACTTTGCCAATGTTTCCATGCTTTCATGTTTGCCTGTTTCAAGTATCAGAATACAGGAGTGAAAAGCCCAATTGTTGATTCAACTCCAATAGTCAGTATGTGAGCGAACCTTCTTCCTTGGATTTTTAATTCTATTGTACCAAATGTATTTATGTCAAAGCACAAGTATTACTATTAGCTATAATACATTTGCACAGTGACTGTAGAATACTAAATGATAACATCTGAGTAAACCTAAAATCAAATTCATCATTTAGATATCTCAAATGTTCAAAGAAAATAATAATTTAAAGGAACATTAATCATTCGATTTGTTAATCAACATTTGACTTTTTACCAAAATCTGACTTTGCGAAACTTCAGAAACTCCATCAGCTGCTTGACGTGTCACAGGGGCATGACTGGACAAGCAATTAGCAAAGCTTTGAATAAGCTACAATTAAGCATATATTCAAAGCTGACATTGTCGTTTTGCATACCACGTTTCTTTTTGGCACCAATCATTGTTACATTTATGCTGTTAACACTTGACAAAAGTCGCATGGGAGATACATTGGCGAGTCGTCCTTATAATATTTCCTGTGCCAGAGTCCTCACATGTTCGATTCGCTAATTTCTATACACTGTTCAAATTGATCGTACTTCCGGTGCTGCAAAATGGAGTAGAAACCATTAATTTTTGGAGTGACTTTCAATTGAGAGTAACCGTGCATTTTTTCATCCATACCAATAACCAGTATACTGCCTTTGGCCTAGAATACGAACATATAGGTAACAGAGGAAAACAATCAAGTTATTAACTCAATTTTACAGAATTTAATCCAATGAATCTCATCTTTAAAATATGGCTGAGCAATGGATGGCGTTTTTTCTGAATATTGGCTTATTCTTACTTTGCCAATCTTTCCATGCTTTCATGTTTGCCTGTTTCAAGTACCAGAATACAGGAGTGAAAAGCCCAATTGTTGATTCAACTCCTATAGTCAGTATGTGAGCGAACCTTCTTCCTTGGATTTTTAATTCTATTGTACCAAATGTATTTAAGTCAAAGCACAAGTATTACTATTAGCTATAATACACTTGCACAGTGACTGTAAAATACTAAATGATAACATCTGAGTAAACCTAAAATCAAATTCATCATTTAAATATCTCAAATCTTCAAAGAAAATAATATTTTAAAGGAACATTAATCATTCCATTTGTTAATCAACATTTGACTTTTTACCAACATCTGACTTTGCGAAACTTCAGTAACTCCATCAGCTGCTTGAGATGATAAAGGTGCATGACTGGACAAGCAATTCGCAAAGCTTTGAATAAGCTACAATTAAGCATATATTAAAAACTGACATTGTCGTTTTGCATACCACGTTTCTTTTTGGCACCAATCATTGTAACATTTATGCTGGTAACTGTTGAAAAAGGTGGCATGGGAGATACATTGGCGAGTGGTCCTTATAATATTTCCTGTGCCAGAGTCCTCAAATGTTCGTTTCGCCTATTTCTATACACTGTTGAAACTGGTCGGACTTCTGGTGCTGCAAAATGGAGTATAAAACATTAATTTTTGGAGTGGCTTTGAATTGAGAGTAACCATGCATCTTTTCATCCATAACAATAACTAGTATACTGCCTTTGGCCTAGAATACGAGCCTATAGGTAACAGAGGAAAACAATCAAGTTATTAACTCAATTTTACAGAATTTAATCCAATGAATCTCATCTTTAAAATATGGCTGAGCAATGGATGATATTTTTTCTAAATATTGGCTTATTCTTACTTTGCCAATGTTTCCATGCTTTCATGTTTGCCTGTTTCAAGTACCAGAATACAGGAGTGAAAAGCCCAATTGTTGATTCAACTCCAATAGTCAGTATGTGAGCGAACCTTCTTCCTTGGATTTTTAATTCTATTGTACCAAATGTATTTAACTCAAAGCACAAGTATTACTATCAGCTATAATACACTTGCACAGTGACTGTAGAATACTAAATGATAACATCTGAGTAAACCTAAATTCAAATTCATCATTTAAATATCTCAAATCTTCAAAGAAAATAATAATTTAAAGGAACATTAATCATTCCATTTGTTAATCAACATTTGACTTTTTACCAAAATCTGAATTTGCGAAACTTCAGAAACTCCATCAGCTGCTTGACGTGTTACAGGGGCATGACTGGACAAGCAATTAGCAAAGCTTTGAATAAGCTACAATTAAGCATATATTCAAAGCTGACATTGTCGTTTTGCATACCACGTTTCTTTTTGGCACCAATCATTGTTACATTTATGCTGTTAACACTTGACAAAGGTCGCATGGGAGATACATTGGCGAGTCGTCCTTATAATATTTCCTGTGCCAGAGTCCTCAGATGTTCGATTCGCTAATTTCTATACACTGTTCAAGTTGGTCGTACTTCCGGTGCTGCAAAATGGAGTAGAAACCATTAATTTTTGGAGTGACTTTCAATTGAGAGTAAACGTGCATTTTTTCATCCATACCAATAACCAGTATACTGCCTTTGGCCTAGAATACGAGCATATAGGTAACAGAGGAAAACAATCAAGTTATTAACTCAATTTTACAGAATTTAATCCAATGAATCTCATCTTTAAAATATGGCTGAGCAATGGATGACGTTTTTTCTGAATATTGGCTTATTCTTACTTTGCCAATCTTTCCATACTTTCACGTTTGCCTGTTTCACGTACCAGAATACAGGAGAGAAAAGCCCAATTGTTGATTCAACTCCAATAGTCAGTATGTGAGCGAACCTTCTTCCTTGGATTTTTAATTCTATTGTACCAAATGTATTTAAGTCAAAGCACAAGTATTACTATTAGCTATAATACACTTGCACAGTGACTGTAAAATACTAAATGATAACATCTGAGTAAACCTAAAATCAAATTCATCATTTAAATATCTCAAATCTTCAAAGAAAATAATATTTTAAAGGAACATTAATCATTCCATTTGTTAATCAACATTTGACTTTTTACCAACATCTGACTTTGCGAAACTTCAGTAACTCCATCAGCTGCTTGACGTGTTACAGGGGCATGACTGGACAAGCAATTAGCAAAGCTTTGAATAAGCTACAATTAAGCATATATTCAAAGCTGACATTGTCGTTTTGCATATCACGTTTCTTTTTGGCACTAATCATTGTTACATTTATGTTGGTAACTCTTGACAAAGGTGGCATGGGAGATACATTGGCGAGTCGTCCTTATAATATTTCCTGTGCCAGAGTCCTCAGATATTCGATTCGCTAATTTCTATACACTGTTCAAATTGGTCGAACTTCTGGTGCTGCAAAATGGAGTTGAAACCATTAATTTTTGGAGTGGCTTTCAATTGAGAGTAACCGTGCATTTTTTCATCCATACCAATAACCAGTATACTGCCTTTGGTCTAGAATACGAGCATATAGGTAACAGAGGAAAACAATCAAGTTATTAACTCAATTTTACAGAATTTAATCCAATGAATCTCATCTCTAAAATATGACTGAGCAATGGATGACGTTTTTTCTGAATATTGGCTTATTCTTACTTTGCCAATCTTTCCATACTTTCACGTTTGCCTGTTTCACGTACCAGAATACAGGAGAGAAAAGCCCAATTGTTGATTCAACTCCAATAGTCAGTATGTGAGCGAACCTTCTTCCTTGGATTTTTAATTCTATTGTACCAAATGTATTTAAGTCAAAGCACAAGTATTACTATTAGCTATAATACACTTGCACAGTGACTGTAAAATACTAAATGATAACATCTGAGTAAACCTAAAATCAAATTCATCATTTAAATATCTCAAATCTTCAAAGAAAATAATATTTTAAAGGAACATTAATCATTCCATTTGTTAATCAACATTTGACTTTTTACCAACATCTGACTTTGCGAAACTTCAGTAACTCCATCAGCTGCTTGACGTGTTACAGGGGCATGACTGGACAAGCAATTAGCAAAGCTTTGAATAAGCTACAATTAAGCATATATTCAAAGCTGACATTGTCGTTTTGCATATCACGTTTCTTTTTGGCACTAATCATTGTTACATTTATGTTGGTAACTCTTGACAAAGGTGGCATGGGAGATACATTGGCGAGTCGTCCTTATAATATTTCCTGTGCCAGAGTCCTCAGATATTCGATTCGCTAATTTCTATACACTGTTCAAATTGGTCGGACTTCTGGTGCTGCAAAATGGAGTTGAAACCATTAATTTTTGGAGTGGCTTTCAATTGAGAGTAACCGTGCATTTTTTCATCCATACCAATAACCAGTATACTGCCTTTGGCCTAGAAAACGATCATATAGGTAACAGAGGAATACAATCAAGTTATTAACTCAATTTTACAGAATTTAATCCAATGAATCTCATCTTTAAAATATGGCTGAGCAATGGATGACGTTTTTTCTGAATATTGGCTTATTCTTACTTTGCCAATCTTTCCATGCTTTCACGTTTGCCTGTTTCACGTACCAGAATACAGGAGAGAAAAGCCCAATTGTTGATTCAACTCCAATAGTCAGTATGTGAGCGAACCTTCTTCCTAGGATTTTTAATTCTATTGTACCAAATGTATTTAAGTCAAAGCACAAGTATTACTATTAGCTATAATACACTTGCACAGTTACTGTAAAATACTAAATGATAACATCTGAGTATACCTAAAATCAAATTCATCATTTAAATATCTATAATCTTCAAAGAAAATAATATTTTAAAGGAACATTAATCATTCCATTTGTTAATCAACATTTGACTTTTTACCAACATCTGATTTTGCGAAACTTCAGTAACTCCATCAGCTGCTTGAGATGATACAGTGGCATGACTGGACAAGCAATTCGCAAAAACTTTGAATAAGCTACAATTTAGCATATATTCCAAGCTGACATTGTCGTTTTGCATATCACGTTTCTTTTTGGCACTAATCATTGTTACATTTATATTGGTAACTCTTGAAAAAGGTGGCATGGGAGATACGTTGGCGAGTCGTCCTTATAATATTTCCTGTGCCAGAGTCCTCAGATGTGTTCTTTACGCTAACTTCTATACACTGTTGAAATTGGTCGGATTTCTGGTGCTGCTAAATGTAGTGGAAACCATTAATTTTTGGAGTGGCTTTCAATTGAGAGTAACCGTGCATCTTTCCATCCATACCAATAACCAGTATACTGCCTTTGGCCTAGAATACGAGCATATAGGTAACAGAGGAAAACAATCAAGTTATTAACTCAATTTTACAGAATTTAATCCAATGAATCTCATCTCTAAAATATGACTGAGCAATGGATGACGTTTTTTCTGAATATTGGCTTATTCTTACTTTGCCAATCTTTCCATACTTTCACGTTTGCCTGTTCCACGTACCAGAATACAGGAGTGAAAAGCCCAATTGTTGATTCAACTCCAATAATCAGTATATGAGCGAACCTTCTTCCTTGGATTTTTAATTCTATTGTACCAAATGTATTTAAGTCAAAGCACAAGTATTACTATTAGCTATAATACACTTGCACAGTGACTGTAAAATACTAAATGATAACATCTGAGTAAATCTAAAATCAAATTCATCATTTAAATATCTCAAATCTTCAAAGAAAATAATATTTTAAAGAAACATGAATCATTCCATTTATTAATCAACATTTGAATTTTTACCAATACCTGACTTTGTGAAACTCTAGTAACTCCATCAGCTGCTTCAGGTGATAAAGGGCATGACTGGACAAGCAATTCGCAAAGCTTTGAATAAGCTACAATTAAGCATATATTAAAAGCTGACATTGTCGTTTTGCATACCACGTTTCTTTTTGGCACCAATCATTGTAACATTTATGCTGGTAACTGTTGAAAAAGGTGGCATGGGAGATACATTGGCGAGTCGTCCTTATAATATTTCCTGTGCCAGAGTCCTCAGATGTTCTTTTCGCTAATTTCTATACACTGTTGTAACTGGTCGGATTTCTGGTGCTGCTGAATATAGTGGAAACCATTAATTTTTGTAGTGGCTTTCAATTGAAAGTAACCGTGCATCTTTTCATCCATACCAATAACTAGTATACTGCCTTTGGCCTAGAATACGAGTATATAGGTAACAGTGGAAAACAATCAAGTTATTAACTCAATTTTACAGAATTTAATCCAATGAATCTCATCTTTAAAATATGGCTGAGCAATGGATGACGTTTTTTCTGAATATTGGCTTATTCTTACTTTGCCAATCTTTCCATGCTTTCACGTTTGCCTGTTTCACGTACCAGAATACAGGAGTAAGAAGCCCAATTGTTTGATTCAACTCCAATAGTCAGTATGTGAGCGAACCTTCTTCCTTGGATTTTTAACTCTAATGTACCAAATGTATTTAAGTCAAAGTACATGTATTACTATTTGCTATAATACCCTTGCACAGTGACTGTAAAATACTAAATGATAACACTATGAGTAAGCCTGAAATCAAATTCATCATTTGACAATCTTAATCTTCAAAGAAAATAAATATTTGAAGGAACATGAAACATCTCATTTACTTACCAGTATTTGATTTTGCTCCATCTCCATTTTCTTTATTGCTTGTTGACCTAAATTCTGTAATATTTGGTTGTTTCTGCTTCTTTTTTAAACATCTACTATCGTAGAATTTGTTCAAATCTAAATACTGGTCAACTTGTATTTTACGTAAATGAAGATTCTCTGGAATGTTTCATATCTTTCAAATAAGCATTGCCATAATTTAATCTGAAATATTTGTTCGTATATATATGATATAACCTATCGGATAGTTACAATCAATATCAGTTTAAAGAAAAGAAAAAGCAAAACATGCATTTGATTTATGATTTGAATACCTGAAAGTTTAGCATATGATTATTAAATACCTTAACAATTTCTTTCAATTAATATCCTCCTGATAATGACCGATGCACATTAATGTTGAAAGTATACTTCTCATAGGCACAGAGTTGTAAATATTAATCTTATTTAATCCAGTCAGCTCTATCCTCATCAATGAAAATGAAAATGTTCTGTTTTGATTTAATCTGAAAAAGAAACACCACAAAGTACCACAAAGTATACTACATTCTGCATTGTAAAATATAATGTTATACTTATCTAATTTGCGAATCCTTCAGTCACTGTTAATTGAATTTATTTGTGATTGTAGAAATTTAACCGATGCAATATCGCAACACGATGAATAACCTCACTGCATTAAATAAAAATAACCTCACATTACAATTTACACAGTTCAATATAGTTACCGAATTAATTATCGATTATATCGATTTTAATTGACAGTTCACAACCATATATAGTTTGGTCGTTGAGTATATTATGTTGGAAGCGTTGTGAAAATGACGTCATTTTTTTTAGCGACCAACTTCAGCCCGAGACATACATACATCCTGACTGGAGAAGAAGATTATGAAGGAAAATATTAATTTTCGATATATATATATACCTAACAGAGTATGAGATCTCTGGATTGCGTGAACCGATTTTGATGTTCTTAGGCGCAAATGAAAGCATTTTCAAAACCATTCTAAAAAAAGCTTTACTTAAATAATGGCAATGGATTATTCGGGGAAAAAAATCGGTTTGAAAATTGGGACGCCCCAACTAGCTGTATAAGAGAGTAGTGCCTCGACGGTAGTATAGGCATGACTTTTTTTACCTTATATACTTGCCGTCGAGACACTACCGTGTCTCTTGATGGTACCCTCTCACTGTTCTTCATGTTATTGAAGGAAACCCAACGGTGTCCTTGTCAGGTAGCACAATTCGGATGTTTTTATTGAGTTGCGCACAATCACGTTCATGCGATTTTAATTTCTCATCTTTGTGGAAATAGTGTTAGCAACTAAAGGAGGGAAAAAGTAATATTAGAATATAGAAGCAGTAACTATATATATTTATATATATTATAACGGATCTTTTTCCTTCCTCCATTATATAAAACCGATAAAGGTAGATCCTGACAGCCGTCATCGTCCCGGTATAGGGAGAGTAGAGTTCCGTAAATAAAATCAAGAGTGCTGGGCGCCAGGTCAGATCTTATGACCAGGCCGTGCTAAAATCTACCCATCGCATCCATTCAATCTCCGGCTAGTCAGAGTATTGTTTTTGGTAGAGGGGCAAAGGGTTAGGAGGACAAGATAAATACCAGGCAAACTGTTCAAGGGACCCAATAAAATATACATTAATTAATACTGGGGATCATATAGTTTATTCTCCTCTTTATCCCCGTAGAAAACGTCCTAGTTACAATTCCAATTATGATCTCTATCATTCTCACATTCACAATTATACAATCATACCCGAGTTCGCGGGTCGAGGAAGCGGGAATCTCTTGGCAGGCCCATTTCACCCGCATTTCTCCGCACGGCGAGAATCTCCCGATCTCGGGGAATAAGCCGTCCCATATTATAATTAGCCAAGTCCCGTAGGAGGCTTTCTCGTCGGGCCAGATCATCTCGACTCGCAGGGGAGGCCCTAGGCACTCACCCCCTAACTGCGCAGTTCAGAGGGGCCCCACCAAGAGGAGATGCTTGGAGAGAGGTTCGCGACGAGGCCAGCCGATACCCCGACCGACTCCAGACGATGGCAGGGTCGGCGCACCGACTCCTCTCCTCCACTCCAATCGGACATCTCTCACTTAGTTAATGTATAGATGATCAGCCCGCGCTCCCTTCTATTAACCAACCGACGGTCTTCCTTCTTCCCACCTAAACGGAAGGGGCCCGATTTCTTCCCACGGGATGATTACTCTACTTATGCCCTTCGGCTGGTGGATACCTGGAGAGCGATGCCCCGGGTCACCTCGACGGCCCTGAGGCGAGGGGATCTCTACTCCCTCTCGCCAACTCCCGGTTCCTCCCGCCAACGCACCCGGGCGGATCTCCGGGAGGGGCACCCACTCACCGGAGAGGCCACCCCTGGGGAATGATGTTGGGAAAAAGACGGGGAACCCTGTACTGAAGATGACCCGGAACGCCTCCCCCCTCCTAGGCCAGTCCAACCAACTAATCTCGCCATGCGGAGTACATCCAAAATTACACTGCTCTAACCTTCATCGGAATTTGGGTCCGGAGAAGCCCTCAGGTCAACTTCGAGCACCTCACTCCTCACAGTTCCAGAATTCCCTGGCGATCGGTGATCCGGTGCAATTCTTGGACGCCTCCCTTCCTCCTCTACAATCCGCCGAACTGCTCCATTTCGGGCTCACTCCTCTTATTCGATCCTGGGCGATCCCATACTTGCCTTGGAAGCTATCCGTCTCGTTCCACGTCCCGAAATCGAAGAAGTCTCTCCTCTGGCTTCAGTGAGTCTCGTTCCCCTCCCAATTTTTCCTCGCTCCGCTCCTACCTCTGCTTCCATCGGTTTTATCTGACTGAGCCGTTCGCGGTTTCTTTTTCCCGCGGCCCAATTATTGGCTGATTATCGCAGATTCTCCTAGCGGCGTTAGGTGTGATGGCGCCTACCCGTTGAGAGGTCCATGTTTTCAGGACGGACTCTTGGCTATGGCCATTCTCTCGTAGCTCTTTCCGTTGGAGCTTTCGGATGGGAGCGAGGACGGGGATCTCTCGTTCAGTGTTCTCTCCTTCGCTCCTCCTTTCTTTATTGGTGCCATTCTAGTCTCGTTTCTGGACTATGCGTTGCCGATTTCTAAGCTATTCCCCCCTTACAATTAATTTTTCCCTGTACCTCGATCCGCGAACCGTCGTCTATTACTACGCGCATTCACTCCACATGCATACCTTAAATGTAAGGGAACTAGATTGATTTTAGGCACTCGAGGTGCTGGCTCGACACAATCCTACATAGTTACTAAAAATCGCGTGGGTAGAAGGGGGGAAAAGAGCCGTTATTCTGCCACACTCCGTTCTCTTTACTGGATTTCCTAGGTACTTTTCATTCATTCCCAAATTATAACATTGGGACGGGGAGGTTACAAGAACCGCGTCACAATATATATACATTATAACCGGGGGCCTATTAAAGGAGTAATCCCAAACCGATTATTCGAGAAATAAATAAACACAATGTTAAAATCTAGGATACTTACTTTATTCACAATTATATACGGAACGGTTAGATAAGAGAAAAGGGTGTGGGGGAGGCTATACAATGTAAAGGGTATCCCTGCCAGGACTCACGCACACTTATTATACAATTCGGTCATCTTTCGTACTTGCACTCAAACAATCAAAAGGGACGGAAATAGAGGTGAAGGGGAGTAGGTTGGTGAGAAAATGGAATACGCGGGGAAGGACGGAACGGGATACGGGAAGATAGGCAAATGAGGAAAATAAAAAGGAGAGGAAATACCGGCCACTCTTTTGCGGGTCCTCGAACGGCAGCAACCTTAATCTTCGACGATAACTCAATTAGACGATTCAGTCGGTTGATCTCGGAAAGCCCCTTATAATATGGCACCACCGCGGAAAAGTACAGCACGGCAGCGGAATCGACAGTCTAGTCGACAGTAGGACGGCGTAACAAGGAGTGAGCCTTGTTCCTTCTTCTTGCCTCAATTACCCAGTTCTGTGTCTTCCTCATTTACACAACAGCCAATCAATCGTCCTGATGGATAGATGACATGTGGCGTGATCTAATTAATCCAATCAATAGTCAGGATCGATCCTTGTTCCAGTCCATTCCGGAGTTCAGCACGAAAATGGGTTGGCAGCACTGCTTGGAGATGAGGTGGTAGTGCTGACTCCGATGGCGCGGACTTCGAACGCCGATGAGTGCTGAGACCGCTAGAGTAGGAGAAATAATGTAGGGACGGAACAGGGACTAAAGCAGGGATGGAAGGAAGGGGGAATTATTGGGAGGAAACGGGGACGGAATGGGGAAGATATGTACAAGGGATAGGGAATGGAAGAAGGGAAAACTATGTACAAGGGATACGGGACGGCAAGGAGAATGGAGAGATAATTCGATTTCATATTAATAGGCACGCATCCATACTAATTCCTAAACATTCACTCTTCTCCCGCGTGCGGCAGTTACAATACTCTTACTTAGAGGACTACATGACCGACACACGGGAGATTATTCTCTTGTATACCGTAGTTAAAAAAGGGGACGTAAATATTTACGAGAAGTCGGGCGCAACCTCACGGACTCCATGCTACGCCGAAATAGGTAACGCTAAGCGTCTTGGCGTTATACGCAACTTAAATAATTCGGAACTTTGGATATTTATTCTCACTCAGTGGGAAGTAGGGTGGCACCGAAACGAAGAGAGAGGGGAGTTGGGGGGGGGGGGAAGCACTGTGCTTAGTAACGTTTCACCACGTTACAATATATATATATACAGTAAAACATACCGATCACAAATAAGATGAGAGCGTTTTCCTCTAGTAAGCTGTCCATTTAGCAGTCTGGAAAGATTCCTGATGCATATAAAATGTGCTGCTGCTCCTTGATGTTCGAGAAGAAGAAGGAGATTAGCGTGTCTGGTCCTCTTGCATTTTGTTAATTGTAGAGGTGCTATGATTGTATTCTCGTTCCTCTCAGTCTCTTCCACCATAGTAAAAATATTAATAGAGACATCATTATCTTCCTCAAATTTCGGAATCTGTTTTAATGTAGTCGGAAACGTTATACTTCTAACGTCGAAAACAGTTGTAAAATGAGGATATGAAGATTTTCGTTGTGGATGAGTATTCGGTTTTGCCGGATAGAGTGCAGCCGTTACAGCCCATGCAAAACATGTATTTTCATCACTTTGTATGTTTATCACAGCCTGTTTATTCTTAATAGATTCTGGAAGCTCGACTGCACAACATATATGCAGCTGGTTATAATAATTTATATTTATAGTTAAATTCAGAATTTTTTCCAACGACCATCCACTATCACGCTCTTGAAACTCATTCAATTCTTTTAGAATTTTATCTATTATATTTGTATTGTACCAATCACTAAAACTATCAGTTTTGTATAAGACTGCATTGCGGTTTGAGATATGTTTAATATCACTAATCTCTTTACAAATAAATTGGCCCTTAAAGATGAAATTTATCTTAACTGCGTTCACGTTATTAAAAACTTTTTCTGAGTAGGTCTGTACTAAGTCTTTCGCACCTGTTAGAAAATCACGTAGTTCCATATAATTATAATTTACAACCATTCCGCTACATATTCGAAATTTAAATGAAAACTCGAGATCTTTCCAAATAAGCTTTCTCGCTCCAATTGATTTCTTATTTTTTGCCGCATGCAGAATTAGACGTTGGATAGTTCTTATTTCAGCCAGATTTTTGTGTACTGTATCGGGAGCTGCAGATCTATTAGCATCTCTTAAACTTCGAATATAATCACGACACTTGCGTACCCACTCATGATAATTATGCTGATTTCCTAAATCAGGATTCTTGAGAGCATGATTCAAACAATAACTCTTATCCTTAGCTGCTCTAAGTAGAAGACACTGTATTTGTGCAATTTCTGCAAAAATTTTCTGCAGCGTGCCTATAGGTGCGTTGCGATTAAAGATTCTGAGTTTATGAATATATTCACGACACTCGCGTACCCACTCGCGATATTCTTCTTGCGTTTTCGAAACTCTATTTCGTAGAGACATCTTTTGTTCATTTCTTCGAGAAGACTAATCAGGAACTGAGGAAAAGTGGGTTGGAAACTAAGCTCTTCAGATAAAGGATCTCTGAAACACTTCAGGAGGTAAGAGAACATTGAGGACAGGTAACGACATGTTAGAAAATAGATGCAAGAGTTTTTCAGTTATACATATATTCCAGATTTTTGCTCATACATATATTTCATATAATAGACTTTTTTTAAGGCACATAAACCTTCCTGATTCCAACATGCTGGAAGATGTGAATTATGCAAGCTATCTTCTAAATCAAAATCCCCCCACATAAAATTATCTACATTAGTTATTTCTAAATTACAAATATCTCTTAGCCGATTTGTATTTTCAATTCCTTTCACAAAAATCTCATCCTCATCATCATAAATATACTTCCTTATAATATCTTTATATTTATAGTAGGGTGAGTAGCCATGCGCCCAATTTAAGCCGTGATAATTTTGAAAAAACCAGCTAAAAAGAAACATTATATTAAACAAAAATAATATATATTTTTTCTTCTTCATATACTTACTCTGTCCGCTTTCGCTCCTCTTCACTTAACCACGAATATGAATAGGGCGGTGAAAATAAAATATGGAACACTTTTTGTTCTTGTACAACAGCAAATTCTTTGATTATGACATATCCGTCAAACGGAATCCTTGAAAATCAACGAACGTTGGTGCCATTATGCCTACGTTTTTTATACTAAAATAATTCTATTTAAATATGCATGTTTCATGAAAATTTCTCCCTCTCTTCAAACTAATTGTTCTTCATCCCTCCTACTATCCTCACCATAGGTCAAAACTACAGGGTGTAACGAAACGACCGCCTTTTCTCGTAACTGGAGGTTCGGAGTGACAAACTGAGTGCACGTGTAAAATTTCGTTCGAATCGTTCAATAGGTTTAAAAGTTATTTACATTTAAAAATCACCCTTTTTCGGTCCTTTTCGAACGACTTTGATTGCACAATGGAAAGTGAAAAAGCAATTGATGAACACCCCAATTAGAATGTAAAAGTTATCGATCGCACGCGATAATACTTTTGCTATTTATTCCATTAATCTGGCTATCAGATTAATTTTAAAAATAGCAAAATCCTTTTCTTTACATTTCCAATTCAATTCAGTACAATTATCATTGACTGAATTTATGGAAAGAGCGAGAAGACGCAATGAAAAGGAAAGTATCAAAAACTAAGATGGCGCGAACGCACTGATAATTTAATAGGAAACGCATGAGGACATTCTTTTTCTACTAACAAAGCTAAAGAGAATGATTCAAAATCAATACATTGATGATAGAGAAAACTAAACTTACCCATTTAAAGTTCTCCAAGTTCTTTTACATCAAAGTTTTTAAGAAAGCTTTAAACTGGCTCCTCGATGATTTCCAGAAAGCACACTATCATGATTTTGCATTTAAAAACTCGCGAATTTAAGCAATTTATGTATTAACCTACGTTTTGTTCAAAACACCGGCTAATTTGACACTTTTGAACTGTTTGAAGTATGCTGAAGAGAAAGAGAGAGAGACACAGAGAGGAGAAATAATAAGTAATTCGTTTCGACTACTCTTAATCAGCCTACTTCAAACAGTTCAAAAGTGTCAAATTAACCAGTGTTTTGAAGAAACGTAGGTTAATACCTAATTTGTTTAAATTCACGAATGCTTAAATGCAAAAACAGTGATAGTGTGCTTTCTGGAAATCATCGAAGAGCCAGTTTGAAGCTTTTTCGAAAACTTCGATGTAAAAGAACTTGGAGAACATTAAATGGGTAAGTTTAGTTTTCTCTATCATCAATGTATTGATTTTGAATCATTCTCTTTAGCTTCGTTAGTAGAAAGAGAATGCCCTCATGCGTTTCCTATTAAATTATCAGTGCGTTCGCGCGGCATCTTAGTTTCTGATACTTTCCTTTTCATTGCGTCTTCTCGCTCTTTCCATAAATTCAGTCAATGATAACTGTACTGAATTGAATTGGAAATGTAATGAAAAGGATTTTGCTATTTTTAAAATTGATCTGATAGCCAGATTAATGGAATAAATAGCAAAAGTATTATCGCGTGCGATCGATAACTTTTACATTCTAATTGGGGTGTTCATCAGTTGTTTTTTCACTTTCCATTGTGCAATCAAAGTCGTTCGAAAAGGACCGAAAAAGGGTGATTTTTAAATGTAAATAACTTTTAAACCTCTTGAACAATTCGAACGAAATTTTACACGTGCACTCAGTTTGTCACCCCGAACCTCCTGTTATGAGAAAAGGCGGTCGTTTCGTTACACCCTGTATCTCCCACTATACGTAGCATAGGTCATAAATATTCTCTTGAGGACCAATAATGTTTCCGTTCTTCCAAGAGTGGCAGGACAGTAATTTCCCTAGCGTAGGACAAAAGTTTTGTCAACCCTTAAAGCATCTTAGAATTATCGCCCACTACATGTAGCATAGGGCAGAAAATATTCTCGCTTAGAGCCAATGACGTTTCCATTCTTCTAAGTGTAGTATAGGCATCTTCCTACCGTAGATTAGAAAATTGTTGACACCTCCCTAACAGTGCTTAAAAGCTCGAAGAAATCGTAGGACAGGCATCAGTATTGCTTTAACGTGTACTCCGTTGAAAACAGTTCAGTCTAACTTTATTCTTCACTTTTACAAGTATACGACTTAAGGTAGTAGTCTCATAAATCGACCGGTTTTGCAGGGTATTTTTTGGAAATTTTGTTAACTACTTAAATGAAATGCAAAAAATCTGAAATTTTTATAGGTTATTAATACTATATTAAATTATTCAAAAATATTTTTTTTTTCATTTTTACGATATTTTATTTAAATTATATAGGTTCAAAGTAGGTGAAAAAAAAAATATGTGCTGCTGGCCCGTGAGGTATCTCTAATCAAGAGACACGGTAGTGTCTCGACGGCAAGTACATAAAAGTAGAAAAAGTCATGCCTATACCGCCGTCGAGGCACTACTCTCTTATACAGCTAGTTGAAGCGTCCCAATTTTCAAACCGATTTTTCTCCGCGAATAATCCATTGCCATTATTTAAGTAAAGCTTTTTTTAAAATGGTTTTGAAAAAGTTTTCATTTGCGCCTAAGAACATCAAAATCGGTTCACGCAATCCAGAGATCTCATACTCTGTTAGCTATATATATATCGAAAATAAAATTTTCCTTCATAATCTTCTTCTCCAGCCAGAATGTATGTATGTCTCGGGCTGAAGTTGGTCGCTAAGAAAAATGACGTCATTTTCACAACGCTTCCAACATAATATACTCAACGATCAAACTATATGGTTGTGAACTGTCAATTCGGCGACTATGGGCGCGTTCGTTTTTGTGCTGGCAGTACTGGCAGTATTACATTGAACGTTCTTTTATACCTTGTAGCACGCTTTTGCAGTACTGCGAAGGAATTATGAGGTCATAGATTTTGACGTCACTTCCTACTGCGATTACTGCAACCTGAGAGGTAGTGTACTCGCAGTAAATTCAAACAATATGGCGTCATTCAGAGTTAACATGAGTGAGAACATTATAGAGAAAGAAAATATAAGATTAATTGATCCTGACACAAATATTCAGTATGACATTTGTACGTCGAAGGAAGATGCACAGAAGGCAATGATGGGTGAATATATAATTTTTTTGTATATAGCATTAACTAAGAAAAATAAAATATACATATTTTTTATCATCCATTTTCAGATAATTCTTTTGCACGGATGCTTTTATATGAAGCAAAATCATCTGTTAGAACACCTATTCATGGTAAATATTCTAATATATTAGAGTTGTAAATTTATATGCCTTAAATGCATTATCTGTTTAATGTAAGCATGGGTTAATAACTATTCAGTATTTTTAGTGTTTAATTCATTTTAAAATAACTTAATTACACATGTAGTTTTAATATTTTTTTCTTACCATGTGATATATAAACTAAAAATATACTTAGGGTGAGGACCTCTCAGCGTATTAAGAGCTTATTAAGTTAATTTTGCTATATTTGACGTGACATATAATGTATCAAAATTAACTTAATAAACTGAGTGGTCCTCGCCCCTAAAAATCGTTTATTATATGAAAGATATATGGATGTGAAAATAATGAATTAATGTACTGTAAGAACTTTCAACTGAAATAAATTGCTATAACTTAAGCTTCCTACTCATTTTAATGTAAATTTTATTTACAGATAATCATATAGTGATAGAAAATGATTCTTCAAATTATCAGCGGATCAATGATGTATTAAATAGGATTTCTCCTGAAACCGAAGAAACTGTTGACGATCCAAATGACCCAACTGTAGAGCATATTGAAAATATGCATCCTAATGGTAAGGAATTTTTTTGTAATGTTAGATAGATGATAAATTTATCACAATCTGAATGTTAATTTCAAACAGTTTTTGAACTAAATGTTATGTTTTCTTTTGTTATACAATTTTTCTGTGGAATTTCATTCTGTTTGAGGTTTTTAGACTGATTCAAATTTATCACTAACCATGTATATTTTAAATAAAAACTGAAAATATCTTTATTGTTTTCTTTCAAGATCAACATGTTTGGACTATAGCGGAAACATTGCTTTTATTAAGCATTTACAAAGAATTGGAAGAAACTTTTTCAAGTGGCAAAATATCAGCCAAACATTGCTGGGAAATTGTCTCAAAGAAAATGGCCAACCATGGTCACAATATAGCAGGCCACAAATGCCTAACAAAGTTCCAAACATTGAAACGTACATATAAAAAAATAAAAGATCACAACAACAAGTCAGGCAATGATACCTGCAAATGGGAATATTATGAGGTAAAATCTCCTTTTTCCTTATAAAAGTATAAGAAATATTTTATCAAAGAAGTTAGATTCTATGTTTTAATAGTTACTATTGGTTACATATTTCATGTATATCATTATTTAACTTTCAGAACATGAACGAGTTATTTGCAAAAAGACCATGGATACAGCCAGTTGCAACAGCTGGAACAAGTTGTAAAGAGTTAAACAACGAAGAAGAAGATAATATGAAAAAAACAAGTAAGTTGCTTTGACAATCCTTTTATCGCATTGACTTTGACTTTTTTTCAATATTTTTAGATCAAAGAAAGCGAAAATCAACCATAGAACTTAATAATTATATAGAGAAATTCATAAAAGAGAAAAAGGAAAATAGAGAAGATATAAACAGAAGGCATGTAGAAAAAATGGCTCAATTGAAGAACATAGAAAATATATTTCTTAGAATTTTAGAAAAATAATGATTTTAATAGAAATATTTAAGGTTTCATTATTATATTACTGGATGCTTTATTATCAATATTAAAGTTTTTATATCAGTTTATTATAGTTAATTAGATACTAAGCGTTATTGTGAATACAACATTAATCGTACTGTGATCTTGGTATGTGATATAGTTTTATAGTGTTATATAATACATGTACGTAAAAATTGCTTGTTACTTTTATTTTTCAAATTTTGTAATGAACACGTTGAAATAATTTAAATAAAATTGGATTTTAGTATAAGCAAGTGCATTTTGTTAATTTGTATGTAAATTGATAGCATCATTCGATAAGCTAATAAACTTAATGAAACATAATTAATTTCACCTGTTATTTCTAATAATTCATGGAAATAAATTCCTTAAGTTACATTTTTTATTAGTCCTATGGGTAACAGTAGTTAGAATGAAACTCCTGCAAATTTATTTTTACTTGGAAAACAAATGTTATTTATTAATTTTACACATTTTCATACATTAATGTATATACTATTGCATTTCGCTTTAGAATGGCCTCTTCTTTATTGCGATTTGAAAGATGTTCACTTGGCGAGATATTTTCTTCATTTGTATCAACTATAATCGGTATTTCAATAAAATCACTCTGTAGAATACAGATATTATGCAAGATGCAACATGAAACTACAAATTTAGGTATCAATTCTGTTCGTGTCATAGGAAGCTTGTCTAACAAGCTTCTAAATCTCCCTTTTAGTAAAGCTAGACTTCTTTCAACCATTACTCTAGATGCCGAATGATAATAATTATATTTTTTTTGTGCCTCAGTCAAGTGACTATTGTCTTTGAAAGGGACAAGTAAGTATCTGTGAAGGCTATATGCAGCATCTCCCAAAATATGACTATCATTGGGAAACTTTTCAGGCACTAACAAGGTATCAAATCCAGACAGCCTGAATACTCGCATGTCGTGGACTGAGCCAACTTCCCCGCAGTAACAATGTGTAAACTTAAGTGAATGATCACACACAACCTATGAACATATGATCATTTAAAATACAGCAGAAATCCAAAGCAAACTATAGAAAATAAAATAAATAATTACTTGTAGTTGTATTGAATGCACTCCTTTTCTATTAATATAAGCCTCATGATGTTCCTTTGGTGATGCAATCTTTATATGTGTCCCGTCAATTGCACCAATAGTTTTTGGAAACCTATGTTTTTGTTCTATTTTATCCATAGTTACTATTGCTTCTTCTG
Source organism: Prorops nasuta (assembly GCF_024137725.1). Taxonomy (NCBI): domain Eukaryota; kingdom Metazoa; phylum Arthropoda; class Insecta; order Hymenoptera; family Bethylidae; genus Prorops; species Prorops nasuta. The sequence goes on from NW_027116798.1 coordinate 18,000,180, forward strand.
TGGAAGGCCACTTTATGAAGGTATTTCTGTACTTGTATAAAGCATTTACAACCTTTCTCACACAGGACCAGGCTGTTGATTTACTTATATAAAATCTATCACTGACACACCTGAAATATTAAATTTAATACTGCTGTTTAAATTATTATTATTTAATTTATAACTATACAACCAAATTTATGATATAAAGACTACCTGTACGAATTAGGTGTTGCCATCATCCAAATAGCTAAAAGTAATTGTTTCTCTGGACTGATTGGAAATCTCCCATAGCAGCTTGATCTTCTTTCCAATAATGAAGATAATAATTGTAACAAAAATCTGAATGTAGTACGGCTCATTCTATAAAATTAGTTATATTAGAGTAATTCCATTTCATACATTTAAACAGTAATTACTGCATTTTTAGTCAAAGGTTATGTTTTTATTATTAAACAAAATGTTTTGTATTTCGAAATGAGATAATTTTACCTAAAATGGCTTTTAAACTCCGCATCTGTATATAAATATAGACATTTTCAACATAGTTTTTTATGCTGGTTCTGTGTAATGTAACCTTATAAGCCCTTAATATAACAATCTCATCCTCCTCTGAATTTTCGACATCAGATTCACTTGAACTCAAGCACTGATCAAGAATAAATTTAGCCGTATAAAGATTTTGCTCCATTTTGTGCTTGAGGTTCTCTTGACTGACAGCTCTTTGTGTTTATAAACTCTCAGTGTTAATTTGCTTAAGCTACTGTACTGTAAGCCGTTCGAATATAGTAGAAACGATTTTCATAAACAGTACACTTTCAATAACCGAACACTGGTGGCAGTACACTGTGATGACATAGTACTGCCAGTACTGCCAGCACAAAAACGAACGCGCCCTATATTGAACTGTGTAAATTGTAATGTGAGGTTATTTTTATTTAATGCAGTGAGGTAATTCATCGTGTTGCGATATTGCATCTGTTAATTTCTACAATCACAAATAATTCAATTAACAGTGACTGAAGGATTCGCGAATTAGATAAGAATAACAATATATTTTACAATACAGGATGTAGTATACTTTGTGGTACTTTGTGGTATTTCTTTTTCAGATTAAATTAAGACAGAACATTTTCATATTTATTGATGAGGATAGAGCTGACTGGATTAAATAAGATTAATATTTACAACTCTGTGCCAATGAGAAGCATACTTTCAACATTAATGTGCATCGGTCATTATCAGGAGGATATTAATTGAAAGAAATTGTTAAGGTATTTAATAATCATATGCTAAACTTTCAGGTATTGAAATCGTTAATCAAATGCATGTTTTGCTTTTTGTTTTCTTTAAACTGATATTGATTGTAACTATCCGATAGGTTATATCATATATATACGAACAAATATTTCAGATTAAATTATGGCAATGCTTATTTGAAAGATATGAAACATTCCAAAGAATCTTCATTTATGTAAAATACAAGTTGACCAGTATTTGGATTTGAACAAATTATACGATAGTAGATATTTACAAAAGATGCGAAGACAACCAAATATTACAGAAGTTAGGTCAACAAGCAATAAAGAAAATGGAGATGGAGCAAAATCAAATACTGGTAAGTAACTGAGATGTTTTATGTTCCTTCAAATATTTATTTTCTTTGAAGATTAAGATTGTTAAATGATGAATGTGATTTCAGGCTTACTCATAGTGTTATCATTTAGTATTTTACAGTCACTGTGCAAGTGTATTATAGCAAATAGTAATACTTGTGCTTTGACTTAAATACATTTAGTATAATAGAATTAGAAAACCAAGGAAGAAGGTTCGCTCACATACTGACTATTGGAGCTGAATCAAAGATTGTGCTTTTCACTTCAGTATTCTGAGACTTGAAACCGGCAAAGATGAAAGCATTGAAAGATTGGCAAAGTAAGAATAAGCCAATATTAAGAAAATCGTCGTCCATTGCTCAACCATAATTTAAGGATGAGATTCATTGGATGATATTCTGTAAAATTGAGTTAATAGCTGCTGATTGTTTTCCTCTGTTACCTATGCTAGTACTCTAGGCCAAAGGCAGTATACTGGTCATTGGTATGGATGAAAAAATGCATGTTTATTCTCAATTGAAACTCAGTCTAAAAGTTAGTTGTTTCGCCTTTATTTTGCAGCACCAGAAATCCAACCAGTTTCAAGTGTGTAGAAATTTACGAAACGAAAATTTGAGGACTTTAGCACAGGAAATATTATAAGGACGACTCGCCAATGTATCTCCTATATCACCTTTGTCAAGAGTTAGCAGCATAAACGTAACAATGATTGGCGCTAAAAATTTAAGAAACGGCGTATGCAAAACGACAATGCCAACTTTGATTATATGCTTCATTGTAGCTTATTTGAAGCTTTACGAATTGCTTGTCCAGTCTTGCCCCTGTATCACCTCAAGCAGCTGATGGAGTTACTGAAGTTTGGCAAAGTTAGATGTTGGTAAAATGTCAAATGTTGATAAAAAAAAATGTAAATTAATTAAAACATACATTTTACTTAATTATTTTTATATGTTGAAAGTATGTTTATTGATTATGAAAAATGTAATTAAACTTTTATTATGGTGAAACTGAAAACATTAAAAAAACTAGCATGAGCATTAATTATGAAGTTCATTTATGCAAAATGCATTACAAATATCAATAAATTCAATGTGTTGATTGTGATATTTTTTCAATATTAATATACATATTTTTATTAGATAAGCGCTGCGTTTCAAAAAATGAGAAGGGTGGAAATTTTCTTTAAATTCTATAGAAATTAAAAGAATAATTTAATTTTTAAAATATTTTACTCTGGTCGTGTTCGAAAATTACTGATCAGTTACTGGCGAAAAATATGCAGTTGGCAATAAAAACAATCACCAGCAGTACGAGGTTGGTAAGACTGAGAATTGCTGGTTTCCTGTTTTTAAAAATTTCAGTAAAATAATAATGGATACGGCTGGCTCTAATACGTTGATTATTTAAAACAAATAAGTTACATATTATTTTATTATTGTTTTTAGCGGTACAAAATATTTCCAATAATTGGGCATACAGTATAATGGACTTCGTACTATTTGCTTCATCGAGTTCGTCTAGTAGTGAAGACGAAGAAGATATGTTTATTCTCGATGCGGATGATCGAGAGGAAATACCAAAGATAAGAAATTATTATCAAGAGGTAATTTTAGCTTACAATGATTTCTTATTTCAAAAGCATTACAGGTTATTATACTTTTGTATATATATTCTTTTCATTTAATTTAGAAAGATTTACTTCAATTAACACTTATTTTAAACACTGCTTTGTTTAGAATGAATCGTCAGTCATTTGATTTATTATTATATTTCGTCGGACCAGAATTAAATAAGCGCACAATCCTTGGAAGAGAGAGAATCGATCCAGTTTTACAACTTTTGATGGCAATTTATATATTGGCTACACCAGATAGCTATAGATCCATCAGTGAGAAATTTGGAGTAACACAATCAACAGCTTGGAATTGTTTAAAGAGAGTGGTCAAAGCTATATATAATATACGCAATTATTTTATTAAATGGCCAACAGTGGAAGAAGCAAAGCATTCATGGGAATTAATTTTTCAGAAATATGGTTTTCCTAAAGTTCTAGGTTTTATTGATGGAACGCATATTTATATAGCTAAACCAAAAGAGCAGGCAGTAGATTATATTAATGGAAAACAGAGATATTCTATTCAATTACAGGTAATGAATTAGAATTGTAATTATTGATATTAAATTTATATTAAATAAAATCAGTAAAAAGTAAATGATGTTATACCAGGTAATTTGCAAAAATGATCTTTCTTTCATGCATGTTTTTGCTGGAATGCCTGGGAGTGTACACGATATGAGAGTGTTTAAATACTCAGGCGTACAACAGCTTTGCACTTCAACTTACTTCCCAGAAGATAGCCATTTATTGGGAGATGCAGCCTACATCAATCAAAGACATGTCATGACACCTTTTATTAATAATGGCCATTTAAGCAGGGAGCAAGAAATTTACAACACTCGCTTATCTTCTGCAAGATTAAAAGTTGAAAGGTCCATTGGGCTTTTAAAACGTAGATGGCGGTATTTAGTAGAAAAGTTGCCTATGACTAAAACAGATCTAATACCTTACTATATTATAACCTGCTGCGTTCTACATAATTTTTGTTTATTAAATAACAATATGTATGCAAGGCAACCTATTACACCTGGTCAGTTACATGAAATGAGTCCATTGGCAGTACCGCTTGAATCAAAAAGCCAAGGGGATGAAAAGAGAAACGAAATTATGCAGATAATTAATAATAATTTATAAAGGTTATTTAAAAAAAAATCAGTCTCAAAGTTTATATTTATTAATTTGTTAATTAAATATAATTTAACCACACACGTTTTGAAATATACGACTGTTTAAACAATTATCGCCTCTTATATTATCATTCCAAACTTAAAGAAACAATAAATAATACTTCTAGAACCTTATTTTAACATTCAACGATTAAAACTAAAATAATTGTATGTAGTGAATACTGTTATAGTAATTCATAATTACTGAAATGGTACATTATTTTCTCTATGCTAATATCACAAATGATAGAAGATGCATAAAAAAAACATATTTTATGTTAAATTTGTACTGTTTTAAAAATGAAACAATTGGTCTGGTTAGCTATTGCTATACTGCTAAATTAGTTTAATATGTTGAAGATAAACATACTTTTCCTTATTCTAATCTATTGCAGTACTTCAACGGTATAGTAATAGAAAACAGATCCATTATTTCAATGTTTTAAAGTACAAAAGTAGTCCAGTTTGCATCTTAAACTTAAAAATTAACGAGTAAAACTGAAACAACGAAAATGGAAGTATATATAATATTGTTCTTGTAACCAATACCTATTCTAAATTTTACTGTTGTCCCTGTGCATTTTTTCTGTTATCTTTGTTAACAGTTTCAGTTTTTCAGTTCTATACCTAGTACTTTCTTCCCTCTTCAACCTTTTTTCTTCCAATAATTGCTTGAAAATCTCTGTTCTCTCTTCAGCATTAGACTTTTTACGTTCTGCCAAATTGTAATTACATTAAAGTAAAAACTATTAATAATAAACATGGTGAATAATGGTAAAAAACTTTGAAATACATATATACTTAATTGACAACGAGATGCAGTGTTTACGTCACTGAGAGGTGATGATATATCTAGAATATTTGATCCACCTACAGAAAGTGGTTTTACCCACTTGTGGTTTTTAAAAATATCATGTAATATCTAAAAAGATAAAATTTGTATTTATAGCGATTTAATGAGTATAATTCGAGCACATTAAAGATATTTTCCAATAGAATCAATGACCATTGTCAAAATGTTTTTAAATATATACACTTTTTATTAATCCAACTAGATTACCTCCAAATATTCCCAATCTTTTCGACTATTTCCACTTTGAGCATTGTGATCGATGACATGCCGGTACCTTCTCCTTAAGCTTTCAAATTTTACAGAGCAGTTGTCAGAAGAAAAATTCCATTGTTTTTCCTTCATTAGCTTAGCAATTTTAATCCACAATACTTTTGGAGAATGCTTCTTTAAAATATAACAATTTGCTTTGTATAACTGAATTAATAACAAAGTTGCTGCATGGGTCCATTGCGCTCTTTGTTTTAAAGGTCCTAATTTACACACAAGTTAAATACATTATTTCATACAATCACTTATACACATGTATTTACATAAACTGTCCAATGTTTAAGTTTTACCTGTACCGCCTGCAGCTTGTTCTGTATTGGTAGGATCATCAGGGTCTATTTCAGTTTCCTGATTACTGTTATTACTAGATAAATTATTGTTTTTGTCCATACTTAGTACTTTTACTTCTTCTAGGAGCTTAGTTGCAAACTCATGATCTGCAAACACAAGAATTCCATGTATTTTATTAATTTAACTATATGCAAATATACATTTTACATATAAAAATTTACCTTCTTTAGCACGTTTTAAATTAATTTTATCCACCTGTACATCATATTCTACAGCAGTTGTATGATCAATTAATGTTAATGTGTAATAACCATCATCAAAATTAGTTGTCATTTTATTTAAATTAATAAACAAATAAGTAAAAGATTTAATTAACTCTTTTATTAAGATTGAATGTATTTCAACTATTTCAGTAAGTTAATTATACTTAAGTGATGAATACAACATAAGAAGATATATGAAGAATAAATAAGTTAACACTGGTTAAGCAGCCATCAGTACTTTGCTGAAATTTTTAAAAACAGGAAACCAGCAATTCTCAGTCTTACCAACCTCGTACTGCTGGTGATTGTATTTACTGCCAACTGCATATTTTTCGCCAGTAACTGATCAGTAATTTTCGAACACGACCTCTTACAAAACGTTATGAAATCCCACAAAAAACAGACTTCGCCTGTAAAAAAGGCGGCAAGTACATAAACCATCTAGCATAAATAATATAGTAAAATTATCCAATTAAAAAAAGTGATGAAATCCAAATATTAGGCAAGTATATTTTTTCACCTTAGCAAAAGTTAAATTTTCGAAAAAAAAGGAACAAAAAAGTTACTTGCCGGGCCCGTAATGTCCATGAACAGTGGGAAATTGAATCGTGTGTGAGATTCAGCTATTGCGTAGTATAGTAAATTTCATGTTAAAATACAGAGTGAAGTTAGCCGAACCACATACGATTCTATTTCTCACTGTGCATGGACATTACGGGCCCGGCAAGTAACTTTTTTGTTCCTTTTTTTTTCGAAAAATTAACTTTTGCTAAGGTGAAAAAATATACTTGCCTAATATTTGGATTTCATCACTTTTTTTAATTGGATAATTTTACTATATTATTTATGCTAGATGGTTTATGTACTTGCCGCCTTTTTTACAGGCGAAGTCTGTTTTTTGTGGGATTTGGGTAATCGAAAATAAAAAAATCCAACGGATTATTGTTCAGTAGGATTGTCATTCTGGCAGGTACTAGAAAAAAATAATTTGGTTGAAAAATAACAAAATGGCGGACTTCGAAAAAAAAAGTACAATTTTTTTAGTGTTAATTGGGCTGTAACTGGAAAAATAATGGATGAAAAAATATGATTCTAGTACCTGCCAGAATTACAGATGTGTAGAACAACCTGTAAAAATTTCAGCCCGATCGGTTCAACCGAAAATCTGTTATGCCTCGGGCCGACCGAGAAAATGTGGTTTCGAGAAAAACGCGTTTAAAGTTTGGCTAACAGAACTTTCATACTCACGCTAATCGTCGATGCCCGGTGCGTATAGCAAGCCTTCAGTCTCTTCGTATACGTCATTTTCTAATACTTTTTCTGGCCTCCGAGCCATTCTGCCTATTTTGGAAGAGTGTGCTGCATCTTTTTCTGCTTTCGATATGCGGTGAGTGTTGTAGCGCCTGGCGTACGTTATAGCATTTAAGCCAGCAGCGCTGTTTAAAATGTCCTATAACTTTATTAATATTTTGAATTTTGGTTTAAAATTTATACACCATATTTCAATGATATCATACTTTCGAAATATGCAAAAAAAAAAATTCGAATTTTTTGACCCGAAAAATGAGACTACTACCTTAAAATGGTTAATCTTCTATATATCACCCATATCATTGATATTGATAGGTTTATGGTGAATAAGAAATTTATTTATAAGGAAATTGCAATTAAAAATTTAATTTCTGGAAAAACATATTATGCAACATTTCGCATCCGTGATTCATTTAGAAGTCTGAGTATTTCAGACAGAAAAAGTGTCAGTTATGTTTTCAAAAATGTGCATGGAATTAGATATGGCAACACGGGATATGAGAAGTTTACCCAGGAGGATGTACACAAATTTGTTAATAATAGTGTATATAAATGTGAATATCTAATCGTTGCGTATAAAGGCAGGCATATAGAACGGGATTTATTAAATTATCTGGATATCCCAAATGTTAACTTAGACAATTTCAGCTGTCCGAAATTCGACAATTTAACCCTTAGCGGCCACACCTCAATCAGGCCACATAGCGGCCACGTGGGGTAACTCATTACCCCACGCTGATAAACATCATTGTACAAAATATATAGATGTTTTCAGACTTTTAACCGATATTTTCATGTTTGTTGAAAAGTTCTTGTACAATTCTAATAATTTGCCTCGATTAATTTATAGATGGCGTCCTAAAAACTGGTCATATATATGGAAATTCAGTAAAAATGGCTTTTTTCAGAAAATAATTCATTACTCCGTCATTTTTCAATATGAAGGGCTAAAAATTTAGGATTATGTGCACAATATATACCACCACTATAAAAAAATAACAGTATCCGCCGATCATTCAAAAAGTATATTTATTTTACAAAATTACTGAAGGGAAAAATGAAAAAAATTACAAAACATAAAATTTGTGTTTTTCTGCTTATTATCTTCTAAATAAATATTTACATATGGAAAAGTGAAAAACATTTTATTTCGATAATATTTTAACAAAACAAATTTATTTTTTTCCCTATTTTATTGATCAACACACGTCATACACAAAGTGAACCGATGTTCTTCGCAAACTGGTCTTCTACAGGCTGAACATCCGACACGCGTTTTTTTGTCTCTCTTTCGGTTGCACAGTAAGCACCTCCGCCCTTGGTCGAATGTAACTTTTTCCATATCGCTCATTTTTTGGTTATTATCAATTTTGAGGATGCTCGTTATTACCATCCGTAGCTCTTTTCGAAGAAATGTCCCTGCCAATCTGCGGTGTAGCATCGGGAAAGTGAGATGAGCAATCAATTTTTTCATAACAATAATTGCAGATGTGGTTTTTCATGCGTCGCCGACTTTGAGTTTCCACAAAATGCGGGAATTGACGGCTGCTTGAACGAGCATTCCGAAAAAAATCCGCATCGGCCACCTGTTCGTTCTCCGAGCGACTGAATAGGCATGGCACAATTGATCAAAAGTATCCGTCCCTCCTTTTGTATCATTATAGTGGAGAATGGTGTTTGGTTTTCCGTCTGTTATCTCTTGGGTATGGAGATAAGTCGATCCCACCAAGACGATTTGGTTCTTCTTCGGTGTATAGGAAGGTAAAGTTATGTCTTTGGTGTGACAAAACTTTGTTTCAGGAGGATTCTTCGACGCTAACGTCATCTCCATGGGAATCTCCCGTTTATTCTTTCTGATAGTTCCAGTCAGAGACATGTTGAAAAGTTGATGCAACATTCTGGTCAGCAGAGGGATGGTGGTAAACCAATTGTCGCACGTCACTGTGCGATTGGAGCCGTGTATTGGAGTCGTTACAGCTTGAAAAAAGTATTTTCCACTAGGTAATTTCTGGGGATTATCAATGGTGGCGTCTTTTCCCAGGTACGGGATAGCGTGAATCAGGTAGGCGGTCGAAGCGTCGTTGAGGGTAATCAGTTTTATTCCATACTTGTCCGGTTTTGACTTGATGTACATCCGAAATGCACAACGGCCCCTAAATCCCAGCAGCTGTTCGTCGACGGTACATTTATTACTTCGATTATAATACTTGGTACAGTTGTTGATGAAAATGTACCAAACTTTTCTAATGGGCGAAAATCTATCGTCTGGATCCCTATTCTCTCTTGCATCAAAACGCAGACAAGACTGAAGAAACTCAAACCTCATTCGAGAAAAGACAGCCCTGTAGAAATCGACTCCGTTTGTTTTGTCCCAGAGTTCGTTGTTATCCACCTTAGAAGACTTCCATAAGCCAGCATAGTATAAAATACCGATGTAAGCTCTGATTTCAAGAGGGTCAGTGTGATGGTGGTAAGTCTGGTCTCTCTCTTCAACAAGCAGGCTTGCAGACACCTCCTCGATTTTCTTATTCGTGCTGTCGACGATTTCTTCAATGATTTCTTGATTGAACAAGAGATCCCAAAAATTCTCTAGCGAATCTAGATTTACAGCATCATCTGCCAAGCTTGCTCCATACAGAACTTCACCTGTACGTATACGATCAGATCTTCGTTTAGCCGATTGAGTTTCCCAGGCAAAATTATTTTTACCGTATAATTTGGTCGATGGGCGACCATGTGAACGAGATTTTGAATAAGACGATTAATTTCCTGCTTCACTCGCTTTACGTTTGCGAGATGCTAGAGCCCGTTGATTTTTTACTGTATCTTGCATGTCTTCTTCGTCGAAATCATCAGTTTGGTAATCGCTCGAGTCTAATACATCTTGTTCATACACGGATTGTTCTTCATAATCAGAATGACCGTCAAAAACTTCTTCCAGTAATTCTCTCCGTTGACTTTTCGTTCCAAAATTGTACATCTTAAGAAAATAAAAATTTCATAAAAATAGGTTTGCAAAAATACGATAATTCAAATATCTTTTTTTACTAAAATATCAAAAACTTACCTTTATTTCTTTTATTGACTTCACGAAAAGTCTATTTGAACAAAAGAAAATCTGTGCCGAGCAACGGTTACGGCCACACTGGGGTAAGTAATAACCCCACCCTAAAAAAATGAGCGCTCTATGCTCAGACATGCATTTTTTCAACTTCCTATGTAATAGAATCATATCTCACACTTGTTCACTACCGGCAAATGTCGTTGCTTATATCAATTTCAAACGTTTAAGACCTTTAATTTCACTTTTTCTGAGACTGGGGTAACTAGTTACCCCGTATGGCCGCTAAGGATTAATATCTCACATTCAACCTGATCAGACTCCATGTAAATTACACGAAAAATTGTATACCGATCGTGAAAAGAAGCCGATACATTGTGTGTATCAAGAAGTTAACGTTTTCGCACGATGGGTACAGCAACAAATAGATGCAAGCATCATGAGTTAAGCTTGCGATTTGTAAAATATTAACTGAATTTCTCTGTTTCAGATGATTGAATAAAATATATTGTAACGTGGTGGAATAACGTTACAGAAATGTACACATTTGTTAGTTCTTCTCAGGTCTCCCCCTTAGTGCCTCCCGTCCCCTGGAGTATGCTTGTGAGTGAGTGAGTGAGTATAGATGAACCTTCCGTGTGATGGTAATGTAGTTACCCGCTTAGGGATATTGTAATTGCCATCCACGGAAGGAGAGTAAATGTTTTTAGGAAATGGTATGATTGAGGATTGAGCGAATGTTTCTAGGTTGTAGTTTATTTAGAATTACATATTATATTCCCAATGATAAATTTTATTAGTAGCTTATAAGACCGATTCCCCTGCTCCAACAAGAGCTTGAAAACTGTTGTCCCTCTATCCTTCTCTAGCCCATACCCGATCCACATAAGTCTACCTCTCTCGCACCCAGTGTCCTGTCCGCTTATGTTTACGCGTCGCTCTATCCTTCCCCTTACCGCGCTTCGCGCCGCGAGCGCCCAGCAGCGAGTCCCGTCCCCTCTCCTTACCGCGCTGACGCCTCGCGCGCCTAGCTGCGTTCTCCCCTGCCCGCGCCACTACCGACCCATCGTCGCCCACCCCGCACCGCATCGCCCCGCTGCCGAACCACGAAGCCATAGTGTCGTCTGCTGCTAAGGACGATCACGCAGGATTCTCGCGCAGGAGTTAGCCAGCCGGCTATCATGCCAAGTATATGGGTGATTAGCCGGAACGGCGAGAAATATGGATCGCGGATCCATACCTAATTAATGATTGGTCCCTGGATCCCGATCAGAACCATGACACCCCGGAATGAGGGGAATAATTGGGAGAACGAAGGAATATCCGTCAAATTGGACTACACCTTGTTCTACTCTTGGAGCATCCGTACGTGGTTTAGAAAAGAGAGCTTGGGTCGTCGCCGCGAATATTGAAATTCGGCGTATTTCAATATTGCGGGCCCCAGCCATCGATTTGGCAAAGTTTTCTGTGGAGTTCTCGTGGCGGACGTCGAGGGATCGTTGGACATCGCCGTCGGAGCCACGGAGGATTTTCCCTGCCCTATTTCCTTCTCCCTTTTGCTTTCCCCCCTGCCGCCTTCTAGTCCGTTGCTTTCCCTAAGTTTTCCCCAGTTTTCCTTTTAGTTTAGTGGTTAATGAAATCATTGTGCGCGTATAATAAGTGTGCCAGGACATCGCGGGAGGCCTCTCCCCCCGAGATTTTACCGCGAACAATAAAGATTGTGTCTCCGGATTTTCTTAGTGTTTTTATTGGAATTTTCTAACCCGGAATCCTTTCCGCGCGTTACAATTTGGCTCCCAACGTGGGGCCCCGCCGCGTAGAGTGTCCGTAGTGCCCGCGAGTGCAGTGATTTCATTAAAAAGTGTAGTTTTTTGGACTTTCTCCTGGCCTTCCCCTACCTCCCCCCCCCCCCCTTGCCATAGTGTTCGACCGTTGGCTCTGGCGGTGATCTCCCGCGTTTCCGTGCGTCGCGGGTGCGGGTCGAGTGCTCGTGACCTTTAATGTTTGTTTTCCTTTTCAAACTTAGAAAGTTTTCGCGAGTGATCCAAACTGTTCAAATTCCGAGTTTGTGCCACCTGCCTGTCGTGCCGACGCCGCCACCGCCGCCATCTACCGCCGCCACCGCTGCACCAGCCACCGCCTGTCTTACCGACGCTCTCTCTCCCCCACCGCTGCTTAGTGCTGGGACCCGCTGCCTTCCTGGTCGGCGAAAAAGGTAGGTGAAGAGCATTTCTCCTTCCTCCCCCCCCTCCCCCCCGGTTTTTCCCTCGAAACCTACCGCGACGTGGTTCGTACCCTCCCACTACAGGTCATTTTATTAATTTTGCGTTCCTACGGGCTCCAAGTTTCCGGGTCTCCCTCCATTCTTCGCGATCGACTTTTTAGGTTTCGTAGCCGTTTTTTGTTCGGAGACATGTCCATTCCATGGGAAATGGATCTCGACGTTCGGGCCGCCGGGAATAGGACGGAATCGTTTGAGAGTGACAATAGTGGGAATTCTTACTATTGGGACTCCATGCTCGCGCCGGACGTAAGGCCTCCCCCACAGCCGCCTTTGACCTTCCCTCCGAATTGCGAACTCCCCCCCTCTGCTGATATAATTGCCACCCCTGCGTCAAGACCACCCTTAACTCCCTCCGTAGAACCCCGCAACCCCTATGGATCTCGGGAGATCCAATTAATCGATTTATCGTGTGATGAAATTCCTCCCACCCCGCGTCGAGAGGTGACTCAACCCCGTCGCAACGTAGTTAGTTTTTCTTCCCCGGTAGCGACCACAATCGCCGAAGAATCGAATTCGCGTTTTCAGGAATCCACGAGGACGACCGCTGCTGACCGGACCAACCCCTTTCACCCTTGCTTATTTTCAGGAAGACCCGAACACCGATACGAGAATGTACCTTTAGCTCCCCCCGCCGCTCAACCCCCACCCCTGCCGCCTAAACTTTCTTCATTTCAGGTTCCGTGTGCTCCGGATCGTGTGCCGCTACTCCGAATGCTACCCGCTACCCCCCTGACGCATCCACCCCCTACCTCGTACCAACCTACCCTCCCCCTTCCGTCCCGAACTACCCCTCTTCTCCGTAACCCTTTCCCCATTTGGAATTCTGCATCAATCCTTCATAGTACGTACACTATGACCCCGTCCCGTCCCAATTTCCTTCCCCCCCCCCCCCCACATCCCCTAGTTGGCACGGACCGAACCAGTATGAAGCGACGCCGCCTAGGGCACGTCAGGCTTCATACCCAGTTAGTTCTAACGCCGAATCTAGCGCCCCTTACTTCCCGACATATACTCCCCCCCCCCTACGCTCACCCCTACCCCAATCCCGGAAAATTCCCAACCACCCCCCCAGCCCAGCACCCTCCGAGAGTTCGATCCTTATTACTTAAATCCCTCCCACCTATCAGAGGCCCTTACCCCGGAAATGCGCGCGTGGGATAGTCTCACGAAATATATCCCAGTTTTTACCGGACAATTCGACGAGGACCCTCGAGAGTTTTTAACCTCCCTGCACGAATTGAGCCAAGGTAGGTATCTAGCGGCCTCGGCCGTCTTACGTGCTCTTCCCTCAGCCCTCGCAGGAACCGCGCTAACCTGGTTCCGACAGGAAAGTCCCGCGTGGACCGAATATTATGATTTTGTCAAGGCTTTCTGCAAAACCTTCGCCATCAAATACCCCGCCCACGTAATCCGACAAGAAGCCACCGCCCGGACCCAAGGACCACAGGAACGACCGCTGGATTTCATTATGAAAATTAGAAGAATTTTGGAACGAATGGACCCCCCTATGGAACTGGGGCAGCAACTGGACCTGGCCTACTATAACCTGCTTCCCCTGTATCGCCAGAAAATAGCTAGAGAAGAGCTGTCCAGTTTCCAGGACCTAATCAACGAGTGCCATCGAGTGGACACCAGAAGATTGGCTGATCGTTCCAAGCATCCTCCCCCACCACTGCCCTCTGCGTCCCTCTACCCTACCGAAGCCTATAACTCCCTTACCAGTCCTCGTAACCCTGCCGCCCCCATCGAAGCCGAATTAACCTTAGCCCAAGGAAAAGAACCCACCCTCGCCTTCACCCCTAGTTCCCCGACCCCCGACAAACCCTCTTCCCCGCCACCCACCCAGTCCAAACCTCCCAAAGGCCCCCGCAACAAACCCACAAAAACCCCTAGCACCGGTACTCCTTCTTCCCTGCCGAAAACCCCTCCCGACGACAATCAACCCCTCCCTGTAAGCCCAGCCACAGGAGATCTGGATATCCAGAAGATGAGGCCACCCCCGAACACCTACTGGAATTGCCATCGCCCAGGACATCACTTCACCCTGTGCTCCCACTCCCGAGGGAAATTTTGCAACCGCTGCGGACGGATGGGCATTATCACCAAGACCTGCCCCAACTGTAAGGAAAAGCAGAGCTCGGGAAACGAATAATCGGGACATCTTTTGGACTCGACGATTCGACTCCCGCTCTCAAGAGTCCCAATACCGCCCTCGATTCCTTCCCCGAACTCTCCCCTGCCTCCCCCATTGAACACGACCCCAGATATTTCCTGAATTTACGAATTGGCCAGCACACCTTTCCCGCGCTGCTGGATAGTGGGGCGGCCCGCTCATATTTCGGGAAGAGGATAGGAGACCTCCTGAAGAACCACCTACGACACATTGTAGCGTACATACAGGTTGCCAATGGAGCCGTAGAACCAGCCCAAGGAGAGGCCCAAGTCCGATTCCACTTGGACGGGCAGAACGAAGTCCTGGCGATTCGCGTGTGTAAAGCCCTAGGATACGACTGCATCCTAGGAGTGGATTTTTTGGAGGCCCTGCAGATCACCCTGGACTTCGCAAACCTGACGTGGCGCACTCCTAACTCTCCCTCTCGACCCTTACGCCCCCCTTCTCCTACCGAACCCCCCGTTGAACTTACCCTTGATGGCCTAGCCCTAGTTGCTCCCTCTCCCAGCGAAAAGGAGACCCTCCAAACCCTCTGCCGAACCCTGATGCCCATCTCCGACCAATCCCTCCCCCCTACTCCCCTCACCTCCCATTATATCGATATCTAAGGTCACCCTCCCATTAAAGAACGTCCCCGTCATCTATCCCACGCCATGTTAAAGGTTGCGCACGCTGAAGTACGGGACATGCTGGCCGCTGGAATAATTGAACCATCCAGTAGTGCATGGAGCAGCTGTCCCGTAATTATCAAGAAAAGCACAGGCAAATTTCGTTTTTGTATCGACTACCGTGATGTCAACCAAGTAACTAAGAAGGACGCCTACCCCCTGCCAAATATCGACGCCATCCTCGACGGATTACGAACAGCCCGTTACATCACCAAATTCGACCTGAGCCAAACCTACTTCCAAGTCCCCGTCGACCCCGAATCCCGAGAAATAACTGCCTTTACCGTCCCCGGAGCCGGCCTTTTCCAGTTTACCCGAATGCCCTTTGGCCTTACCAACGCCCCCGCTACATTCCAGCGACTGATGGATCGACTTATTAAGCCCGAATGGTCCACTCACGTCTTCGCATACCTGGACGACATCATTATCGTCAACGAAACCTTTGAAGAACATGCGGAGTACGTGGAGAAAGTCCTAAAAGCCCTAAAAGCCGTTAACTTGACCGTCAACCCAGAAAAGAGCGAGCTCTGCTGTCAGCAAGTTAGTTACTTGGGCTACATCATCGACAAGGAAGGATTAAAGGCCGACCCCGAGAAGATCGCCCCCGTCGTACAATACCCCGACCCACGAAACATCAAGGAGCTACAACGTTTTCTAGGAATGGTGGGCTGGTACGCCCGTTTTATAGACAAATTCTCCGAGCACAAGGTCCCAATAACGCAGCTCCTGAAGAAAGACGCACCCTGGAAGTGGGAAGAAACACAACAGACAGCCTTCGAAGCCTTAAAGTCCGCCCTGTCCTCCACCCCTGTCCTCCTCCGCCCCGACTTCTCCCAACCCTTTATAGTCCAGACCGATGCCAGCAACTCCGCGATAGGAGCGGTCCTGACCCAAATGAGCAACGGAGCCGAGCTTCCGGTGGTGTTCGCGAGCCGAGTGCTGAGCCCCGCAGAACGAAACTACTCCACGACGGAGAAAGAGTGTTTGGCGGTATTGTGGGCCGTGAAGAAGTTCCGTCCCTATATAGAGGGTACGGCATTCCGAGTAATTACCGACCACAGTAGTCTGCGGTGGTTGCAGCGGCTCCGCGATCCCACTGGAAGACTCGCCCGTTGGGCGCTGGCCTTACAGTCGTTCGATATGACGATCGAACATAGAAAAGGTTCTGCTAACGTTGTCCCCGATGCCCTTTCCCGCATGTACCCTTCCCTTGTCACTGCCCTTGCCACCATAGGTTCCTCCCAAGATCAGTGGTATCTTCATCGCTTGAAGAATGTACAGGAAGCTCCCTGGAAATACCCGGATTGGAAAGTTCACGAAGATAAACTGTACTACCATCGCCCAAATCCCACGATAGAACCCGCTATGGAAGATATGAATGCCTGGAAATTAGTATTACCCCCCGAAAGCCGCCCCCGAACCCTTAGCGACGGACACGATCCTCCCCAGTCCGGCCATTTAGGAATAGAAAAAACGTATGCCCGCCTCGCACAAGATTTCTATTGGCCAGGAATCTATCACTCCGTAGTTAAGTATATCCGAACTTGCCGTGCTTGTCAGACCCACAAACAGTCCACCCAAGGCCCCTCAGGACTGATGCGGGAACGAGTCGTAGAGGAACCATGGACCTTAGTGGCTGCAGACATAATGGGACCGCTTCCGCAAAGCAAAAACCAGAATAAATATCTGTTAGTCTTCCAGGACACATTTACAAAATACGTAGAGTTGAAAGCTTTGAGGAAGGCGGATGGCAGATCAATCGCGGCAGCCATTTCCTCTCTAATAGTCCATAGATGGTGTTTTATCTATATAATAAGGTATCTGTATATATATAGATATTTCAGGGCAGAGATAACAATTTAGTAACACTGCTCTGTAGTTTCGTATATTTTTATTAATGGATTGTTATAGGATGTTATTATGCGATCCGTTCGTCGTGATGGATTTCAAAGGAGTGTTCCTTTTTCGTCCCCCGTCTTCGTATCCGCAGTCCCCCGATTCGCCCCACCCGTTTTCCCGAAGTTTACCGAGTCTCGCGTCGCGTCTCCGACCATACCTGACCATACACGACGATCGTTTCGTTTACATATATATATTGTTAAGTCACAACATACTCCCCCCATTGAGAGGATATCGAACAATCTTATTACATGGTTTTTTTTAAATGAGTGTTAATTTGAAACTTATGAATAATCATATGATGGACGGATATAAGTAATCGTGGACGCAAATAGCGCTTTCAGTTCACATGAACCCTTTTTTGACCGGTAAATATCGTGGACGCCTAGGCGCTGTCTTCGTTGTTGCGAATATTGCATGAAGGAAGAGGACATAGATATTTAGTGCCCCGTTTCATTTCGCCAGAGGTTGTTCGCAAAGTGACCGCTCGAACGATCCCATCTTTACCTGGATGAATTTCTTTTATGCGTCCTAGCATCCATTATGAGCAAGGCAATGATTTGTTTTTGATTAACACCAATGAATCAATTTGAATGTTGGAAGCATTTTTTAACCATTTGGCTTTAGTTTGGAGCTCATTTAAGTATTCCAAATTCCATCTCTTCCAAAAATCTTGTCGTACCTTTGAAATATGCTGCCATGTAGACAATCTATTTTCTGGAACAGATAAAAAATCGTTCTCGGGAACGGCGATTAATGGTCTACCGATGAGAAAATGACCTGGAGATAGCGCTTGCAAATCATTCGGATCCGTTGACATGGCCATGATCGGTCGCGAATTGAGCACACCCTCGATTTCAACGACAAACGTGTTAAATTCTTCGAACGTAAAAAGCGATTCGCCGACGACTCTGTATAAGTGATGTTTGAAAATCTTTACACTAGCCTCCCATAGCCCACCGAAATGTGGGGCTGCAGGTGGTATAAAGTGCCATTGAATATGATTTTTAATATTAAAGTCTTGTATTTTAGATGTTGAATCCTTTTCGTTAAAAAATGAGAGAATTTCCCGGAGTTGATTATTAGCTCCGATAAAATTAGTACCATTATCTGAGTAGATATGTTGAGGAAGTCCTCGTCGAGACGTAAACCTACGTAACGCGGCAAGAAACCCTTCTGACGTCATATCAAAAACTACTTCCAAATGTATGGCTTTCACAGACATACAAACGAACACGGATACGTATATTTTTACTTTATTTCGATTTCGGTATTTCCTTTCTTTATTATAAAAAGGTCCACAAAAATCCACACCAGTATGTGTGAATGGAGGAGATGCAGACATTCGTGCTTTGGGTAGATCGCCCATACGATAAGTCACTGTTGATGGTTTGAATCGAAAACAACGATTACAAGAACGTATTACACGTTTAACATAATTTTTTCCATCGAGTAACCAGAATCGTTGTCTAAGATGATATAACGTAGTTAGAACGCCTGAATGATGTAGTTTAAGGTGGATTTCACGTATTAAACATTCCATTAAATGATGTTTAGGAAGCAATATCGGATGTCTTTGTGCATAGGACAAATTAGATTTGTGTATTCTACCACCTACGCGAATTATACCTTGTTCATCCAGAAATGGGCTTAAAATAGCAAATTTTTTATTGACTGTTTTATTTGGATGATTTAATGAATTTATAATATCTGTAAAATATATGGATTGTAAATGTTTAATTGTTTTTTCTTCGGCTTTAAGAATTTCGATATTACTTAGTAAACCTATATGTTCAGAGTTTTTTCTAAATCGCAGGCAATATGCTACAATCCGGATAGTTTTGTGATATGATGAAAATTTATTAAATATGCTTAATTGCTCGGTTACGAGGGAAAGACAACTTTCCTTTCGTAGTTCTGTAATTTCTGTATTGGGAATCGTGTTCTTAGGCCATTGTTGTTTCGGTTTACTGAGCCAATCCGGTCCTCGTTGCCAAAGTTTGTTAAGTTTGAATTCGTATGGAGATTGACCTCTGGATATTGCATCAGCAGGATTGTCCTTCGATTGTACATATTTCCATTCATGTTTTCCGCATAAGTCTCTTGTGTTCAATACGCGATTAGCGACGTATGTCTTTAATTTGTGAGGAGGGGTACGTAACCAGTGTAACACTATGCTAGAATCACACCAGAACGTGCATGAATTGAATAATTCTCCCTTTAATGATTTATATATCTCGTCATATAATTGTGCTAACAATAAAGCACCGTACAATTCAAGCCGTGGAATTGTCATTGTTTTGATAGGAGCTACTCTTGATTTCGATCCGAGTAAACGTACCGAAATCTATCCGAATTGAACTTCCGATCGAACGTAAATACAAGCTCCGTATCCATTAGTACTGGCATCCGAAAACCCATGTAGTTGTATAATTTGGTGATTCAAAATTAATAATTTTCTGTCAAAGAAAATTCGACCCATAGATTCCCATTGTGCAACAAAAGACAGCCACTCGGAATGAATAGCTTGAGGTAATGACTCATCCCAAGCAAGACCTTGTTGCCATATTTTTTGCATCAACCTTTTTAGGTATAATATAACGGGACCCAATAAACCGATGGGGTCAAAAATTTTCGCGATTTCTGACAATATACATCTTTTAGTTCTACTCTTTACGGTCTGTATGCAGTAAGGAGTATAACAAATTTTATCATCTGTTGCATTCCATGATATGCCCAATGTTTTTAGTGTTTTATCCATGTTCAAAATAAAATTAGTATGAATCGCTTCGGTTGGCAAATCTTTAATAATTCTCTCATCATTAGCTGCCCATTGTCGAATAACAAATCCTCCTCGAGCTAATAATGCAATTAGTTCGTCTCTTATCTGACGAACTTCTTCGATAGTGTTTCCGCCTGTTAGTAAATCATCAACATATAGATGTGTTCTTAAAATCTCAGCCGCTCGTGGAAATGTTTCCTTTTCGTCATCAGCTAATCTTTCTAAGGTCCGTATAGCCAAAAATGGAGACGATGAGATACCGAATGTTAATGTATTTAATTCAAATGTTTTTATCTTTCCATCTTGACGCCACAAAATTCGTTGGAACTTTCTGTCTTCTTTGTGTACCAACACCTGCCGATACATTTTTTCAATGTCAGCGGTAATGATGAAGTTATACATACGAAAACGTGTTAGGTGTGATATCAATTTGTCCTGAATAGTCGGACCTACCATTAGTACATCGTTTAATGATACACCCTTTATATTCTTAGCGGATGCATCAAACACTATTCGAATTTTCGTGGTATGGCTTGAATTTTTGGTCACGGCATGATGAGGCATATAATAGCCTTCTTCTTCCTCGTTTTTCACTAAAGACATGTGGTTTAATTTGATATATTCGTCAATTATTTCCGAGTACGCCTTTTTCATAACACTATTGTGTGCCATACGACGTTCTAACAATAATAAACGTCTATGGGCGATATCCTTTGATCCTCGAAATGTTTCTATCCTTTGACGGAATGGCAAACGTACTATGTAGCGTCCTGAAACATCTCTATTTATGGTGTTTACATAGTGTTGTTCACAGTCGATTTCTTCTTGGGAAGGATATTTGATCAAACCTACTTCTTCGACTTCCCAGAATTTTTGCATTATGTTTTCCAAAACGACTGAATGACATGTCTCTTTAGAATCCCTTAAATCTATGAAACCGCCAGCTACCACCCATCCTAATTGGGTTTTTTGTAAATACAAATCTACGTCATTTTGTGTTATTCTAATTTGCCCGATTGCGAACAATGATAATGCCTTTCCAGAACCTATCAATACATCGATAACATTCGGGATGTGGAAGTTAGGATCTGCTAATTTAATGTTTTGTGGAATTTTTATGTTTTCGCGTTTGAATGTTTCTGTCGGAACCGAATCTGAAATTTTTGGTACTATTAAACATACTAATTTAATATGATAATCATTATGCAACGCCTTTATGGTTATTGGTATTGATCCTATTGATACTGTGTTAAGTCCGTCAATTGTAGAAATAGATTTCGTACAGGCGTTCACTCGGATTCCTAAACGCTTAACCATAGACTCTGAAATAAAATTATTTGTAGCGCCCGTATCCAACAGGACGCGACCATTTACCAATAATCGATTTTTATCACGGATTCCGACTATAGCAGTTGTTAATAATTGTGACGGACAAGGATCTCTAACTATGCATATTATTTCATTATTCCTTTATTCCTGTACTAGTCATAAATTATTTTAACGATCAGATGTTGAAGCATTGGCATCATTGTTAATCGGCTCGTCTTTCAAATGTAACAGGGTATTGTGTCGTTGACTACAAATCGTACACCCTGACAATCGGCACGGTTTTCCTTTATGGGATCTCATACAGTTGTAGCACAATTTTGCCCTTTTAACTAAATTAAATCGCTCGTGTGGTGGTAATCCTTTAAACTCATCGCATCTAAACAATGGGTGTATCCCTGTTTTACAAGCTATACACGGTCTAGTTGTTGTATTAGCTACGAACGTTTGACTCGACGCGATCTTTTGTCGTTTCCTAATTGACGTATCGTGTTTCTCCATTTCGTTATCATTTTGTCTTATTCGTTCACGTCTAGACACGTTAACCGCACATTTGTATAGAAATTCGTATGTTTTTTCCAAATCAGGAAACTCTTCGCGACTTAAATTGGCTTCCCATTGTCCTAATATTTATCTAGGCATTCTAGTTTCTAGTATATGCACTGCTATTTCTGGGGTTACTTTCACTTCTAGAGCTTCCAGTGAAGCGATATGTTGTTGCATTTCATCTGCTAATTGTGATAACCCCTTGGATGATTCTTTTTCCAATTTAGGTAAGTTTAACATGAGAGACAAATGTTTAGAGACTAGGACTCTCTTTACTTCATAAGATCGTTCAAGTACTCCCCATGCTTTCGAATAATTCGCGTTATTAATAGAAAATAACCCGACTTTCCTGGCAGCGTCGCCGGATAACGCGGACCTAAGATAGTGTAACTTCTCAATATCTGTTAAGTCGGTTCGAGAATCAATTAAACTACGGAAAGCAGCTTTGAACGATAGCCAATTCTCGTATTTACCTTCAAAAACCGGTAATGATATTTGAGGTTGTTCGAGATTGGGAGGAGCAGAAAATGTTGCGAAGTAGATTCCGCATTTCTCTGTTATATCTCCCATCTCTATTGCGCTCACAATAGACGGCTAGACCGACAGCGTCTAGCCGCTCTATCTGTCTCTCTCTCCGCGGCGCGCTTGCGCGTCTTCTGGCCCTGGCGCGTCGCGGCCGCGAAGCGACACTACTTGCGCGCTTGGCCACTAGGTGGCCAGCGCACGCGGCAGCTCTCTCGCTGGCAAGATTAGTGTCGCGTAATTATATAGATGGGTCCTTGATAAGGACCCATCGCACCTCAGCCTTGCTCAACCGACTGCGTAGCAGCAGCAACCGCAGCAACGAAGCAGCCTTTTTAGCCTCAACGGCATCTTGAAGAGCGCCTCCACCGGCGAACTCATCGGGCAAATACTTTGGTAAGTATCACCCACCACCCACTGCCTTCCAAGAGGGGACTTCCCCTCTGCGGCATTTCCTCCCTCCTAAGGGAGATTTCTCCAGGGACTTCCCGGGAGAAGTTAAAACCCTCTCCTTCCCCTCCACACTGCCTCCGAGGACTACCTCGGACCCAGTGTTCCGACCCTCAAATCCAGGGCTCTCGACGAGTCGAGTAGTGGGAGGAGTAGAATCACCCTAAGGGTTGGGGTGGCTCGGAGCCACTAGAGCTCTTGGAGAAGGCGGCCGAAGGGTAAGGGGACTTCCCCTTCCCTAAAACCATTTCTCCAACTTCGCTTCCTCCCGTGGCTGGGGATTTTACTAGGGAATACCCTAAGAAAAATTGTCCAGTCAGGGAGTTTCTAAGTCCGCGTTCCTTTCTGGGGAATTCGAGTTTCTACGGTTATTAGGAATCTTCGTCTATCGAAATTCCCTAGAATCTGACGACGACAAATTCCCTAGAAAGTCGATCATCTTAGTCTAAGCGGTTCTTTTTGTAAATATTGTAAAATTTTGTATAATTTTTATTTATTTGAATAAAGACTCTTTTACCTCTTACATTTGTCTTCGAACTTTTATTCTCAGATATAACTTTCCCTTCTGACCACAGGACTGGAACCTACTTGGGCACTGTCTCGCACAAATTTTTGGTCCTTTGAGCCGGATTTCCGGCAACAAACGTTCGAAGTGCATCAGTGTTCCTGAGTGGGCATTCCGTACTGTGGTTTGGATTGTGGTTTGTTCTGGAATAGAGTTTCGAAATGGCTAGCGCAGGGGAATTATTAGAAGCAATCAATTACGTGCCCATGATTCGGGGTGAATTCGTTCGGTTGGTCGTTAACATCAAGAAGCGTGGAGTGCACAATTTCACCCTTCCCTTCTTGGAGGATAGGCTAGCAGCCTTAGAGAAGTGGCTTAACGTGTTGCATAAAACTCACGTTAAGATCACTACTCACACTAAACCGGCCGAATTAGCTAAAATGGAGTACGTAACCGATAATTGGTATCAAGCGGCCCTTGATGCCCATAGTGACGCGGAAGAATTCATCCTAGGACATCTAGATGAACTTCGACCCAATCAGGGCATGTCGGCATCAGGTCCCACTGCGCCTTCAGGCGAAATAAACCACATTAGGCTTCCAGTTATTGATTTACCGAAGTTTTCCGGGGATTATTTAGAATGGAACAACTTTTATGAGACGTTCCGTTCCATTGTTCACGACAAAGTGTATGTCTCGGGTCGGAACAAGTTCCATTATCTAAAATCCTGTTTGCAAGGAGAAGCAGCTACGGTCATTAAATCTTTAGCGATCACTTCCGAGAACTATGAGATAGCATGGGACACTCTGGTAGCTCGGTTCACTGACGAACGGATGATCACGGATACGTTCTTAGATCAAATCTCGCAAGTACCCACGCTTCGGGGTGACAATTTTAAGGTTCTGAAAGAAGTTAGGGACTCAGTTACGGTTGCTCTCAACGCCCTTAAAACTATGGGTTACGGCGTCGATCATTGGGATCCCATCATTGTTCATTCACTGAAGAACAAACTGGATGACACCCTCCGCTTGGCTTGGGAGATGTATCTAGGAAGCAGCAAGGATTATCCCACCTTTCTTCAATTTTCGGAGTTCTTGACGCGACACATTAATTCATTGCAATCATTAGGTAACAAACCTAAAATTTCCAAAAAGGAATCGGGGAGATCCTTGAAGTCACACGCTACTAGCGTGAATAGTACCGGTTGCGCTCACTGTGGTAGTAACCATCTCTTGTATCAGTGCAAGGACTACCTTGCATTGACCCCTCAGGCCCGTTCAAAGTTCGCATTTTCACAGAATCTTTGCATCAACTGTCTGAGGCCCGGGCATAGTTGCTCCAATTGCTCTTCTTCGTCACGATGCAGGAAATGTAGTAAAATGCATCATACTTTATTACATTTTGACAAATCCGGCACCGGGGGGAGCAAGGCACGGGGGTCTACCCCCGCGGTCAACTCCTCTTCCGAGCCAGAACCCTCTAGCTCGAATACTACAACACATCTTAGTGTTTCCGACACCCGATCAGTGCTATTGGCCACCTTTTCTGCCAGAATCGACGCTCATGACGGTTCTCGTATTATAATCCGCGGTTTAGTTGACACGGGCTCCGAAACTTCCTTTATTTCGGAAAATCTAGCTCAGCAAATACGGGTATCACGAAAACGTGTCAACGCAACCATTCATGGCGTCTCTCTGAATTCGGCTCAAAACGTTCGAGCAGAGGTACAGATTACGCTTCATTCTCTATCCCGACACGGTGTCTCGTTGGACGTAACTGCATTGATCTTACCAAGGATTACTCAGTATATGCCTCCGACTTATTCTCCGTCGTCCTTTCCAGCACTTAGCAAAATTGATCTGGCTGATAACTTCGCTTCAACCAGGGCTCCAATTGATGTGCTCATTGGTGCAGACTATCTTGCAGCATTGATGGAAGGCCCGTACATGCATTCTCCTGATCATACGTTGCTTGCTCAACGGACTATTTTCGGGTGGATCGTTTCGGGGGTCGTACCCAGGGCTGGTCGCTCTCATAGTGTCACGGTGCATCATTGCTTTGCGGTAGAAAAAACTCTTCGCGACTTCTGGGAACTGGAAGAAGTTCCGGAAGTCAAACCCATGTCCACAGAGGACTCCCTCTGTGAACAACATTTTGTGAATACGGCATCACGCACCTCTTCAGGTCGTTTTGTCGTTGCTTTACCTTTTCGATCCGACATCGAGAAGCACAGCTTAGGTTCTTCCTCTCGGGTAGCAGAGAAAACCTTAACACGAATACTTCGGCGATTGGAAACCTCTCCAGAACAAGCTGAAAGTTATTCTCAATTCTTACAGGAGTATCAAGTGTTAGGACATATGTCTCCTGTTCCTTTGAACTCTGATTTTCGCGTCTTTCTGCCTCATCATGCAGTTTTTAAGACCGAGAACCAGAAAACAAAGATTCGCGTTGTATTCAACGCATCTTCTAAAACCTCTACTGGCGTCTCGCTTAATGATACGCTATTCATTGGACCCAAACTCCAACAGGACATCACGCGGATCCTAATGAATTGGCGTTCCTTTCGATATGTAGGCGTGACAGACATTGTTAAGATGTTCCGACAGATTCTTGTGCGTTTTGAGGACCGCAAGTATCAGAACATTTTATGGAAGACTGATTCCGGTGCGCTTCAGGCTTTCGAACTCAACACGGTGACCTACGGTACGGGACCGGCACCTTTCTTATCCTCGCGAGTTTTGCGCGAATTAGCTTCCACGGATGGGGCTGACTTCCCTCTCGCACAGGATGTGTTGTTAAATTCTACTTATGTAGACGACATACTTTTTGGGGCCCATGACTTAAAGCAACTTAGTTCGATCAGGGAACAACTCATCGCTCTACTGGCGAAAGGGGGCTTCTCCTTAAGCAAATGGGCATTCAATCAACCGGGGTCTTCCCCGCTTGAACCTACCGAGCTGCACTCTTTCTTTGAGGATCCTGCTGGATCAAGTAAAGTCTTGGGCATATATTGGGATCACGGGGATGATAGCTTCCGCTTCCGTGCTTCTCCTTCTCACATTGGTGTACTAACCAAACGCATCCTCTTATCAGAGAATGCCAAGATCTTCGATCCATTGGGTTGGATCTCTCCAATAGTCATCACCTTAAAGCAGTTAATGCAATCCACCTGGTTGCTTAAACTCTCTTGGGATGAAGAAATTCCCGAGCCTATTCAGTCAAAATGGCTCAAGTGCTATGAGCAGCTCCGAGACTTACAGACTTTACGGATCCCACGGTGGACTGGACAATCACTTACTACTGGAAAACGTGAATTAATTGGATTTTGCGACGCCTCAGAGCTTGCGTACGGCGCGGTCGTTTATGAACGCCTCACTGATGAGGACGGTCAACTCTCGGTACATTTAGTAATGTCCAAAACAAAGGTCGCTCCGATCAAGACCACTTCAATCCCTCGTCTGGAGTTGGTCGCCGCTGCCCTTCTTGTCAAATTATTGGTTCACGTCAAGGGAAGCTTGGTCGGGAGTTGTGATGCGATTCGTTGCTATTCAGATTCGCAGGTCGCTTTAGCTTGGATAGCAAAGCAACCCGTACATTGGAAGACGTTTGTCGCCAATCGCGTTTCATATATCCAAACACATTTATCGGAAGCCAGCTGGCATTATGTACACACTAAATCGAATCCTGCAGACTTGTGTTCAAGAGGAACCAGTGCTCAACAGTTATCAGAGGACTCACTTTGATGGCATGGGCCTGCTTTCCTCCGTGAGCACACCGTAAATCCCGTTCAGATCTTTGAAACCGCGGAAGAAAGTCGGAAGGTAGCGTTAACCGCTCAACTAGACACAACTGAGTGTTGGTTTTTTGATAAGTTTTCGTCTTGGTCTAAACTGGTCCGAGTTATGGCCTATGTTCTTCGATTTGTCCAGCGGACCAGGAAAACCGGCCAATGGGAGGACTCCCTCCTGTCTGCATCGGAAATTCGCAGTTCGATTGAAGCCTTGGTAAAGGTTGTTCAACGAACACACTTCGCGAGCGAAATCTCAGCCTTGAATCATGGGTTACGTATACCGTCGCGGTCAAAGCTTCTTTCCTTACATCCGGTCATTGATTCACAAGGAATCTTAAGAATAGGGGGACGGCTTCGGAACGCCGAAATTTCTGAACCAATGAAACACCCCATTATTTTACCGCACTGTCATTTAACTGCCATACTCATTAGACAAACCCACCTAGAGACACTTCACGGGGGACTCCAATTAACCTTGTCCACGTTGCGGCAAAGGTTTTGGGTCGTGAATGCGCGAAATCTAGTAAAATCATGTGTTCATAAATGCATCACGTGTGTTCGCGAACGCGCTAAACTCGGTAGCCAACTTATGGGTTCACTTCCTGCCGCTCGGGTTTCTCGCAGTTTCACTTTCGAACACACCGGAGTAGACTATGCCGGGCCCTTTTCGGTGAAATTACATCACGGTCGTAATGCAAAAGCCATAAAATGCTACCTGGCCGTGTTCGTATGTCTATCTACCCGTGCCGTTCACTTGGAAATCGTCTCTCGACTGGATACCGAGGTCTTCCTCGCCGCGCTGTCTCGTTTTATCTCTCGTCGTGGAAAACCCGCCGTCATGTACTCAGACAACGGCCTCAACTTTCAAGGAGCGGACGCAGAACTCAAACGCGCCTACCGATGCTCCTTAGAAGCTGCACGCGCTCAGAACACCGATTCCATCAGTGAAATCGAGTGGAAATTCATTCCAGTCGCTACTCCCCACTGGGGCGGTCTTTGGGAAAGTGCCGTAAAAAGCATGAAGCACCACCTTAAGCGCTCCCTCGGAGTTTTCGTGCCTAATTTCGAGGAAATGGCCACACTATTGACCAAGATTGAGGCCTGTTTAAATTCACGACCTATATCGCGGTTACATGATGATCCAGAGTCGTTGGACGTACTCACTCCGGGGCATTTTTTGTCAGGACGGGCGTTAAATTCCCCACCTGAATTATCCACCTTGGATTTACGAGAATCATCATTAAACCGTTGGCAAACCGTAAATCGAATCACCGAGACCTTTTGGAAGAAGTGGTCTTCCGAATACTTACACACTCTGCAACATAGGCCGAAATGGCAGAACTCTAACTCGGAATTCGGTGAAGGAGATTTGGTCCTTGTCAAAGTAGCTAACAATCCTCCCCGTATGTGGACCTTGGGGCGGATTCTCAAACTAGTTCCTGGGGTGGACGGAGTAGCTCGCGTAGCTGTCCTTAAAACCGCGAGAAAAGAGATTCAACGGAGTCTCTCGCAACTCTGTAAACTCCCCTCTTAGCCCTCACTTTGGGTCTTATCAGGGTCTATCTTCACCCTGCTTTCCGGCATCCTGGGACTCTTCAGGTTGTCCTCTCTCCTTCTCAAGCTTCCTGGGACTCTTCAGGTTGCTTAACTTTCTTTTCCTGGTTTCCTGGGACTCTTCAGGTTACCACCTCCTCTCTCGGGCGTCCTGGGACTCTTCAGGTCGTCCTGTTTCCTGTTCCAAACCTTCAGGAACACTTTATGCTCTCCGCCATGTCTTTTCTTCCAAAACTCCAACAATACTTACTGATTCTTCGTACTCATCATTTGCCTTTTTTGGTGCAGCGATATTTGAGCATGGCGGATTATCCATGGGCCCACCTACTGGGCGTAGGCTATGAGGACGAGGGGGACAACGTCCTAGAATTACATGCCCCCTGGGAGGAAAGTGAATTTCGGCGGTTGTTCGGCAATATTTCCCCGGAGGGGCTAAAGGCGCCACCACCACCACCGCCACGGAAACCACCGTCGAACCCGCGACGTCGGAGGCCCGTGGTTGCCGCCCAGAAGCGCATTGCCTCGACGAACTGGGCTGGGAAAGTCTTAGACGATCCCAGCGCCAGGGAACTCGAGCGCAATGCGCAAAAAATTATTGTCCGAGCCTTCGGGCAGACGATAGAGGTGCCGCTCTATTCGGCCCTTAAACTCCGGCGTTGGAAGGCCTGGGCCCCGCAGGGCAAAATCACCCTGCGGTGGTCGCCGGCCTTAGAGCTTCACTCGGCCAAGCTCCATATGAAGCCATGTAAATAGTCGTCTCGTCCTTATCTGTTTTATATCTTTTATTTTTATTTTTTTTGTAAATAAACTTGTGTTAAACTGAGTTAACTTTCTTCTTCCTTGTCTTGACGCCATCGCGTCAACGGGGGGAGTTTGTTCGAGATTGGGAGGAGCAGAAAACGTTGCGAAGTAGATTCCGCATTTCTCTGTTATATCTCCCATCTCTATTGCGCTCAGAATAGACGGCTAGACCGACAGCGTCTAGCCGCTCTATCTGTCTCTCTCTCCGCGGCGCGCTTGCGCGTCTTCTGGCCCTGGCGCGTCGCGGCCGCGAAGCGACACTACTTGCGCGCGTGGCCACTAGGTGGCCAGCGCCCGCGGCAGCTCTCTCGCTGGCAAGATTAGTGTCGCGTAATTATATAGATGGGTCCTTGATAAGGACCCATCGCACCTCAGCCTTGCTCAACCGACTGCGTAGCAGCAGCAACCGCAGCAACGAAGCAGCCTTTTTAGCCTCAACGGCATCTTGAAGAGCGCCTCCACCGGCGAACTCATCGGGCAAATACTTTGGTAAGTATCACCCACCACCCACTGCCTTCCAAGAGGGGACTTCCCCTCTGCGGCATTTCCTCCCTCCTAAGGGAGATTTCTCCGGGGACTTCCCGGGAGAAGTTAAAACCCTCTCCTTCCCCTCCACACTGCCTCCGAGGACTACCTCGGACCCAGTGTTCCGACCCTCAAATCCAGGGCTCTCGACGAGTCGAGTAGTGGGAGGAGTAGAATCACCCTAAGGGTTGGGGTGGCTCGGAGCCACTAGAGCTCTTGGAGAAGGCGGCCGAAGGGTAAGGGGACTTCCCCTTCCCTAAAACCATTTCTCCAACTTCGCTTCCTCCCGTGGCTGGGGATTTTACTAGGGAATACCCTAAGAAAAATTGTCCAGTCAGGGAGTTTCTAAGTCCGCGTTCCTTTCTGGGGAATTCGAGTTTCTACGGTTATTGGGAATCTTCGTCTATCGAAATTCCCTAGAATCTGACGACGATAAATTCCCTAGAAAGTCGATCATCTTAGTCTAAGCGGTTCTTTTTGTAAATATTGTAAAATTTTGTATAATTTTTATTTATTTGAATAAAGACTCTTTTACCTCTTACATTTGTCTTCGAACTTTTATTCTCAGATATAACCTTCCCTTCTGACCACAGGACTGGAACCTACTTGGGCACTGTCTCGCACAGAGGTAGTTTTATGCATTGTTTATCTATGTTCGCTGTGTTCGAAGAACCCTCGTGACGCTCTTCGTTTGATCCATTGTTATTGACTACGCTAGTGCCTTCCGAAGGTGACCTAAGATTCTCTACCCTGCTAGCTAAACTAAAAAATCTATTCTGAACGTTGTCAAATTCTTTCTGATGCTCTTCATTGAAATCTAACACCATCAGCTCATCAAACATTTCCTCGAAATTGTTATACAACTCAGTCAATCGTTTCATACGTAATTTAATGAATACCACATCGCTAGTACCTGAATCGAGGATGTTACCCATACTAGTTATTTGAGACTTCAATGCCGTCCTTTTTGAATTATTAATTTTACTCGTTCGGCCATCTTAACGAAATAAATCGAATGACTTACTTGGATTTGATTTGCTTCTTCTTAAACCTCACAGGAGGCACCAATGTTTTATCTATATAATAAGGTATCTGTATATATATAGATATTTCAGGGCAGAGATAACAATTTAGTAACACTGCTCTGTAGTTTCGTATATTTTTATTAATGGATTGTTATAGGATGTTATTATGCGATCCGTTCGTCGTGATGGATTTCAAAGGAGTGTTCCTTTTTCGTCCCCCGTCTTCGTATCCGCAGTCCCCCGATTCGCCCCACCCGTTTTCCCGAAGTTTACCGAGTCTCGCGTCGCGTCTCCGACCATACCCGACCATACACGACGATCGTTTCGTTTACATATATATATTGTTAAGTCACAACAATGGGGATGTCCGACTTTCTTTTTGACCGACAACGGTACGGAGTTCGTCAACAAGGATATTAAAGCCCTAACCGAAGCATACGGAATTACCCAAATCACCACCCCCCCCCCCCTTACCACGCCCAGGCCAACCCCGTTGAACGCGTTAATCGAACCCTGAAGACAATGCTCGCGATGTACGTGGAGGGAGACCACCGCGAATGGGATAGGAAACTCGAGTCACTACAATTCGCGTTAAATACGTCCACCCAGAGTTCGACCCAATTTTCCCCAGCGTTTCTCAATTTCGGCCGCCATCCCTTACCGATCCGAACCCTCATAAAAGAACCCTCCCCTACCGAATACGAACCCCGCGATACCGTAACCTGGGCCGACAGAGTTATCAATTTAGGACATTTGCGAGACTTGGTCCGGAAGAATTTAGGTGAAGCCACTCTCCGCCAAGCAGCCCGGTATAACCAAATGAAGCTGAAGCTAGCAGACTAATATCTAGCAGACTTTTTATACTTATGGATACGTATATACACCTTGCGTTTAAAGTCGTACTACTTCATATATTCAAAAGTAAACCATTGAAAAGAATAAATTTATAATTTATAAGTATAGAAAAGAGTATACATAACTTTAGGTTATGCTGTCATGATTATTACTGAATATTTTAATTATTAATAATCCATAAAGAATCAAATATAAAAACAATCCGCATGCCCTTAGAAGGTTGAAATTTGGCTGATAAATTCTTACAACTACGCAAAATCAATTCCAATCAACGAATTCGTGGGTGCTGTCCAATAATTAGTGATAATACAAGTTTCCAAGCAGCAGTTTACGCGTTCATGTCTACTAAAATCGTTGCAGAAAGTAAACGCATGCCCTTAGAAGGTTGAAATTTGGCTGATAAATTCTTACAACTACGCAAAATCAATTCCAATCAACGAATTCGTGGGTGCTGTCCAATAATTAGTGATAATACAAGTTTCTAAGCAGCAGTTTACGCGTTCATGTCTACTAAAATCGTTGCAGAAAGTAAACGCATGCCCTTAGAAGGTTGAAATTTGACTGATATATTCTTGCAACTACGCAAAATCAATTCCGATCAATGAATTCGTGGATGCTGTCCAACAATAAAAAAAATGCAAATCTAGTGACTAATAGAAAATATATTATAAAGTTTGTTTCTTATAAAATTAAATGAACAATGTATCTTTTCTTATTTCTTTTTATTTACTCAATTATAAAGAAATTAAATTATTAATAAAATAAATTTCATTTAATCCTTAAATTCTTGTTTATTGGTTCAAAAGAAGCGTTATTTGTATAAAAAAAACTCCGTCGCATATTATCTTTTAACCCAATAGATCCCTTCCAAAGTCTAAAAAATCAAATCCGAATTACTTATTTTCGATCACGCCAACATTAATACGCAAAACTTTTTAACAGTGCTGATTTTAATGCCATATTTTTGGTTGGTAACAGTACAGTTAAAAAATAAAAGAGGCTTCATTATTTCAATCTGTTTCCTTTGTTTGGCTAAAATTCCGCCATGTAGTTGTGGTAGGCTCTCCTATTAGTAGTGCAATTATCAAGGATTTGTGCTGAAAAGACAAGAAATTATTCTGAATAGGTAAGTAGGTATATTAAAATATTAATTTTAGTTTACCTTAATTATTTTTTTAAAAGTTATTACTTAACAGAATTTTACGCGATGTTTTCTTTTTATTAACAGTTCTTGCAATTTCTTACAGAACAGTATCAAACTTTGACACTAGATATATATATAATTCTGTTATTATGACAAATATTAAATTGGACAATGAACAATTGGCAAAAACATTGCTTCAATTTTATCCAGAAATTGATATAGAAAAATTTAAAATGTCTGTTGAATGCAAATCTTGGCGTAAAAGTGGTTGTTTGTGGGAAAAAATTATAACCTTTTTATTTAATTTTAAAGATAAACGAACCTTAAAAAAATACGCCTACAAAGCTTATAAAAGATTTTCTGATAATTTTGGTATAATCTCTAATTATATCATTAATATGAAAGAGGAAATGATATTAGAGCAAGTTAACGTAAGCCAAGCACATAATCAAACTGTAAGTAATAATTTTGTACATAAAAATCTTGCGAAAGTTGATGAAACTATACAGTTATTGGATACAAAAGACACAAATTCTATGAATATGAGTATTAGCGTAATTGATGGTCATCACAATCTTAAAAATCAAGATATGATGAATAATTGTGTTGGTAGTGATGATTTTGACGAATTAGAAAGTTTTACAATGGAGAGCGAAAATAGAGACGATATCTATAGAAAGTTTGAAAAGAAGAATATAAATTTTACGAAAAAAGAAGTAAAATTATATAAATTTAAAAATTTAAAGTTAGATGCCAAAATCCTAATTCCAAGAATTTTTTGGGAACAGTATTATACATTTAATAATGAAACAAGAAAGGCGTATTTAAGGAAGAATTGGACTGATAGTTTTAACGATTATTTTAAGGAAATTTATCCCATATGCGTTTTATCATTCAAATGGCACCGTTGTTATACTAGTTTAAAGAAAAGACGATCTTATTTCCTATCGGAAGCTCAATGCAAAAATTCTGTATGTATGGCAAAATTTAAATTCGTTTCTAGAGCACCAATTGATTTTAATCCAATCAAAGATATAGAGATATTAATATTTATTAATAAAAATCTAATTCATGATAAATCAGAAACAAATCGGCGTTTCTTAAAGGGATTTAAAAGAGGAGAAGTAAAAGAGAAACTAAAATGTGTAACCTCTAGCATTTATTTAAAAAAACAAATTTTAGCTGAAGACGAGAATGTTTTAGAATGGCGTAATTTGACTAGTGTACCAACTCCTCAAGTACTACAAAAAGTTTCCAGTGAAACTAATATGTTAGAAGGTTTAGATAAAGACTTATATATACAATTACTACAGTTAAAAGAAAAACTCATTTCTATTTGGCCTGGAAATAACTTTCCAGGGTATATACAAAGTATATCGTTAACTCCTTTTAAAATTGAACTTTTTTCTGAAAAATGCATTAAATACTTACTTTCACTAATAGGAAATAAAGTATTTTGCAATATTGATGCAACGGGCTCAATAATCTCACATCCTTTAGATAAAAAACATAAATGTAAAGGGGAAAACTTTGTCACTACTTTTCTACCAAATAAAAAAAAACCGGTTTATTATTACTCGTTGATTTTGCCAGGAAATTATGATTATACTCCGCTCCCTTTAGCCGAGTTTATTTCTGAGGATCATAATGTTCCTGCTATATCTTCATTTTTACATAATTTTTGGTATAAAGTTAAATCAATGACTGACAAAAAAATCATCATTCAAAAAATAGAAATGGACTTCAGCTTCGCGCTAATAAATTCTTGTATTTTAATCTTTAACAGAATGGACATATTGACATACTTAAATCTCACTTACAACACAATCATTGACAACAGTTTTAAGGAATTTTTAAATAACTATATTATCATTCATATTTGCTCCACTCACTTGCTGCGTACAGCTATAAGAAAAATAAAGACTATTATTAGAAATAAAAGCGTTAGAAATATTGCAATAAGTTCTGTAACTTCTTTAATACATTCTACGTCACTAGAATCTGCTGGGGATGTTTTTAAAAAAATTATATTAATATTCGGTTTTCTTAATAAGCAAAAAGGATGTATTAGCGCTATAAAAAGTATAATTAATCATAAAAATAAAGACTTAAATAATTATTCCCTACCTTCTATTAATATGTTTAAAAAGAACGATATTCAAAATAATATTCAATATAAAAAGTCGCCATATTTTCAGTTTTTCAATACAATTTTTCAGGAATATCTCAAAAAATCTAAAGGTCTTATGCACAAAAATAAGAAAAATGTATTGAAAACTGTGAAGAAGAATACTTCTAAGTATACAAAATTAATTAATACCGGTAAAAATTTTATTTCAAAAGATACTTTTTATTGCCTGCCTTTTATAAAATATTTATTAATGTATATTCTTCCTTACTATCCCTTGTGGAGCTCTGTAATTATAAAAGAAATAAATTTATATCGTGACAGTAATGCCTCAGTTGAAAACTGGTACAAAATCGTTAAAAATGACATATTTAAAAAAAAAGTACATCTTAAAGCAACAAACTTTATTAATCAAATATCTGAAATGATATTAGCAAATTTAAAACAAAGAAAGTTTAAACTTAGTTCAATGGAAAAAAAAATTAAGAAACGCCGATTGCCATCTGAATTTTCAAAAGAATTATGGATTGACAAAGTACCTAGAAAATCTAAAAAGGAAAATATTTATTTTACTGCATCAAAATTTGTAAAAAAAGATGGCTGTGAAAGAAATGATGAATTTGTCCATAATTCTAGTATTACTCATACCGAAAAAATAGTTGAAACAAATTGTATTTTACAACTTAGCAATTATAATTCTGATAATAGTCCTCCGCAAGCACTAGTTGAAACCAATTGTAATTCAAAACTTAAAAATTTTAATTCCCCGTGGGATAGTATTACTGAATATCCATTAGAGTGGCCGAAGAAAACAATATACGTAGACAAACTAATTTTAGACGAAGAAGCTTTAGGTACATTAAAGCCAAATGGTGCATTGGAGGACAATGTACTAGATGCATTTTATACTATAATTCAAGCAGAAATGAAGAAAAACGTGTTATGCTTTGATACTCATTTTGTGCCATGGCTGCTAAACATGGAAGCAAAATCAATAGGTTTTTTAAAGTGGGGTAAACAAATGCAAGCATATAATTATGAAATATGGCTTGTACCCGTTTATAATGCATTTCATTGGACGCTGCTTATAGTTGATTTCCGACACAGATTTTTTATTTATTTAGATTCTCTACACGGCCATCCACCCTGCAATTTAATAAAATTAATGCTGTTATATATAAAAAAAATGTTTCAAAGAAAAGACATACCTTTAGATTCCGCAGATTGGACATTATGCGTTCCAAATGACATAATGCATCAAGGAGAGACTTTGGATTGTGGAATTTATGTACTACTATGGAGTTACATGTTAATGCTAGGGAAGAATATTGATATAAAAAATAGTGCAATTAATAAAGTGCGTATGTGGCTGGCGCATGTAATCTATGATTCAAACTTAAAAAATGAAACAAATAAAATAAAAGAATCTGTTGATAAAAGTAATTTAAAATTTAACCGCCAAATTACTATAGATGACATCAAAACATTTAGTTACATTCCATCACCGACCATAGAACAATGCACATTAAATACCAATTATTATGTTACCAATGTATTAAAAGCTATTGAAACCAGATCACCTCTATAATTTATATATATAATGCATGTCAATTAACGCCCAATCGACCAAATCTGGACTTTTACTTATACAGTCGAGGTTTCTTAGTAAAATTGTGATGTTAAGGTGTTGATTGGAGTAAAAACATGCTTTCTTCACGATTTTAAGGTAATTTTTAAAGTTCTATCCTTATAAAAAGCAGCAGCAAAGGTTGAATGTTCAAAAATGACCTTAAAATCGTTAAGAAGACCCGTTTCTACCCTAAAAAACACTTTAATATCATAGTTCTACTAAGAAACCTCGAAATAATAAGGAAAAGTACAGATTTAGTCGATTGGGCGTTAATGGTTTAATGTTAAATTTATAAAATGTAAAAGTATATTGTATTTTGATATTCTGTTCTGTTTTCATTTTCTGCCTTTATGTACCTTAACTGGAATAAATAAATCTTTTATTTTGCATTAGTTACAGTTTTGCTCTTCATTAATTATTGGACAGCACCCACGAATTCATTGATCGGAATTGATTTTGCGTAGTTGCAAGAATATATCAGTCAAATTTCAACCTTCTAAGGGCATGCGTTTACTTTCTGCAACGATTTTAGTAGACATGAACGCGTAAACTGCTGCTTAGAAACTTGTATTATCACTAATTATTGGACAGCACCCACGAATTCGTTGATTGGAATTGATTTTGCGTAGTTGTAAGAATTTATCAGCCAAATTTCAACCTTCTAAGGGCATGCGTTTACTTTCTGCAACGATTTTAGTAGACATGAACGCGTAAACTGCTGCTTAGAAACTTGTATTATCACTAATTATTGGACAGCACCCACGAATTCGTTGATTGGAATTGATTTTGCGTAGTTGTAAGAATTTATCAGCCAAATTTCAACCTTCTAAGGGCATGCGGATTGTTTTTATATTTGATTCTTTATGGATTATTAATAATTAAAATATTCAGTAATAATCATGACAGCATAACCTAAAGTTATGTATACTCTTTTCTATACTTATAAATTATAAATTTATTCTTTTCAATGGTTTACTTTTGAATATATGAAGTAGTACGACTTTAAACGCAAGGTGTATATACGTATCCATAAGTATAAAAAGTCTGCTAGATCTTAGTCTGCTAGCTTCAGCTTCATCATAATTAGAACAATTTTTTAATCACATCATTATGGTAGTAACTTTATTGCCTTTTGGCTTGGCCACAAATTGAAAAGCTGTTATTCCAGTAGTTTGGAAAGTTACAAAGATTGTAGGGAAGCTTTCTGGTAAAGCACTTGCACTGTATGAATAACTAAGAGTCCTTTGGAAAAGGGATTTACAAAAAAAAATGTTTTTCCAGGTTACATATAAAGTATTACCTACTACATTGAAATTTAATTAAAGAAAAGTTTAATTGTAATAACAATGTAGAGGGAATTATCTGGTCATTAGAACATCCTAATTGCAACTGAAAATAGAATGTTGCAATGACCAGAAGTCAAGTTAACCAATTTTTTTAAAAATAAGTATTTTTGCTGGTATACGGAAAAAACATACCTTATTTATTATCTCCTTCGTTCTTTTTCAAGTATGTGATGATATGTCGGTGAATTTGCACTAATTAAAAAATAACTTATACAGCACATATGTTCACTAAAAGACATTCGATCACACACTAAATACGTCACTTGCAGCTTTCATGCAAATTGAACACATACATAAAGATGCAACATTGAACATACCTTTTACCGTAAAGAAAATGAGATTACAATTGTTATGTTATAAGATATAATTTTCAAAGACTTTCAGGTAGAAGTATAGTTTTAGGAAACTTAATTTATATATGTAAAAAAATAAGATAATTGTTGCAAGCATCAAACTCATGTTAGAACAACATTTTCAATTCATTAAAAAAATAAAGAAAACAACTCGAATTTCACATTAATAATTTTTTAGATGTACGAAAACAGTAATTTTCGGTATTCTCCGTGAGAGAAATAATTTATAAAAATTTTAAATTACGCGAAAATAAGATCGGGGGGCATATTCTATCTGATTGGCTGATACATCGTGCAAGTATTATTACGTCTATCATTGGATAGTTTACGGTGGAGAGAAGAAGGATCACATACGAACTTTCACAGAGCAGTGAAGACGCCATAACGGGTAACATAAACAAATGTAAGTATAAAATTAAATATGAATTTATCGTTTTCTGCATGCCATCTGAACTTTTAGTATTTAGTTTTGTTCATTTCTGATGCATGCAGCAACAAGTTACTCGTCTTGTAGTCGGATTTTATCAAATACATGACAAAAATACGACCACAAGAGGATGAGTGTCTACGAAAGTGACTATTGCATCAGAAATAACTTCAATTTACATATATATTTCGATAAATTTTTCATTGATAGACACGAAATGATACACGGCGTGTGAATAATAGTGTTGGCAGTTTTCAAAATAATAAAAAGATAGCATGTTTGAAAAATAAATAAATTTCTTATTTTATTGTTATTTTCCTAACAAACTTCATTATATTTTTCAGATGTCAAACGAGGAAAACTCTTCCTATGCGGAGGCTGTGCGACGCAGCAGCCGGAGGTCAGCTGGGGGGAGTGCCCCACCACAGGCCCAGCAAGTGCCACCCGCGCCTCCCGCGCTAGCGCCACCCGCGCCAGAAGAGCCACCGGCAGCACCCGCCCCCGAGGTAAATAAATGTGGTGTATTATATATTTAAAAATGAAATTGTTTTTAAATAATTAATAATTTTAATTCCTTTTAGACGCGGGAAGATATTATCCGCAACTACTTGCGGGAAAAGCGGAGGGAGAAAAGGGGGCGGCGTGCTGCTAAGAAAGCAGCCGAAAGGCAAGCTGCAGGAGGAAGGGGGCAACGCCGTCAGCCGGCAAACCAAGGCCGACAGCAGCAGCAGCAACATCAACAACAACCTCAGCAACAATCGCAGCAGCAATTGCAACAGCTGCTGCCTCAATTGATGCCTCAAGTGCTGTAAAATCGGTAACAGCAACCACTGCAACCGCAATTTGCATTTAACTGTTATAATGGAGTTCAGTAAATGCAAATTGCGGTTGCAACAGTGGTTGCTGTTGTCGAATATAAAAAATATTAAAAAAACAAAAAAATACATTAAAATTATAAAAGCACAAAAAAACACGTAAAAATTATAAAAACACATAAAAATTGTAAAAACACATAAAAATTGTAAAAATAAATAAACTGTTGAAATATATATCTTTTAAAATTTTTATAATTGCAGTGACAAAAAAAACAGTCATTTTTGCAACCCTGTTTGTTTCTTGCGAATAATTACAAAATATTGTGTATACTCAAATATTATCTCTGCGTAGCATTATACGGTATACCCCTATATTTCTGCAACCGTTTACCCTATCCATCTTTTATTGCTGTAGCTATTTTCTACTTGCTTTTCGAAAATCCTGTGAAATGGAAATAAATAATAATATTATCAAATTTAAAAGTGAACTAATTGATTCAAATTTAGTCATTGATATTGTGACGCTACTGTCTATCCCAAGGCAAGGTTGCCAAGTCCGCCATCTTGAATAGTACTACGCTCTATAGTAAGTGAATTTTGATATAAGGAATGCAGACTGCACAAAGTATACTGCCAGCGGAAATACGTCAGTAGCCATCTTAAATGCAGAACGTAATATATCAAAAATTATATATATTATATTCACAGCCTGTCACCGTGAACGGCGTGAACGAAGACAAATGTTAGTATACGGAAAAATAAAGTGTAATAAAGAAATAAGGAGTAGTGACAGCTTTGATCTATCTGACAGTTGATGTACTTATGGTATAAGTGAATAAATAAAATAAAAATGCTTTTCCTAAATTGATTTTTAATTTTGATAAAATGGTCAAATGTAGCCATTAATTAATTAGATTTGGTAATAAATACAAAAAATGCGTTTTATTATAACAAATGAGTTGAGGTAAAATAAACTCAATGTTTTTATATTAATTTGTTAACAAATGCATTTTTTTATTTATTATTGAGTCCAATAAGTTAACGGTTATTAAAAAAAAAATTCTTTGTAATGAAACAAAAAATGAAAAAATTTTAATCTTCACCAAGACTCGAACACGAGCCCACCACATGATAAACGGCAACCTTACCGCCTGCGCTACAGCGCTCGCTTGATGTACCAAGAGCAAAACAGGCTTTTTAAAAACTGACTACAATTCTTTTATTAATTCGTCATAAATGATCAAGAATTAGCTGTAATAATAAATACATTTATCTACATAGCATTATTGTATTAAATTTATTGTTTTTAATTTGAAGCATACATTTTGCATGAAGATATGTTAATTTAAGGGTAACCATTCAGTACTTTATATAAAAACTATTCATATGCTCAACTATCATAAATTAATTAAGTAATATTATAATATTTGTTATATGTAGTCGAATAACTATGATAAACGAGCATATGAATAGTTTTGTATTTAGAGTATTGCATGAACACCCTTAAAGTATCGTATCTTCATGTAAAATATATGCTTCAAATTAAAAACATAATAAATTTAGTGCAATAATGCTGTGGAGATAAATGTATTTATTATAGCAGCTAATTCTTGATCGTTTATGACGAGTTAGTGAAAGAATTGTAGTCAGTCTTTAAAAGGCTGTTTTGCTCTTGGTACATCAAGTGAGCGCTGTAGCGCAGGCGGTAAGGTTGCCGTTTATGATGCGGTGGGCTCGTGTTCGAGTCATGGTGAAGTTTAAAATTTTTTCATTTTTTTTTTCATTACAAGGATTATTTTTTAATAACCATTAATTTATTGGACTCAATAATAAATAAAAAAATGCATTTGTTAACAGATTAATATAAAAACATTGAGTTTATTTTACCTCAACTCATTTGTTATAATAAAACGCATTTTCTGTATTTATTACCAAATCTAATTAATTAATGGCTACATTTGACCATTTTATCAAAATTAAAAATCAATTTAGGAAAAGCATTTTTATTTGCTTTGAGTTTTTAGGTAAACGCAGGACCACCTCACACGGATGACACGTAAAAATGTCACGGTTAGCGGTAGTCGCTCTTCTTCTAAAGCCAATGTTGCCTGAAGTCCAAATCACACCTATGCTCTCCAGGCATAGTTGTGTTTGTACCGCTTCCCTTTAAATTTTCTATACTGCTGCTTGCTAGCGCTTATCTTCATTTTTGTTGCTAAAAGCTTGATTCTGGCATCACTGCCGTGTGGAACTATTAGTTTGCTAATAAAAGCAGAGGCTTAATTTTAAGAGTTTGCAACATATAGTAATTAATATAGATACAATTGTAAAAAGAAAACAAAAATTTTATTTTACATATATTAACTTTAAATAAAATCCCACAAAGTACTGTAAAATATCTTACATGTTATATTATATATCTAATCTGTCAGCTTCTTTATTTTAATATTCATCTCAATTATCACAGTTTGATCCTCAGCGATGACACAGTAACCACATTATGGTCAATCTATTCTTTTTTTTAATGTTCGATCCACATAGCTTCATCCTCAGCAGTGATACAGTAAACACACGTACATTACTATAATTTAATCTGAAACAAAATCCCACAAAGTACTATAAAACATCTTACATTTTATATTATATATCTATTATGTCATTTTCTTTATTTATTATTGTATTTACCCAAATTGCTGACTCATTTATTTTAATGTCTGTCTCAATTAACACAGTTTGATCCTCATCAGCGATGAAACAGAAACAACATTATGGTGAATCTATTCCTTTTGTTTTAATGTTCAATCCACATAGCTCCATTCTCAGCATTGACATAGTAAACACTTTACAATAATTTAATCTGAAACAAAATCCCAAAAAGTACTATATAAAATCTTACATTTGAAATTACAAATGTAATCTGTCAGCTTCTTTATTTGTATCGTACTTACCCATTGTGTTGACTTGTTTATTTTAATATTCATCTCAATTAACACAGTTTGATCCTCAGCGATGACACAGTAACCATAATATGGTGAATCTATTCCTTTCATTTTAATGTTCAATCCACATAGCTCCATCCTCAGTAGTGACATAGTAAACACATTACTATAATTTAATCTGAAATAAAATCCCAGAAAGTACTATAAAATATCTTACATTTTATATTATATATCTAAGTTGTCAGCTTCTTTATTTATTATTGTATTTACCCAGTTTTTTCACTCGTTTATTTTATTATCCGTCTCAATTAACATAGTTTGAATCTCAACGATGACACAATAACCACATTATGTTTAGTCTATTCCTTTATTTTAATTTTGAAAATCTGCATAGCTCCATTCTCAGCACAGTGACATAGTAAACACATTACTATAATTTAATCTGAAATAAAATCCCACAAAGTACCACAAAATATTTATATCTTACATTTTATATTATAAAATTTATTGTTATACTTATCTAAAATGTTCAGTCCTTTATATACTTTTAAAAATTATTTTTATGTACATTTTACAAATTTCGTCACTTTATTTATTCACTTATACCATCAGTATATCAGCTGTCAGTAAGATTAAAACTGTCACTTTATTTCTTTATATTACTTTATAACTTGTGGTATGTATATACTAACATTTGTCTTGGCTCACGGACCATGCATTATGTATTTTGAAATTAGTAATTAGAAATATCTATATTGCGGTCCCTCTACAGTCTCTACCCTCTGACGTATTTCCGCCGACCAGTAGTATCAGCAGCGACTATAGCGTAGTACCCAAAATAGTACTACGCTAT
Source organism: Prorops nasuta (assembly GCF_024137725.1). Classification (NCBI taxonomy): domain Eukaryota; kingdom Metazoa; phylum Arthropoda; class Insecta; order Hymenoptera; family Bethylidae; genus Prorops; species Prorops nasuta. The sequence continues at coordinate 18,043,945 of NW_027116798.1, forward strand.
AGGATATGTCGCTTTTGGGTACTACGGTAGTACCGAAAGTACTACACTTGGCAACCTTGTCCCAAGGGATGGTGTAGGCGGGGAGGGAGGAGTGATTCCCCCCACCGCTTGCGTTCGCGTCCCAATAGGCGACTTCCTATAAGACCCGGGCGCCTTCGATGTAATTATTTAATAATTCCCGAATATTTATTGGTACAGAGGGGGTTCTAACCCTCGTACGCGAATATAGGGGGTGGGGTGCTAATACACTAACTCGCTAATTTCGATTGAACTCTCTTTATTATAAAATCGGTGCTTAATACAATACCCGATCCTTCGCACGTGGTATAACGGTGTTACGCGAGGTCCTAAATGTGGGCGCGGCCTAAGTCGTGCGAACGCGGCTGAAGCCCCGATGACGTAGTAGTTAGCCCCGCGCTCGAGCCACTAGTTGGCGTTCGCGGCGGTCCCGCCGAGTCGCGCGGTACTCGCGCGCCTCCGGCGGATTCGTAGGCTAACCACGACGCGACGTTACGCGGATGGGTCCCTATCCCCGCGCGTGCGCGAGTAGAGTAGCTGTAAGGATTCTATGACCGGGTGGCGAGGGGGTCGGAGTCCCGCGGGGGTAGGGGAAGTAGGGGAATTGCCCCCTCTGCGGTTGTGCGCATTATCGCTTCCCCCCCCCCCCCCCCCCGACGTTAAACTCGTAGGGTACACAAGTGGCCTCCCCCCCCCCCCCCCCCCTCTTACGTTAAGCAGTGGACGCAGAGAAAGAGAGAAAGAGAGAAGGATTGAAGGAGAGAAAGAGAAAGAGAAGGAGAAGGAGAAATAGAATTTTGAGGTTATGAAATGAACGATATTTGGAATTTTTAATTAAAATTTATAAATATATTTTTAATAATATACACATAAAAATTATAATTGAATATAATAATTAAATATTAAAAAAATTAATAATATATTTATCGCTCCTAATTGGGGGCCACCCTTCCTTATCATCAGGGTCTTCGTGTTGGAGGTTGGGTGACCCCCAAACTCCTTCCTGCATCCAACGGATTCCGTAGAAATCGAAATCCTCCTGGAAATTTAAATTTCGTGCCACCTCTTCTTCCCATTGAGCATTCCTGAATTTAATTCCCTCATGTATATATTTTTTGTGCTCCTTCTCAATAATTTTATCCCTTAAAACTGTAAGCGGATAATTCAAAAATAAATATATCTATATATATTTTTTATAACCAAAAAAAAAATATTATTTAATTTGTTGTAACTTACGGTCTCTAATTTGCTCCAAAAGTTTCTTATCCGGATTTATCCGTTTAAGATACCAAATAAAATCGTACATATGTGCGTAAATATCCTCGTACATTTTGTTGTTTTTTTTTTTTTTTTTAATAAAAGTAAGAATCCTTGATAGTTTTCGGTTCAAATGCACAAACTAGAATGAGCGTACCCATCCACAGATCCACTATAGGAATTTCATGTAAGAGGGGAGACGTCACATGGGTACACAAGTGGCCTCCCCCCTCTTACGTTAAGCAGTGGACGCCTTAGAGAGAGAGAGAGAAGGAGAGAAAGAGAAACCGCCATGCGCGAGCCAAGAGAAGCAGTTGGTTACTTTAAACGATAAGACGCGTTACTTAATACATTATCGCGCTCTGTAACAATGTATGCGTAATGGACTCGTACTGGAAAGAGAAAGAGAGAAAGAACATTCGTAGAGAGCGATGCAGTGATCGCTCCCCCTTATTTATGTTACAGTATCTTTGACGATCGTCATATTCATTTGTATATCCATCGTCGCAGATACTTACCATCCGCTCTGTAATAAGAGCGGAGCCTACGTGACCTTAACTACAGAAAAGCGGTTGGGACGTATGTGAAAAACACTTGACAACATTCAGAACAGTTTTCAAGCTGTAGATCCCCCTGGAATATTTCAGTCGAAGCATCGTCCGATGTCGGTTGAATGGAAATCTTCAAGGGTTTTATGTTATGATTTGCATTTTTTTTTCTTTTTTATTTGCAATACTTATATTACGGGGTACAGTGGATTGGTGGAGAGGTAATTGAAGAAACACCAATTTAAGGGAAAAAGCCTTTCGGCATAAAAAACCCTCTTTATTGAAATACAAATTTACTTATAAAAATATATAAATAAACCAGGAATTGTACGTCCTGTCGAATTCCAATAAAAACAGCATCTATAATTAAAAAAAAATTATTTAAGTAGCTTCTATGCTACATTAAAAGCACTCTATGTCGAACAAAAGTAGTACTACGATTTAATAAATCGCTGCAAGAGAAAAAGTGAATGCGAGATTCCTTCGCTATTAAGCCATTTTTTTTATACTTTTTATTAGTCTTTGACTTTTATTAACTCTTACCGATTTGGTGGTGGTGACTGTCTGTCATACAACCCACAAGCTCACATAGGCTGCATATTACGTAACCGTAATAACAATTGTCGCCTACGCGAGACTGCAGGTTGCTCCCCTGCAGGTTGCTCCGCTGCAGGTTGGTCCGCTGCAGGTTGGTCCGCTGCAGGTTGCACCGTTGCGGGCAGCATCTGCAGGGCTACGGGCAGCGAATGTGGTAGCCACAGTGGCTGCTGCTGATCAGGTATAGTGCGATACCCTCTTCGCACTGTTTGCTGCTGCTGCTGCTGCTCTTCATTATGCCGAAATGGCCTTACTATTGCCACTGGTTTGCAATATTTTTTTTCTAAGTCTTTTAATGTAAGTTTCTTCTCTGGTAAACTTATTGGTCGTGTGGAGCTCATGGTGTCTCACTGAAAACTGAAGTGAAGAGTGCTCTCCTCTCTTTACTCCAGATGAAGTTCACATATCTTTATCAATACATATTAGCCTTCTCTCTTTCCACTTCAGATGAAGTTTACGTCTCTTTATCAATACATATTATCTTTCTCTCTTTCCACTTCGGATGAAGTTTACATCTCATTATCAATGCGGAGAGAAGTTTATATCCATTTCTCAATACGTATTAGGTTTCTTTCCGTTAACTCCAGATGAATCAGTAAAAGGTATATTTACAATAATATTTTTCAATTTATTTGATAAAAGAAATAGTAGAGGTTAATTTACAATGATATTTTTTCAATTTGTTGGATAAAATAATTTAATAGTAAAAGAAAAAGAAATGTGGTGGTTCCTCTTCTTCTCTCTTAGTCTGCTTTGACGCAATATCTTTTTCCTCCTCCTTCTCCACTACTTTTTTCTCCTCTTCCTTCTTCATTTGCTTTGACTCAATATCTTCCCTAGTCTCTTTCTCTTCGTCTTTCTTCACTTTATTTTAAAAATACAAACAGGTAATAATTATGAAAAGGTAAAAAAAAAGATAAAATAAATACTTACATTCTTCCTCCTCTACTTTTTTCTCCTCTTCCTTCTTCGTCTGCTTTGACTCAATATCTTTTTCCTCCTCCTCTTCCTTCTTTGTCTCCTTTGACTCAATATCTTTTTCCTCAGCCTGTTTCTCTTCGTCTTTCTTCACTTTATTTAAAAAAACAAAGAAATAAACAATAATTATGAAAAAATGTAAAAAATAAATACTTACAGTTTTTATGCAAATAATGATGCAGTTTCCGTTCATACTCTTCGAAGTAACGATTGAAAAAATCGTTAATTCGATTGACGTATTCCTCTGTCAATTCTCTGGGAAGAGTGGGTGAAAGAGGAACAATATCCTCTTGAATCATGATTAATTTACACTTTTTGCAGCTCATTTTTTTTCCTGTGTGCAGCACCGACAACGGTATAAGATTGAATGAAGAATTGAGGACTTGTGTTCTCCTCTTTATTTCTCTAAATAGTTTTCAAAGAATCACATATTTGCTTTTATCCACTTGGCAAAAACTGACACCTCCTCGTAAGGACAGTGGATACGTTCATTGTCCAAGTTCTTCTCTCGAACGTGTAAATTGCACGGAGTTTTTTCAAAATCATATAATTTAATTAAATCCTTAAACTTAGGACAACCATACACTTCTAAATTAATATTATCCACATTCATCCTATTCAATAGATTTTTTTCAATGTTCCCTCCCTTGTAGGCTACTACGGGATTCTCGCACGTTAGACAACCTCTAATAAAATCTTCCACATCCTCCTGCTCGTATTTCTCGAATCCCGTATCACTATATTTTATACCATGCACCATATTGAGCAAATACCACACAGTTTTTTTGTCTTTCTCACTAAGATTTTTCATACTGTCACGCAAACGAAACGATGCGTAAGAAATTTGGTTACTTTTTAAATCAATTATAGCTATATCTTTATATTTAAGTTCTTTTTTATAAACTAAGAAACCTTCTATATCCATTATGTGAGTTATTCTATGCATTGTTGCGCTCGTGCTATTCTCGATGAAGAAAAAAACTGAAATGAAACATTCGAAGAAATATCTCCGTAGAGAGAAAGATTTTATCGTTTCTTTAAAATATAAAGTTACATTTGATAAGAAGTCCTTTCTTTTTTAATCTCTAGAAGATATTTTTTTTTCCTATTGTATTATACTGTGAAAAAACTATAGGTAACAATGGGGAAAAAAATTTCTTAGAAATTATCCCCTCCTTTTAAAAACATTAAATTTTAATACGTTATTTGTTCCCCTGTTGGAGGGGGAAAAAAATTTTCTTAAATGTGACAAAAAAAGATCGTTCATTCTTGCATCGAGTGATTGACGACGACGACGACGATAATGACACCGACATTCGTTGATTTTCAAGGTTTTGTATTGACCGACAAAAGTTTTATAGTTAAAGAATTTGCGGTGTTGCGTGATAATGAAGTGTATCACAATGTATTTTCACCACCATTTCAAGAAGCTTGGTTGAGCGATCTCGAGAGAGAACAGAATGAGTAAGTATTATTTTATTTTTTTTTACATGTAATGTTGTGTACATGATTTTTTTCTTTTTAAAGTTGGCTTTATTTTAATCGACATGGATTCAATTGGACCGACGGTCATTCACCTTATTACAAGCATAAAGATGTAATAAGAAAGTATGTAACGTCATACGAGGGAGAGGATTGGATTTTCGTGAAAGGACGGGAGAAATATGATTGGTTGAGAAAAATTTGCAACTTAGAAAATATATACAATGCGAAGGAGTGTGAGTGGGGTAAATTTAGTCTTGGATGGAGTAAAAATTTCGAACCACCGTTACCCAAATGTATGAATCATTATGGTATATGTTCACTGCAAAATGTCTACTTTATGAAATCTGTATATGATCAATATATAAAGGAATAAAAGACATCTGAAAAAAAAAACAATGTATATCAATGTCAGTATGCATTTCGGATGAAACAATGGGATGTGTAGATACCCCTACTTCCATTCTCTATTCGATATATATAAGCGTTACTCTTCGCGAGAGACGCATTCGCAATTATTAATTTATTGTTGTTGTTCACCGTATGACAGAGTCATTTCTTTAAGAAACACACACAAAATGTCGACTGAATTGCGAAGAAAATTTTTTACAATTAATAGCGCGAATGAGTACGATGCGTGGGTACTGGAATGTCGCGAGCATATTCGACGATTGAGCAACGCGGATCGAGCTTTGCCCGTTGGAACGCGTCAAAAGAATTTCGCCGAAATAGCGTGTATAAAGTGTCTGTTACTACGAGCGCAGAGGGAATTGAATTATATTAAATCAGGTGCTGGTTGTAGCAATGACGTACAAGGACTTACTTGGGAGGAGCTTGATTCGGCGTTTCGAAGTCGAATATGCAGCGGCATGGTAGTTAATAGTAATTATATAGAGCCTAAGGATTTTTTAGTAGACGCGGAAGTATTAGTGCGTACGCGTATAGATAAGGTATTTGTTAGTGCAAATAGTGTTAAGGTTAATTGTGTATTTAACGGACAATTCATCTCTAAGGACAATAGTGATGATAAAAACATTAGTACGACTAATGCTACATTGTATAAGACTGATAATTTTAGTGATTGGTATAGGAAAAACATTTTAGACGTTATTATGCAAAAATTAAGTGAATTTCAAGAGCGTGATAGGGGATGGGCTTTACATAAAATTCATTATTTAATAGTTAACATTAATCGTTTTAACCCGTTGCACGCGGGTTGTAGAATTAATCTGCCATCTGCTATCACAAGTAGGAAAGCTCTGATAAATTTAGAAACCAGTGATAATGCATGTTTCGCGTGGTCCGTGACGGCGGCACTCTATCCGGCAAAACCTACGGCTAATCCAAAGCGCACGTCCTCTTATCCACATTTTCGGACGGTTTTAGACGTCGGTAGCCTAACCTTTCCGACTACGCTAAAACAGATCCCGAAATTTGAGACGGATAATGACGTGTCGATTAACATCTTTACCTTGGAGAATGAAGAGCCAAATATCGACGCAAAAATCGTACCTCTTTAGGTGACGAAGAAGAAGAGATCGAGGCATGCTAATCTTCTTCTCGTCAACGATGAACAGGGAGCAGGACATTTCATGTGCATAAGGAATCTCTCGAGATTGGTACGAAGCCAATGCACCAAGAACAAAATTGCACATTATATATGCGATCGGTATGTATTAATAATGATACAAATGTGACTGCATATGTTTTATTTTATTTTTTTTTTTATTTTTTTAGATGTCTTCACTACTTTCGCACAGTGGAGAGGCTGGAGTCGCATGAGCAGGATTGCTCGCGGCTCAACGATAATCTCCGATTGATGTTACCGAGAGAGTCCGAGGATCGCTGGGTTTCCTTCAAGAACATCAAAAATGGGGAACGAGTGCTATTCGTCGTATACGCGGATCTCGAGTGCATTTTATCGAAAGTTGAACAATCGAACAATAATGATATTTATCAGAAGCATGAACCTATAAGTGTAGCCTATTATTTAAAAAGTGCTCGCGATGCGTCACTCTCGAGATACGATGCTCATCGGGGTGTCGATTGCATCGAATGGTTCGTATGCGAGCTCGAAGTGATTGCGCGCATCGCGAGCGAGAAACTGGGTACTATCGTACCCATGCGTGATCTTAGTCTTACCGAACGATCGCGTTACTATAATGACCCCAATTGTCATATATGCAAAAAGCCGTTTCTTCCGAATCAACTACGAATTCGCGATCACGATCATCTGACCGGCAGATATAGAGGACCGGCTCACAATAATTGTAATTTAAATATTAAAGATTCGCATGTCATTCCAGTGATTTTCCACAATTTTTCCGGCTATGATTCGCATTTTATTCTCGAGACTATCGCTAATTTGTACGAGGGATCGGTATATCTGCTTCCTGTACATAAGGAAAAATACATTTCATTCACCAAATATTTGCGAAATTATAATATACAGCTGAGATTTATCGATTCGTTCAAATTTATGGCCTCCAGTCTGGACAAATTGAGCTCGTACTTGGCGGAATCTCAGCTGACAAATTTGAGGTCACAATTTTCGGAATTGAGCGTCGAGCAGTTCAACTTGCTTACGAGAAAAGGTATTTTTCCTTACGACTATATAGATAGCGCGGCTAGATTGGAAGAGACGGCTTTACCACCGCGCCAGTCGTTTCGCAACAGACTGACCGACAGCGATATCAGCGAGGAAGCATACAATCATGCCGTAGAGGTATGGACCAAATTCCAGATGCGTACACTTGGGGAGTACAGTGACCTGTACCTGAAGACCGATGTACTATTGTTGGCCGACGTTTTCGAAAGTTTTCGCGATAGTTGCATGCTAAATTATGAGTTGGATCCAGCCCATTATTATACGCTTCTGGGTTTCACCTGGGACGCGATGTTGAAGCATACGGGAATCAGGCTGGAGCTTTTCACGGACGTGGATATGTTGCTGTTCGTGGAGCGCGGTATACGCGGTGGTTTGAGTCAGTGCTCCCATCGTTACGAGAGGGCCAACAATCGGTACATGCGGGACTACGATCCGGCGGAACCGTCGAAATATCTCATGTATTACGACGTAAACAATCTGTATGGGTGGGCAATGTGTCAGCCGCTGCCCACCCATGGATTCTAATGGATGGAGGACGCTGCCAATCTCGATGTCTCCGCTATACCCACGGATCATCCCGAGGGTTATATTTTGGAGGTCGATTTGGAGTATCCGCGCGAGCTTCACGACAAACACGCGGACCTACCGTTCTGCATGGTGCGCGAGAAGCCGCCAGGCGCGAGCCAGGAGAAGCTGCTGGCCACTTTAAACGATAAGACCCGTTACGTTATACATTATCGCGCTCTGCAACAATGTATGCGTAATGGACTGGTACTGAAGCGTATACATCGCGGTTTAAAGTTTCAGCAGTCCACCTGGCTACGCGATTACATCGAGCTGAACACGCGTTTGCGCACCGCGTCCACTAACGAATTTGAGAGGAATCTCTTCAAGTTGATGAACAACGCGGTTTTCGGTAAAACAATGGAGAACGTGAGGAATAGAGTTGACGTGAGGCTCGCAACCAAGTGGGAGGGAAGATACGGGGCGGAAAGCCTGATTTCCAAACCGAATTTTCACAGTGTCGCGATTTTCAACGAGAATTTGGTCGCGATTCAATTGTCGAAATTGTCCGCGAAATTTGATAAACCCATTTACGTGGGAATGAGTATTTTAGATATTTCAATAATTTGCTTGTACGAATGTCACTATGACTATATGCTTCCTACATTCGGCGGTAAATGTAGAGCGATGTATACCGACACGGACAGTCTGATATACAGCGTGGAGTGCGACGACGTTTACTCGTACATGAAACGCGATCTCGCGCGATTCGACACCAGCGATTATCCCGACGACAATCGGTATGACTTGCCGCGCGTCAACAAAAAGATACCTGGTTTGATGAAGGACGAGAACAATGGTCGTATCATGACTGAGTTCGTAGGACTGAGGGCAAAAATGTATACTTTCAAGGTGCAGAACTGTGCGAGAATTACCAAAAAAGCCAAAGGTGTCAAAGGTTACGTTATCGATAGAAATATAACATTTGACGATTACAAGGATTGTTTGGACAATTTCACCGTACAGTCTCGCAGTCAAAATTTAATTAGATCGAAGCTGCACCGAGTTTTCTCGATCAGTCAGAGAAAGGTCGCCCTCAGTCCGTACAACGACAAGCGTTTCGTTACACCCGGCACCGCGGCGACTCTACCCTGGGGACATTATAGTCTAAAATTATAATTTATTTATTCTTTTTATTTAGTCGCTTTATTGTTTTTTTTTTATTTCAACGATACATCTTAATAAAAGTTCTTATAAAACATTGCTCTTATTTATCCAGGAATTGTGCGTACTGTCGAATCCCAGCCACTTAACGAACACTTTATCGCCCTTGCTGCGCAATACTCTCTCCACCAGATACACATCGGGATTGATGGTTTTCGAAAGCTTGTATTCGTAAAATCCACCCAACAGTTCCGTGCCCCTGGAATCGTTGAGGAGATACGTAGCGGGATTGGTCCTCTGCACTTTCGCCACCTCGAATATTTCGGTCGTCCAATTTGGCATGTAGCCTTTGGCGAACATCTGCTTGTATTTACTGATTCGTACGAAATCGCCGACTTTGAACTTGGCACGACCTGCGACCTTGATGTGACTGTATACTGTCTTGAGTAGCTTATCTGCATGCTCAGGTTTCACATCCACGGGACGCATTCCCGTGGTACGATGCTTTTGCGCATTGTACGCATCCATCAACTCTTGCAGCATAGCGCGCCACTTGTAATTGCCGTTCAGCGTAAATCGTTTCCACATTTCCGTCTTCAAAGTACGATTCCAGCGCTCGACTATCGACGCTTTCATCACGCTGTAGGTCGAGTAGTGATTTATCCCGCGTTTCCTTATCAACGCCTGAAAATCACCGTTGTAAAACTCCTTGCCGTTGTCGGTCTGTAAATTTTTCGGACATCTGCCGGTCTTTAGGATTCTCGTCATTGCCGTCGTCACTTCTCTACCGCTCTTGGTCTTTAATGCCACCGACCAAGCGTATTTCGAGAGGGTATCGATTACAGTGAGAATGTACTGGTGACCCGCATCGACGTAATTGCGCATATCAACAAGATCGGCCTGCCAGAGATCGTCGAAGCCACGCACGATGACTCTTCTGCGTGGAAAATTTATCCTCGCCGGTGCATGGAGCTCCTCCACCAACTGTATCTTTTCTTTGCTCATTTTTTTTTTCAAAAAAAAATAGACACTCTTTTCCTGCTCGACGATTCTTATAAATTAACACTGATAGTTCCGTCCGTTTCAAGTATCAGATCTTGCTTACTCAATTTCTCACCAATTTTTTCACACATTGTTTGCAAAATTTGGTCCATCTTTTTCTCAAATTGTTCATTATGTTTATTCAATGTTATTGTCAAATATTGTTTAAATTCGAGCAGTAAATGTTCTAAATTTGGTTTGTGAAAGTGTTTCCTACTCTCACCATCCAGTCCAATTCCAAATTTATTTATCGACATTTCAAATGCACTACTGTCACTTTTTTTCAAAATTCAGTCTCTTGTTGTTGCTCGTTATTCTTCTTTTTGATGGCTCGTAATGTCGAGAGTATACATTCTACGATGTATGTTAAACAAATGTAAATTTCACAACAGCAGGAATCAGACATTTAATTTTTTTTTTTACCTCGTACTACCGAAAGACGTTGATATTACACTGAGGTAAGAATGTAACATGCAACTTTCTTTATACGATAAGATCCTCGTCGCGCAACTCCTCGATTATCGACTGTATCTCGTTGTGATGACTCGTATTACCGGCAGCCACCGATGCGATCAAAAGTCTCAAACGTTCGATCAATTCATTCGGATCGTTCCAATCTACGTAGTTGATTGGTCCCTCCGTGACACGCATAAGACCTTTACCCCCTTTTTTTTTTATGATGTTGACGCTTTACTGACGCCTGATGTTGACGCGTCAGACGTTGACGATTTTCTTGCGCCTGATGTTGATGGTAACCGATAAGGCGGTAACATAGGTTTTCCCAATAGCAATGGTTGCATAATTTCTTTATATTTTGCACCTTTATTTCCCTTGGTTTGTTTTAGACTATCGTTTAACAGTTTATGCGCTTTAGTTTGATTGAGAATACTCTTGTATTGTTCCAAATCGTTGGGTTTTATAATGGCTCGATTGGGTTCTCTCATGAAAATTAGTTCATAAGTACCTATTGTACCGGTGTATAACGTCTTATCGAGAATAATATCTCCTTCATGACTAATATCAAATTTACATCTACCAAGCGTCAGTTGATCATTTTTATAAAGAGGTCCAAAAGCACGATCAATCAAGTTATCCTTATCGGTCAGAAGTAATTTAATATACTTGCCAGGGATCGGATGTATTCGATTATGTTGAAAGGCATATTGTAACAAGCCTGGTTCCTTTTCATCAATATTTAATTTTTCTAGCAAACTTTTTTTTTTCGAATCGGGCGAGGTTTGATCGGTTATAGAAGACTCGTCGTCGTCGGTCATGAAATCCAATGGATTCGTAATAGTTTCACTAATACTACTACTAAGATTCTTTGCTCGTTTATACGGTGTCGATGTGAAGTAGGCTTCCCTCTTCAATTTATCGTTGACAAACAAATTATTATTATTATTTGTGTTATCCTCCGTTTGAGAAACGAGTTTCTTCAATGGATCGACTATCGGCTTGAATGTCTCGTTCAAACTGCTCTCCATTATCGCCTTCTCCGATTTCAAGGCACGATGCTTGTCGCGAATGACCTCGCTCGTCTTGGCGATCCTCTTCAGAAGCGATTTTTCATCCATCGCGATGCTGTATACAACAGCTTTCCTCGAATTGAACGGTTTTTAACCGACCTGTTGCGATGCTGTATACAACAGCTTTCCCCGAACCGACACGGGTTTTAACCGACCTGACACGGTGATCCGAACGGCCTGCACTCCACTATCAAACTGACACTCAAGGCCGTGATCGTGAAACCTTACCGGCCTGACACTCGCAAGGCCGTTCACTCGATCGTGGCGTACTCGTTGAAACCTTTGCGATATCGACCGTTCTTCAGAGAGCTATCCTTGTCTATTACTAAGAAACCGTAATCGCGACTCCAACAGGTCGAACACAATGTGAGAAATTTCTCATACGACATATCACTGTTGACGTGATCGCTGAAAATATGCTTCAGATTAGTTCCATCCTGCTTAAATATTATTAGCAAGTTTGCGTTATCTCGTATCAGATGCTTTGGTATTTTCGCATAAGTCTGACAGAGGTGGAAGCAATCGATGTTGGAATGTCTACCCATGCAAAAGTAGTCCCTTATATTGTTCTGCTTGTCGCTGGCCACATCGTCGAATATGAAAATGGAGTTCGGCTTTGCATCCGCGACGTTCACAACCTCGCAATTGTTTGAAAATGGAAAGTAACCAATTTCCTCCGTCTCCTGCAGAAGCTGCTCCAGATATCGATACTTCGGTTACTGCAGCGACTTCGAGTAGACGTACAGGTTCTCGAATCTCACACCGTGCGGACTCTCTATGAGGCTCAGCAACACGTTTGTCTTACCGCAATTCGACGGACCGCTAACTATGCAGCGTATCGTAGATGGTAATAGCGATCCGTGGCGTTTTCTTATTTGCGTGGTAGCATCGTGAGCATCCAAATTTGTCACGCGAATAGTCGGCACGTGCTTCACGAAATGCATCCTCGCTATTAACCTTCGGGAACAGCTGTATCGTTCATTTATATTTCGCGATTTACGGAACTATTCGGTCAGTTGCCATTACGATGGCGTTCATGCTAGTCGTCGTCGATTCCCTGCAGAACTTGACGAATCATCAGCTCGAACACATACCGAAGATCGTATTGCTGGAGTACTTTCCAGACAGTATCGCGAGTGTGTGGGAAAGATTACCTCGGCACATTCGCGCGGACTCTGATGTGCAGCAATATCAATATTGCTTGCAACACTACAATCAACCTAATACCACTCACCACGACGGACCACCGAGACGGATGAAAGACTGTTACGTTTGTCAGCAAGAGAAGCAGTTGCTCTAAATGTCTGGATCGTTCTTCAATAAAGTCTTGAAAAAATTGCCATTTGAGCTGCACGTGCCCGGTTACAATTATTGCGGGCCCGGCACTCGACTTCGCGAAAGATTGGAGCGCGGCGATCATGGTATAAATCCGCTGGACGAGGCCTGCCTCGATCACGACTTAGCATATTGGCACAACGAGGATCTACCGGAGCGTCATCAGGCAGATAAAGTGCTAGCGAGGAGAGCGCGTGAACGTATTACCGCAAGAGACGCGACCTTGGGTGAACGCACGGTCGCCGCAGCCGTATGGGCATCGATGAATGCTAAGCGTAAACTTGGCTTGGGATTACATAATATTGTCGCGATGAAGAAAGCAGTAGCGGCTAAAAAAAAGAACAACAACAAGAAAAAAATTGGTACTACTACGAGGAAGAGAAGAATTCGAGTGCCGAGGAAACGGGGCGGTATAATACCTATACTCCCACTGCTAGGTGCAGTCGGAGCACTGGCAGGTGGAGCATCGGGTATAGCGACGGCTGTAAACCGTGCAAAAGCTGAGAGAGAACGATTGCGGGAAATGCATCGTCACAATCGCGCGATGGAAGCGTCGCGCGAGAGAGGCCGAGGTCTTTATCCGAAACCGTACAAGCGAGTCGTCGGAGAGGGAAACCGTGGAGGTGGAAAAAAAACAACAAAAAAACGGTCGGATAAGAGGAAGAAAATGAATGAGGGGAAAGTTCGTCGCAATGTAGAAGCTCTCCTTCCGGATTCTGGTGCTACTAGTAACATACAATTGGCACGCATCTGCCGACGCATACCATACTTCCGTGGAGTCTTTATGCGCACATCTCTGCCGCTCGACGGGCCGCGGTGCAACGAGTGCGCGATCGTGAATCTCGACGATCAATGCGGCCCTGGTACCCACTGGGTAGCCTACGTCAAGCGTAACGACATCGTCGTATATTTCGATTCCTTTGGAAATTTGAAACCGCCGAAAGAATGTGTGCGTTACTTTGGTCCTAACGTTACAATCTACTACAATCATGATCGATATCAATCGTACGATAAAAGCAATTGCGGTCAGTTGTGCGTGAAATTCCTGCGAGAACAGATACTTTGAAAAAAATGTCTTTCACCGTGACATTATCGGATCGTAAATCAGTATTAAATTCAGATTTCTTTCCCCCGATCAATCTGCAAGACGATCGGTACGAGATCGGTCTCGTGGACATGCAAACGTACAACTCGATAGCCAATGTGGACGAGACGAATAATAAGTTCTACTACGATAACGATAAGGTACTGACGATACTCAGAGGCTGTTACGAATTGAGTGCGATAAATGAGTATTTGCAGTCTCAAATTTCTGCGAGACACGAAATTCAAGACGACACTGACAGCGTTATTCTTCTACGAGCGAATAACAATACACTGAAGAGTGAAATATTCTGCAAATATTCGATTGACTTTGGAAAACCGAATAACATTGGCTCACTACTGGGCTTCTCGTCGAATCGCGTGAACGAACCGAACGCCCAGGCTGAATCCGACGAAACCGTGAACATTGTGAAAACAAATATTCTACGCATCGAGTGCAACATTGCGGGTGGTGCGTACACCAACGGTAGACCCCGACACATTATTCACGAGTTCTTTCCCAGCGTACCACCGGGCTATAAAATCTCGGAGGCACCGAAAACCGTCATTTATCTACCGGTCATCGTCAGAGTAATCGACCGTCTCACGTTACGTATCCTCGATCAGGACGATCGTCTCGTAGACTTTGGACGTGAAGAAATTACCATAAGATTGCACATTAAGAAAAATGTTAATTTACAAAAGTAGTAGAGAGGATTATAAAGCGGTGAAACTGGATGAAACGTTCGCTAGTCGTTCGTCTTACGTGGAGTCGAATACACCGGCTCGGAGTGAAAATCGCGACAAGAGGAGCTTCCTGCTAACGAGAAGAAATATCGAATTTTTACAATCATTGGGATTCACCGTGAAGAGATTGGGCGAAGGTAGTACATAGTGGAACAATGGCAGATCCCTTGAACGTCACCGCACCGCTGACCTACGACAATCGCATCACCAAAATGGAGATGCATGCCTACAATCCGTATGCGAACGCCTCGTTGGCGAACAGCGACGAGATTCGCATTCCCATACAGCAGCAAGATTTGATACTCCTGCCGTGCGAGAGTTATCTCTACGTCGAGGGTCAGCTGGTGGAGGGCACGCGTGACGCGAGCGCCAGCAACGAGGATATAGTTACGCTCGACTGCAATTCCGCGGCCTTTCTCTTCGACGAGTTTCGTTACGAATTGAACGGTATCGAGATCGACCGATGCAGAAACATCGGTATTACCAGCACTCTGAAGAATCTCGTTTCCCTGAGCACCGAGGAGAGCACCAGTCTACGTCATTCCGGATGGTTCGTCGCTACAGCCAAAGACCGGCTCAAAAAGGAGGCGGCTGTTAAGAATTTCAGCTTTTGCGTGCCCCTGAAAATGCTGCTGGGATTCTGCGAGGATTATCGGCGAGTCGTCGTTAACGCGCGTCACGAGCTCGTTCTCATTCGCGCGCGCGACGATACAAACGCCATTTACTCATCGGTGAAAATCACCGATTCGTCGATCAAGCTGCTACGAGTGCAATGGAGAATACCCCATGTGACCCTGAACGAAATTACGAAACTCCAATTTCTGAGTATCGTCGAGCAGGACAAGAGTCTGTCACTCGCTTTTCGCGCCTGGGAACTTTACGAGTATCCGCTTCTGCCCAAGTCGCAGCGACACACGTGGTCCGTGAAAGCATCCACGCAATTGGAGAAGCCGCGATACGTCATTCTGGCGTTCAGAACGAACAAGAAGAGTAGTCAGCACGAGGATGTGCTGAAATTCAATCATTGCAAAGTCCTCGATGTCAAACTCTATCTGAATTCCGAATCTTATCCGTACGATCGTCTCGACACTGATTTCACGAAATCCCGCTACTCCGTCCTCTACGACATGTATGTAAAGTTTTTCACCTCCTATTACGCTGGTGAGAAACTCGGGGGACCCATGCTCGACTATACGGACTTTTTGACGTACGGGCCGCTCTTCGTCATCGACTGCTCGCATCAGAACGAGTCCATAAAAACCGGCACGGTCGACGTCAAACTCGAGATCGAGTGTATGGAAATCATTCCGGATAATACTACAGCCTATTGTCTGATTATACACGATAAAATTGTACAATATAATCCTGTTACGAATATTGTTAGAAATATAAGTTTATAAAAAAATAAAATACTTTTTTAAAGTTCTTAAGGGGATGCATTGAGCGAATCAAACACTCATTCAAATTTATCTTCCAAACTATTAGGAATATGAACTTTTTTGTAGAGATTAAATTTACTCTTTTGACTATACTGAAGCCCGCTACAAACTCCGTTTCTCAAAATTATAAAAAAAAATCATAAAAATTATAAATACTTGTAATTTGGTTGGTCATAATAATATTGAAAATTAGGCCTTGTAGCGCGCTAAAGAAAAGTTCTATGACTAATTTGAGACCAAGAAGAAACAAATATACCTAAAAATGTGGAAGATTTTTTTGAAAAACTAAATTAGCTATTGAAAGACAAGTTTTACACTGTTTTACCGACGGAGAAGTTTCACAGTGCGTTAGACAAGGACAGGCCTATTAGCTCTCCTCGCTTTAGAAGGGGTACCCACTCTCTCCCCACCATTCCCCTCTAAACAAACCAATTCTCCTACACACAGCAAGGTGGCTGGCTAACGCTGCCTGTCGGTGTGAATCCGTAGCGGAATGGAAGAACAAATAATTATTTGTAGATTTCAGGGTTAGGTTTTCGCATATCCGGCGTTGTGCCGCTCTTCCATATCATTTCTGGAGGCTACAGTAAAATTTTCAAAATATTTTGTCATCTACAAGTCTCAAAAAACTTGAATTAGTTGACTAAAGCGTGACTGGTAGCAGCCGACGCTGATCACAAAGTTTTGTAGCGCATCAGCGTCGGCTGCTACGAGTCGCGCTTTCGTCAACTAATTCAAGTTTTTTGAGACTTGTAGATGACAAAATACTTTGAAAGTTTTACTGTAGCCTCCTGAAATGATATCGAAGGGCGATACAAGGTCGGATTTGCGAAAACCTAACCCTAAAACCTAGAAATAATTATTTATTCTTGCATTACGCTATGAATTCACACCGAGAGGCAGCGTTAGCCAGCCACCTTGCTGTGTGTAGGAGAGTTCGTTTGTTTAGCGGGGAATGGTGGGGAGAGAGTGGGTACCCCTTCTAAAGCGAGGAGAGCTAATAGGCCTGTCCTTGTCTAACGCAATGTGAAACTTCTCCGTCGGTAAAACAGTGTAAAACTTGTCTTTCAATAGCTAATTTAGTTTTTCAAAAAAATCTTCCACATTTTTAGGTATATTTGTTTCTTCTTGGTCTCAAATTAGTCATAGAACTTTTCTTTAGAGCGCTACAAGGCCTAATTTTCAATATTATTATGACCAACAAAAATATAAGTATTCATAATTTTTATGAAAATTATTTTTTATAATTTTGAGAAACCGAGTTTGTAGCGCGCTTCAGTACAGTCAAAAGAGTAAATTTAATCTCTACAAAAAAGTTCATATTCCTAATAATTTGGAAGATAAAATTGAATGAGTTTTTGAGTCGCTCAATGCATCCCCTTAAGAGGCAAAGGATTGCCTAGAAAGATCTAAGAGGTAGGAGGACTGAAGGTCCTAAAAGATTCGACTGGTTCCTCTTAGCTGTAGACTCGAACTGATTTTTGGGGCTGCACATTTGGGGCTCTTACCCTCAAAGTGCAGCGTCAAACATTACCTTATATGGTAACATCTATGGGTCCCGATGGTCAAATGCGTCATTGTTCTAGAACGTTCGACTGCCGTCGAAGTGCATTGACCACGTGTCGGGACTTAGCCTTGGCGACAATGTGAACGAACTGCGTCAAGCGGTTCGTGTTACACTTTAAGGAATTTATCGCTTTAGGAGTATTTCTCCTTTACAATAGGGCTAACGATATTTTTAAAATATTTATAATAGATTTTGATTTACTGACTACGTTTAAATGATAATATTATTAATAATATTAATAATATTAATAATGTAATTTTTATGGTAGTAAAGGTTATGTACGTTTATTCTGTGTACATAACAATATG
This sequence comes from Prorops nasuta, assembly GCF_024137725.1. Classification (NCBI taxonomy): domain Eukaryota; kingdom Metazoa; phylum Arthropoda; class Insecta; order Hymenoptera; family Bethylidae; genus Prorops; species Prorops nasuta. The sequence continues at coordinate 18,062,147 of NW_027116798.1, forward strand.
TTTAATTATAAATTTAATTGTAAAAAAAAAATCATTTTATATATTTGTATATATTTATATATATAAATTAATTCCATCTGGGAGGCACATGCAACTTTTTTACCAATTGTTTCTTCTCCTCACTTCCCATGACTATTCCACTACGTATTATGTTTACACTAGCTCATCAATCACTGGCGGTAATATAAGTTTCTTTAGAGCATAATTCCAATCATTTTCTCTTTTCTTCTCATCGGCAGTCGTGATTTCCTCTTTTTGGTGCTCATTAGAGATATAATTTGCAACAATTTTCAATCTACCATACATATGTTTCCGTAATGCCTCAACTTTTCGATCCAATTTATTTTCAATATAATCGACTTTATCATTCAATTGATTAATTCTTTCACTAATATCATTAATTTTTTCATCAATTCCATCAGTTTTTTTCAACAGAGTTGTAACTTTTTCCTCAAGGCGGTTACATTTTAGGTAATAGTGAGTTAGCTTTTCACTGTATTCAAACAATTCCCTCATTAAGCTATCACGTACAGTCATCGAATTACGTAACAAAGCAGCCATATTCACAGCACTTGTCTCATCAGTAACATCACATTCTAAGTTTGAAATTATTTTCTTCTTGACATTAAATGATTTCCTTTTTTTATCAAACTTTAACGTATCATTGTCAATTTTGTGGGAATAATTTCTCACTTTACCGGTATTGAAACCAGATCCAAATTTATTTATCGACATAATGAAGTAGCACGTTGAACTGAGAAAATCTTGAAACTGCAATCTCTTTTATAAGATACCTAGGTTTAGTAAGAGCTAGGACTTAATAAGTTGCCCTATCAAAATATTAATATTCCTGAAATTGATACTAAATTATTATTCTCGCCAAATCAATGGAGAGCCTCCATTCAAAGGATTACGAAGTATCCTTTTTATTAAAGGGTAAAATTTTTAATTCCATGCTCGATGGAAAGTTAATTCCTTGGACGATATCAGCAACTTATCACAATAGCTATCTACAATTTAACTAACGAGAAAAGGGAAGATTGCGGTAGCCACCTAGCGGCAATTACTGGTACTATCAATTAAATTGAACTAGTTCATTTGTGTGTGTAATTACGTAATATTAAAATACCATTAGCGCGAAAGAAGATTAAGGAAGGCAGTCACCTAGCGGTGACTACTGGAACTAGCAATTAACTCAAGCTAGTTTATCTGTGTAGCAGAGTCGGAAATAGTTAGGCTACGTAAGGTAACTAACCATCGACTTCGAAGGGTGAAAAAACCTTCCCTCAACTAGGGTCCCCGTAGGATAACTAACCAACGGTACCATAGGGTGAAAAATACCCCCTCCCTAACCAAACTCGGTCCCACTATAAGACCTTCCAACTGTGACATAGGGTGAAAAATACCCCCACCCTCCCTAACCAAACTCGATCCCACTATAAGACCCTTTCCTTCCTCATCCCCACCACTACCATACTAAGAGACTCTTATCCCCACCCATCCCCCTTCCACACCACAAAACAGCTTCCTCCACTACCTGTCATCGGAACCGTATAGCTACACTACTTAGTATTAGCTAGCAACAGAGTTCGGCACTCGGGCGACTCTGAGAAAGTAGAATCGGTAAGCCGGGAAACAGAAAGAAAAGTGCTTCGGTAGAAGAGAAGGCCATTCGGGTGGCCCACAGCAGGCCTGGCGCCCTGAAAATTGTAAGAAATAGAATTGGAATAAACCCGAATGAGTCGAAAAGCACTTGGTAGAAGCGCCGTGTAAAGAATATCTGTAAGTTTCGCGACGATGGCCTACTGTATATTTCCCGTACAGGCGGTTGGGAGAGGCCCTGGCGATAGAAGCCAGTGTAAATAGTTTATGTGTGAATATTGTGTAATAAGCACCAAAGAGTTCAATATAGTAGTTGTGAATTTTTAGTTGACAATTTTAAGTGTGCTTATTTATTCGAAGAAAAACCTCTCCCAAAAATCACGCGTTACAGCACATTGACTTAGATGAAGTACGAACGTTTTTAGGTTAGCTGTATTTTACTGAAATCTAAAAATGGAATCATGTACGTTTGTATGAATTGTAAAGCGATAAGTTTGGCAATACATTGTTAAGAAGTGTTATGTCCCAGCAAAGATTCCAGTTTATGTTAAGTTGTTTACGCTTCGATGATGAAAATACGCGACAAGAACGTGCACAAATTAGCTCCTATAAAAGAGCTGTGGAACTCGTTTTTGAGTAATTCTCAACAATAATATTCTCCATCAAATAATTGCATAATTAACGTGCAATTACTATCTTTTTGCGGGCGGTTTCATGCTCGAATGTATAAACCAAATAAACCTGCTAAGTATGGTATAAAAATTGTAATGTGTAACGATGCGCAAATAAGTTACATGGTAAATGCAGAGCCATATGTAGGCAAAGTTTCGTGTAACATACCAATTCCAACATATAATGTAAAAAAAATATCAGAACCTATTCATGGCAGTGACAGAAATATTACTTGTGACAATTAGTTCACGTCGATTCCTTTAGTCAAGGAAATTAAAAATTATTCTTTGACACTTGTCGGCATGGTTCGAAAAAATAAACCAGAAATGCAACCTTCATTTTTACAATGTACTTCTGCCATGACATCGCGTTTCTGTTATGCACATAATATGATTCTTACATCTTACTACCCCAGAAAAAAGTAAATTGGTTTACTATTGTCGACATTGCATAAGATTAGAAAAATAAATGACGAAAGTAAGAAACCGTACACGGTTTTATTTTATAATAAAACAAAGAGAGGTACCGATACACTCGATCAATTAGTAAAAATTATACTACTTTACAGACAACGAGAGAATGGCCAATGCGTATCTTTTATGGCATGTTAGATCGAGCAGGAGTTAATGCTTTTGTATTATATTATATACGTAAAAGCAATGAAGCATTGAATCCACGACTGTTTTTAAAAAAGTTAAACTTCAGTCTCGTGGAACCATTTTTAAAGAAGACAGTAACAATTCCGACTTTATGTATATGTTGTTATATACATACAACTACTTATACCACTTTTCTCTATTAACTTAAAACCTTGCCAATAACTAGGATTAAAACATTTAATTAATTAAAGTTAGTTAAATTAAAAAAGGCTTCGGTTGCATTTTCACCAAACGCCGTGTGGCGTCATTCGTATTCAATCTGAACCTCTTTCTTAGGCAACAGCACTTCTTTGTTGCCAGGGCCTCAGAGCGCGCGTGGCCAAAAGTCTTAGTCAGCTATTAGAACAATCGACTTATTAACGCACGGTCGACTTAGTAACCATTGACGCACGATCGATTCCCGAAAACCATACCATATATGGTCATGAGAATCGATGCATTTTGAGGCAACGATTTGACTGCTTGGCTTCTGACCGATCAGTCCGGGCCCAGCAGTAACGAGAACAAGTCATCTGACTTTACCTGAGCATTAGCTCCCAAATTACGCTAAATTCAATTTAACTTTAAATTAGATAAATATTTTATTAAAAACCTCTAAAACGTGTATAACTATTAAATTTATTTTATATAATTGAACATTGTAAAATAACTCTACAAGGACTGAATAAATTTAGTTTTACCGAAGTACTTGAATTAGTGTGTCACGGTTTGAACCCATAACAATGTATATGTCAATCCATCAGAACAATTTTGGGGGAGTTGCAAGAAAACAACATAAACCCAGTTACAAAAGTGACTAAAAGGAAAAGGTTTAGTGCTTGTCCATCTGCACAAGATACGAAAACGTGGTTCTGTTGTGCATTATGCAATATGCCAGTGTACGATAAACATGGTACCAATATTTGTTTGGTCTGTTTTGAGCAAACGATATCTGAATAATTTTATTTTTTTGTATATATTATTTGAACTTATTATTATAGCTTGTTTTGTCCTCATCAATTTATTATTTTATAGTATTTCGAGTAAAATTCTATATCTGTTGAATGATTTTTTCTATAAAACTCTACATTTTTGAACATGAAAATAATTATACTTTTTAAAGCCAGATTAGATGGCCTATATATTTTTTTACTACATATCTTACATTGATTAACCCAAAAAGTTTTTTTTAAATGTTATATTTTCACCTAGATATGAATTCTTAAACGAAATCAAGTTTTTGTATAATTTTATATTGCTTAAATTATCATAAATAAAGTATTTTTTAGTAAATAATTCCAATTAACGATTAAACTATAAAGTACAATTGTTAAGATGCTTTTCTGATTTTTCTCAGATTATAAAAATGTGTTCTTAACTATAAAATTATTGGGAGGACCTTTTTGACTAAGTGTACATAGGGTGGTGTTATAATATAGTGTACAGACGGAGGGTTAACAATAGTAGTATTAATAATATTAATCATGATTAAAGTGATAAAAGTTACGTATGTTACAATCTATTCGTAAACATAACAGTATGTTATACAGGGTGTAACGAAACGACCGCCTTTTCTCGTAACTGGAGGTTCGGGGTGACAAACTGAGTGCACCTGTAAAATTTTGCTCGAATCGTTCAAGGGGTTTAAAAGTTATTTATATTTTAAAATCACCCTTTTTCAGTCCTTTTCCAACGACTTTGACTGCACAATGGAAAGTGGAGAAAGTGAAAAAACAATTGATGAACATCCCAATAGAATGTAAAAATTATCGATCGCGCGCGATAATACTTTTGCTATTTATTCCATTAATCTGGCTATCAGATCAATTTTAAAAATAGCAAAATCCTTTTCATTACATTTCCAATTCAATTCAGTACAGTTATCATTGACTAAATTTATGGAAAGAGCGAGAAGATGCAATGAAAAGGAAAGTATCAAAAACTAAGATGTCGCTCGAACGCACTGATAATTTAATAGGAAACGCATGAGGGCATTCTCTTTCTACTAACGAAGCTAAAGAGAATGATTCAAAATCAATACATTGATGATAGAGAAAACTAAACTTACCCATTTAATGTTCTCCAAGTTCTTTTACATCGAAGTTTTCGAAAAAGCTTCAAACTGGCTCTTCGATGATTTCCAGAAAGCACACTATCACTGTTTTTGCATTTAAGCACTCGTGAATTTAAACAAATTAGATATTAACCTACGTTACTTCAAAACACTGGTTAATTTGACACTTTTGAACTGTTTGAAGTAGGCTGATTAAGAGTAGTCGAAACGAATAACTTATTATTTCTCCTCTCTGTGTGTCTCTCTCTCTTTCTCTTCAGCATACTTCAAACAGTTCAAAAGTGTCAAATTAACCGGTGTTTTGAAGAAACGTAGGTTAATACCTAATTTGCTTAAATTCGCGAGTTTTTAAATGCAAAATTAGTGGTAGTGTGCTTTCTGGAAATCATCGAGGAGCCAGTTTAAAGCTTTCTTAAAAACTTTGATGTAAAAGAACTTGGAGAACATTAAATGGGTAAGTTTAGTTTTCTCTATCATCAATGTATTGATTTTGAATCATTCTCTTTAGCTTCGTTAGTAGAAAGAGAATGACCTCATGCGTTTCCTATTAAATTATCAGTTCGTTCGCGCGACATCTTAGTTTCTGATACTTTCCTTTTCATTGCGTCTTCTCGCTCTTTCCATAAATTCAGTCAATGATAATTGTACTGAATTGAATTGGAAATGTAAAGAAAAGGATTTTGCTATTTTTAAAATTAATCTGATAGCCAGATTAATGGAATAAATAGCAAAAGTATTATCGCGTGCGATCGATAACTTTTACATTCTAATTGGGGTGTTCATCAATTGTTTTTTCACTTTCTTCACTTTCCATTGTGCAATCAAAGTCGTTCGAAAAGGACCGAAAAAGGGTGATTTTTAAATGTAAATAACTTTTAAACCTCTTGAACGATTCGAACGAAATTTTACACGTGCACTCAGTTTGTCACCCCGAACCTCCAGTTACGAGAAAAGGCGGTCGTTTCGTTACACCCTGTATACGATAAACAGCACATAAATGTAATTTATGATGAAAATTAGATCGCGATTGTACTTTTTCAACTCTTTCCACGGTTTAAGTTCCCATGCAGCACACTTGACTAAAAGTTGTCTTATAGACATATTTTAGTTAATCATTTGACTAAAAGACGCCTAAAAGATGTCTTTAAGTTGTTTAATTCTGTAAGAATTATTATGCTTGAATAACACCTGCTTATTCTTTAAAAAAATGTTAACACTTAGATATGCTTTTTTACATTTTATTGAAAATATTTTAGTTTCTGTCTATCGTATTTATAATTATAAGATTATAACTAAAATTATTTAGCATAGACTCATTTCAACTCTATCCTAGGAGTAAGAATATCATTTTATAATGTTTACTTTAAATAGATTATTATATAGCAATTTCAATTATTTAAATTTAGCGACCACGTAGAAATATATAATAATATATGGTCTTTCTTACAAAACATTTTTGATATGTTAAAAATAATATTAACGCCACTAGAATCGAATTTTCCTCATAGAGACCATATTATGTGAATCTCCCCTATATGCCATTATCTTAAGATTCGGTAAAATTTTGAACCCAGTCATTATAATCCCCAAAATTGGTCCAAGTATGGTCATATATATCTGGGCTAGCTTTATTATCCCATGGGAGATTACCAGGTTTAACAGCTGAAGCATTCCATTTCTGCAGTTCATCTTCCAAATGTTTCATAATATTTGGGTATCTTTAAAACAAGGAAACGATTGAATATTGTTTAGAACCTTGTTGAACTTAAGAGACTTCTATATATTACTACTTACAAATTACTCAAATTATTAGTTTCACAAGGATCCCTGTTAACGTTGAATAGGCAACTATCGATATTTGGTTTGCAATATGGCAGAGTGTTATTTTTCAAAGAACACATTAGTGTTGCGTTTCGTCGAAGCGTTTTTATACTCTCCGGCGTAAGTTTCAAACCTACTGACATAAGGGCTTGGCCTGCTAAACAGTTAATAATTTCACTTACATTATACGCCAGATTTATTCCAGATGGCCCGTACCAATTATCCCATTTCCCATTGTAAGTAGAACCTATAATATTTTGAAATATTGAACTTTGTTTAGGACTTATATCTACAAAATTTCTGCAAGACTTACCTTTTACGAGTTTCCATTCTCCAAACATTAACGATGATATATTATCGAAGTCATCAATATTATGCAAAATAATTTTTCGACGAGAGTCAATATCTTTTTTGAATTTACTCCACAAATCTATTCCATCAATTGTTAAACTGGAAACATTTCCTCCAGCCACGGATACAAGTGTAGGTAACCAATCAGATATATGTATTAGCTGTTTATTTATACGTCCTGGACGAACTAACTTTAAATACCAAATCAATCCAACAGCTCGGACACCACCTTAAAATATAAAAAAATTAATATTATACATATTGAACTTATTTCTGTGGAATTGAAATAACAATAATTTTTACTACTTCTAAAACTTCTAAATTTACTGGTGTTTTCGATTATTTGTAGCGTGTTACTATTATACAGGTCAACATTCTTTTTTATAGCTATACTTTTTCTAAAGTGTGTAAGTGGAGTAACTATGTAGATTCTGAGGCCATGGCGAGGGGAGTGCGGAGAGCGAGGGTAACCGTCTCAAGCGAAAAAGCCTTCCACTCCTCTGACATCATGCCCCTTGCTCAGTCAGCATGTAGGTTCACCCACTCCTCTAACGTCACAGTAAATTTTTTACTAGCTTTTGCAACGTGTACAGTTTTTCAGATGATTTTACGGTCTATAGAGATACCACCACTGATTTCAAATGACTGTATTTCAACGCCGAGCGTCACCATTAGCGGGTTACGATGAATTAAGAAAATGCGATACCCCACTAGCGGCATTATTTTTATACTAAGTTAATCTCTCACACCATTGAATCTTATGCGATTTATATTAGGGGAATAGCGCTCCAGATAGGCGCGTCGCGACCAAGTCCGGCTAAGCATAGCATTTCGCGCTTACCACGGCTAAGTTCGGCTTTGGAATAGAGTTCGGCCTTGTTTAGATATCCCCGCTAATACCTCATCAAGCGGCTCTATCTGTCTATCCTTCTTCCTCCGCTCTGACCGTCACTCCTTTCTCTTGTGAAAACATGCTAATTCAACTAAGGATCCCTTCCCCACGATGGGTCAGCAAACAGGATGAGTGAGGAAGGTAGCAGTAACAAATATGTGTTTATATTTATGAAGAAAGAATTTTAAATGTATTTAAGTTTTATTTTAGACAAAAAATATTTGGTTTTAAAAATTATAAATAATAACTGTTATGTCACCTTCGACATCTCTAATAGCAAAAAAACTGCAATATAAAATTTAAAATTTAATTTGTGAAAAAAATATTTTGTTGATCCTCACTTTAAAGTTATATGCTAAAAAGTTTGCAATTACATTCTGCGATACGGTTAGGGGGCCACCCTTCCTCACTTCAGAGTTCTAATGCTGAAGGTTTGGTGACCCCTAACACCCTTTCTGCATCCAACGCATACCGAAGAAGTTGAAATCCTCATGGAACGTGTGTTCCAAGAGGTTTGTCTCCTCCTACTCTAGGTTTTGCACCCTCCACTCTTCTCGTATACAGGGTGTAATAGCAGAGATGAAACGGGAGATTGCTCATGTGAGGTCCCGAGGCAATCCCTACCGGTAGGCGGCGCTGGTGATGGCAAACGCGTCTCAGGTCCATCTAACCCCTAACGCCATCTATCGGAAGAGACCACGAAGCACGAGCGTTAAGCTTAGAATAGGGTAAAATAGATATGCATTGTTGCCAGAAAGCGGACCGTCGGTCTGCAGAATTTTCCCCTCCACTTACAACCACAGATGCAGGCTCGTTTGCGTGAGCCATCCTCGCTGCTACCGCTGCTCGATGGTCACGAACACAAGTATAAGCGTCCGTACATGTGTCGACCGGCTTCGCTCGCTCTCGGCTATCCTCGGATTAAAGAGAGAGCGGAGATACTTTCTCGGACCTCTCTGTCCTTCTCGCTGTTAGCATCTAGTAGAAGAGTCGATGCAAAATCTTTCCGCTTCGCTTTGTCGAAAATTTACCAATATTCGATGTCATTTACATTTGCAGCCCAATGCCTTTATACCTGATTTTTTCAGCATATTTATTTGTGAGCATTGACTTATTTAAATCAATAATCAATTAAGGAAATGCGTATTTGATATATAATAATTATTTTAACTACAATTTCATCGCTATATTTCGCTTATTTCCGTAAAATCTGCATTTCTTTAATTTATTATTGATTATTGTAAGTCAATGGCCATTAAGAAAAAAAGAAAAGAACCGAGCAGGAATCGAACCCGGGCCCACCAATCGCCACGCGGTTACCTTACCGCCTAGACCACGAGGCTTCTTCAGTGCACCGTAAACAGATAGTCTTCTTAAGGGCTTGAAATCTTCTATTGAACCATATAAATAAACGAGCAACCGACAGCTTTATTCATTATTATTCTATCATAATGGTACACAAATTAAAGAATAATTATATAATGAATAGTTTTCAAAAGCTTTTCCAATAACCAAGAACGGAAACTGCCAGCGTTGATTATTTATCTTCGTTCCTGGCTATTGGAAAAGCTTTTGAAAACTATTCAAAATATAATTATTCCTTAATTTGTGTACCATTATGACAGAATAATAATGAATAAAGCAGTCGGTTGCTCGTTTATTTATATGGTTTAAAAGAAGATTTCAAGCCCTTAAGAAGACAATCTGTTTACGGTGCACTGAAAAAGCCTCGTGGTCTAGGCGGTAAGATAATCGCGTGGCGATTCGTGGGTCCGGGTTCGATTCCTCATCGGTACTTTTCTTTTTTTTTTAAGATTAAATTTTTTGTAATGGCCATTGACTTACAATAATCAATAATAAATTAAAGAAATGCAGATTTTACGGAAATAAGCGAAATATAACGATGAAATTATAGTTAAAATAATTATTATATATCAAATACGCATTTCCTTAATTTATTATTGATTTAAATAAGTCAATGCTCATAAATAAATATGCTGAAAAAATCATGTATACAGGCATTGGGCTGCAAATGTAAATGACATCGAATATTGGTAGATTTTTGGCAAAGCGGAACGGAAAGATTTTGCCTCGAATCTTCTGCTAGACGCTAACAGCGAGAAAGACAGAGAGGTCCGAGAAAATATCTCCGCTCTCTCTTTAGTCCGCTTTCTGGCAACAATGCATATCTGTTTTACCCATGAAGGATAGAGGGAAGGAGGACCAACGGAACTATAATTCTTTAGCAGAAAGTGACCTTATATTCTTGATGTATGTAATTGAACATTTAGGCACTACGCGGCGCTGATGTCGTTGAGAACTACCATTATTTTTCTCATCTCACGTATCACTTTCAAATGATTTGCAGAGTTCGTAAGTGACGTAACCGTGATAATCGTAAGGGGTGTATTGTATACATACATATTATATTTGTCAAAAGTAACTTCGCTTTTTAGCAATGGGAAAAATATGTGCAATTGCAAATTGCTGTAGCGGCAGAAGTAATGATGTGAAACGAAGAATTCTGCAAGGGAAACGCAAGTTAGCCATTTTTAGTGTACCGAAGGTATTATTGTTAAATATATCTTTAATTAATACTAAGTATTTTCTCTTTTCAACATACTGGGTACAGCAACGGCTTTGTATATTAATTAATTGAAGGCAAAAAAATATCATTATATTAATTGCTATATTTAATTTAATTTAAGTGTGCAGCTTTGTTGCAAATTTGGAATCAGGCGATAGCACAAGAAAAAAATTGAACCCTTCTGATTTTATTTGTGAGCTCCATTTCCAAAAAAATGATGTCATAAAAGAAGATGTCACAAATCTCTCTGATGGGTCTCTATATAAAAGTCAAAGGGAAAAATGTAAACTGAGGATAAATGCGATCCCCCTACCTTGGAATAAAGTTAATATAAATTATCAATTATTAGCCTAAAGTAGCATTAATATAAATTAAAAATTAATGCATTCAACTGAGTTTTAAAAAATTAGTTAATTCAATATTTTACAGGTGAGAGATGAGACTTTATCAGAGAGTAGTATGGAAAATGAAAATGATTTAACCTGTCATGATCATAGTATGAGTATTATTGTTAATGTAAGTAGAAATAAGATATATTTAATTCTATTTTAGATTTATATTTCCTATAAATATTTGTAATTAAATAAGTTATCAATACTATCCTTATTCTATTCCATTTTTACTATAATTGGTCAATTATAAACTTTACAGGAAGAAGCTGAAACTGTAGTAGAAATCCATATGGAAAGTGAGGATGATTCAACCTCTCATAATGCTACCAGTAATATAAATGTAAGTAGAAATGAAATATTTCTATAGTTATATATTTTCAGCATATATTGCTGAAGAATATTAAATTATTCAAAATTTCCTTTTTCATTCCATCTTCACAATTGTGGTCAATTGAAAATTTTACAGATAGCAGTTGAGGCTTCAACAGCAGGATGTATAGAGAAGGAAGTTGGCCTAATCTCCCACACTAATGATTTTAATATTTCAGCTGTATGTAAAAATTAAGATTAATATTATTATTTAGCATATTTATACGCTACACTAATAACCATATAATTATGTATTTATAATCAATATTGGATTATACGCATGAATTTATAATTTTTTAATAGATGGAGGAAAATAATTCAATTTCACAAAGTAGTTCAATTCGAAACTTCTTACAAAATGGGTTCACCATTAACTCTCTGAAGCAATATTTAAAGACAATACCTCTGCCAAAAACATGGAGTTGGTTAGAACATACCTCTGTAATAGGTGGATTATTACTTTTACAATCTCACTACGTAACATTAGAGCTCAGAATTTGTATAGAGATTTACAATGACCTTTTTGTAATGGTAAGTGGCTAAAAAGTATAGTTAATTATTTTCATTTGCACTATCAATCAATAAATTAATATTAGGTTTATGAATAATAAATATTTCAATAATAAGTCATTATTTCGTCATTTTATTATGTATAGTTACGTACAGGCGATCAAAAAGTAAAATGCAGGTTGAACAGAGTTATAAGCTCCCCTCAAGATTTTCTGGATATATTGGAGCTAGCCGAAAAAACACAAATATGTACAGGAACAGGTTTTAAACATAACAGGTATTTTAAAAAATTAATATTTATTATACAATTTCCTCATTAAAGCTTTCATAATATATATGTATATTTTTTAAGTACATTTGAAAATTAGTATTTAGCGCTAAGTATTAAATTTTAAGCTTTTCGTAATGTATCTTCCCTTTCGTTTTACTCTCAATTTTAAAAAATATATAGAGAATAAAACAGTGAATCTATTGCAGCCGCCATAAAGATTGCCATGGCTTCATAGATTCTACGGAACATTATGTTTTACAAGAAACCCAAATACGATGCATAAAATGTCGTCAACAAAGGCGAACACTGCAAATTTCCGATCGTCGGAAGGTTTTAAATATGCAAAATAAATATAGATATTCTAAACAACGAATAAACTTATTACGCAAGAAAAATAAGCGTAAAGACAATAAGGTAATTATAGCCGTTCAAAGCATATCAGGAATACTAGACGTTAAATAATATCTCTGTTGATTTCATTTGAATCTTAAAAAATATGAAATTCGTATGTGAATATGCGGGAGAGTAATTTTTTTCATTTTATATCACTCTCAAGATAATTCAATGAATAATTATTATTTTGGTTACAACATAATATATAGTGGTTAATAACATCATTGACTGTTAGTAACAATCATCTGAGTTGAGATTGGAATGGTTCAATTAGATTGTCCTTGCAAACTTGTGTTAATTCTAATAATTATTTTAAGTGTACATAACACTGCTTTAAATTGTTGTGTAGCAACTGAGATGGTTCCTTTGATAACTTCTAGTTTGAATTAATATTTGTAAGCAGTGTATAAGATGAAATTTTTTCACCGCTTGCTTTCTATTTTTACAGGAAACTTGTACGGATGCGTTCCACTTAAAGCTCAAAACGCTAATAATGTAATAGTTCATGTGACACGTATTATATATTATGAGCGTTGCAGATCTTTAGTAGAACGCCCCATAAATCTTTTGAATTTTTACCTGTTTTATGGCTTTAGTGGTTTTCTACTCTAAATATATAAGCTTTTTACAGATAAGAAAACTGCGAGAAAATATTGCGGAAGCACTGAAAAATTGCGGTAAAATTAAGAAAGAAGTGTTAGATGGTGAAATTGCTGCCTTACCGGAAGAGCAACAGGAAGCCGTGAAAACATGTTTTAAAAATGCTAAAGCTGCCAATGCCAAACAGCGACGCTACACCTTAGAATGGGTATATGAGTGCCTTTTAGTACGCATTAAGAGTAAAAGATGTTATGATCATTTACGCAAGAGGAATATCCTACCTCTTCCTTGTCCTTCTACACTAAATAAACACCTACGATCCATTGATAGCTCTGCTTATGGTTTTCAACCGGCTATATTTCAATGTTTGAAACTTAAAGCTTTAAAAATGGAACTATCCGAAAAAAGAGGTGAATTATTTTCAGAGAGCTTATTATTTATTTTATATAAATTTGAAAAACTGTTATGGTTCTATAAAATTATGAAAGAATATTTAAAAAGTTACAGAGACTTATAAATTTTAAAATTGAAGGATATGTACATTGATATATATAATGGATTCACTTCTAAATGTCGAACTATTGATTGAACCTATATTTAATCCTCTTCTGCATTTTTTTGCATTATGAAACACCTTCTTCTTAGCGGTATTATTATATTCTCGCTTTTTGAAAATTCTTTTATTAATACTTTTCTATCAAATATGTTAAGGCCAAATACTCAGCAAGCACGAGTGCCCGATTTATAAAGGACAATCGCTGGCTCAGCAATGGCAATATTAGGTCAATATTGGTCCTTTATACATTAAAATATTCATGTTTACTGGGTGATTTTAAAGTATAAAAAATTATTTTTGGAAGTGAAGCTATTGAAATATTTTACTATCCATTAGGGAAATAAGTTATTTACTTAGAGTTATCTGTACATTTTTCTAAAGTTTTTCAACAATATCTTAGATAGCGTAAAATCATAAACACAAAATGAAAATTAGAAAATAGATGAGAATATTTATAAAAACATTGCTAAACCTGAATCCTTTTAATTACTTCCAACGTGTCCAGATCATTTATGCTATCCTGGATGGTACCTAATCCTTTATATTTCTGATGTGTTCGTGATTAAATAACAATTATTTGCTCTTTTTTATTTTGTTAAACAAATCATTATATTTACAGGAACACTATTAGTAGATGAGATGAAATTGAGTGAATCCATTTCGTTTAACCGTAATACAATGCTATTAAACGGGTTTGTCTATTTGGGTGAAAATATGTCGAAGAAAGAAGAAAACATGCGAGGAGACCATGCTTTGGTTTTTATGTTTCAACCCTTCCGAGGAGTTTGGGTCCAAGCATTAGGTTGTTTTCTCAGCAGAAACTCAGTTATCAGTGAGACTTTGCATAAGTTGATTTTAGAATGCATTATTCTGCTTGGGAACTCTGGTTTTCATGTTGATGTAGTCACTACGGATGGTGCAACATGGAACCGCAAAATGTGGAAGCTTTTTGGTATAACAGAACAGAATATATCCTGTACACATCCATTTGATCAGTCAAAAAAATTACGTTTTATGTCTGATTTTCCACACCTCATAAAATGTTTTCGAAATGGCATTGTAAAACGAACAGAATTTTCAGTTAGTATTTTTACGTGAAATTTTAATATAATCAGACCTTTATGTTATTTCATAAATTTGTAGACACCCGACGGTCTCATAAAACTGGAGCATTGGAATTCCCTCTTGAATTTAGAAAATTATCCACGAGCGAATTTAAGAATAGCGTATAAATTGACTCCATCACACCTTAATCCGCAGGGTTATCAGAAAATGAACGTCCCGCTAGCTTTTGAGGTTTGTTTTAAAATCTTTTCATACAGAACTTTGTTCTCGTGAAACAAAAGAACATTTTTGTTATATAACTTTAAATCTATTTCAATTTTTCTATAACGTTTTCTATTTGCTATTTTATATTTTTTTAAATGCTTATGAAACTTCTTTTTATAAAATTAAGTAAAAGGATTAATTTAAACAGAACTTGCTTTGTATTTTTATTGAGAATATTAGAATAGGTTTACTAATATTTCTTATTTTGTGTTTTATAACGAATTTAAAAATATACATATATAAAATTAAAATATATTAATTATATTTATCATAAAAGATTAATTTAGTTTAAATATGTATTTGTTCCAGTTATTTTCTGACACAGTGCGTGTTGCGATGTCATTTTATCAAAATGATGAAAAATGTACGCAGTTGAAAGATTCATCTGCAACGCAAAAATTCATTGAAAGAATTGGTAAGTTGATCACCGCAATGATGTCACGAACCCCTAAAGATGCCCTTCGAATAGATAGCACCAATGTACATAAGCAGGTTATTTGTTCACTTTTTAATAATTGTGTTAAACAAATATTATAAAATGATGTCAAAAATCGGTTAAATATCTCATGAATATTGCAATATGTTACTGCAATGACTTTAATTAATTTTATTCACGGAATCTTCTAAAGGTACCGTGTAAAAACTTATTGTGTTATTTAATTATGACTTTGTAGGAACTTATGTATACCAATTAAACTACTGAATTCTACACTCTACAGTTAGGTATAACCGCGTTTTAAACTACGTATTGCCTTTAAAGAAATTACAAGTTTGAAATATTAAACATTTTTGATCTATTTAATATGATTTTCAATGAAAAATAAACTTTTACAAATTCATGAATTACGGCATGGATTAAACGTGTTTTTCTCTGATATTGCAGAAATATATTTTTTCTATTACGCATTTTGTTATCGCTACGAATGATGTATAATTTTCAACAACTTTTATTACTCCATTATTATTGATAGAATACAGCGATATATCTCATGCATTTATTTAAAAACAAACTTTGGAGCAAAAATTCCTTGTTTCTGCATACACTTCTATACATTAATTAATATTGTATATGTTTAATTACAGGCTATTTTAACGTTCGAAAAATATTTAATTGATTGGGAAGCTCATCTAAATCATGAGAAATTACGCATGCCAATTTCGCAAAGTACATTGACAGGCTTCAAAATTACTTTGCGTGCAACAATAGAAATTTTGGAAATGTTGCAGGAAGAGTGCAATTATATTTATTTAATGACAGCGCGATTAAATCAGGATGCATTGGAGGTAATAGTTATATTTATTTTAACAGATAGAATTTAACTATTTCAATTAGTATAAAAATTGAACGCAATTACCAATAAAGAAGCTTAACAGTGTTTTAGGGAAAACTGCAATTTTTAAAGGAACCATTCATCATTATCTCATACTTTATGAAATGAATAGATATATTTTTATTGCAAGGGAACGTGGCAGATCTACAGTGTTACAAGACACCAAAATAAATTTATTTTTTAATTCAGACAGTTCTGGAATATTTGAATTTCATATTGCATATAAATGTAGGATTTGCTGAAGTGTTGTGCACGATCTCTATGCAAATACAACGCACGCACACTTCAGCACCTCTATTTATGTAATATAAATAATATATAATCAAAGATAGCATATAAAATATTCTTTTAAATATTGTAATATTCGCCTTAAATGATTTTTAATAATATTTAATTACAGCGTTTCCTAATAGCATATATTTTAACAAATATCTTGCAGATCTAAAACATTTAATTTCCAGTTTGGAAGAACATCTAGAATTAGTGTCTGTATCATAGAAGATTGCCATCTGCAATTTAGATTTTAAGACCAGACTCCCGTCCATGTCTTAAGCAGAATGTTTGGGATCTGCAATTTCTTTCCAAACTGCTATGAGTGTTAATGTTTCGTAACAGATTAGGTGCTGTTTCATCCTGTATAATTTGCGTAAAATAAGATTAATTTTAATATTCCATTTTTATTTCTATTTAGAGATTTTTCGGCATGATGCGCAATGCATGTGGAAGTAACGACCATCCAGATCCGTTATTATTCACACAAGTATTTAGATTACTGTGTTGTTATTCGTTAGTCAAGCCACCAAAAGGCGGTAATGTGAATGGTTCTGATTTGTTAAAAGTTTTAATGGAGAAAACTGTATTAACGACAGACAAACCATCCAAAGATCAGTGGTTACAAAAACTAGATCAAATGTTGGAAGGCCGGCTTGACTTAACTGACTCGAATAATAATAATGACGATGTAGATAAAGTCACTCCAAATTCATCAGTATCACCTGCCATTGATCATAATTATAATAATGTATCCACAAGCGATGAAGTTCAAGCTTATATAGCAGGATACATAGTTCAAAAAATTTGTCGGTCGTCAAAATGTTTACCATGTTCCAATAGTTTACGCTCTAGCGTTAGCAAACAAAGAGATAAAGTGGTATATTTAATGAGTCATGGATCTTTATGTTATGCGAGTGATAATTTATTCAACTTGACTAAATTGTTAGAAAAGACTGTCTTAGATGTTGTTCAAAGTTGCGGAATAAAGTTAGACATATTCTATACAATTTTAGACAAGTTCGAAGAAATTGGAAACGTACCATCCGTTGGATGTCAAGAGCATAGAAAAGATCTCACAATGAAAGTTGTACATTTATACCTTGTTATGAGAGGACATTTTTTAACTAAGTCCTTTAATACAATACATAACGAAAAAATTGTAAGAACAAAAATGTTACGAAAAAATTGTAAATTATAAATTTGTTATGCATAGTATGATGATTCAATGATTATCAGCCAAAGAACATGAACTATTACTGATACTCTAAGAAAATATTGTTGTACCTGTTTTAGATATTATATCTCATTAAAATCTTAAGTAATTACACAATATATCTTTTAAAAAATGTTAACCAATAAGATAGAATTATCGGATTATTTTATTAATAAAAATTGTTGAATAAACATTTGTATTTTTAAGAATAAAGATTTGAACATTAATATATTTACAACAAGAAAATTATTGAGTTTATAATCAAAGTTGAACCTATAGTTTAACTAAACAATAATGTTTATGTTAATTTACATTACTTAATAAAATACTAAATTCTTTTATTCTTCTGTTACTTTCATTACAATTATTTTTCTTTTTACTCGATTCTTTCATCATATTCTTTTACTTAAAATTTAAAGATGTGGATTTCAATTAATATAATCAATTAAAAATAAAATATATTTAAACTCTGATTTATCAAGATTTTATTAAAGTTTAAATTAGTATAATCCTGTTAATATATAATAAAAAGATTGTACTTCACAAACAAAAATCCAATAGGATAAATAAATAATTGAATAATTCGTTATCTTAAAGAATTTTTAATATTTTACTGCTAACAAATTTGACTTTAGAATTTACGATAATAATTTACAAAATTGATTATTACGATTTTACTAACATAATATTAAAGATAAAGATTAGATAATAATTATTTCGTTATTCATTACAATTATGTTGTGATTTGAATAGTTTTTAAAATTTCCGTCTCTTCTTTTAGTTATTGCTGTCCTCACTGACATTAGCGCCGCTACAAACTTCATGTGAAGTGGCTCATCAAGCATACGATTTTGTGACCATTCTAAATGTATTCCGATTGTCCTCCTCCCCTCTATCCTTCATGGTTTTACCCTATTCTAAGCTTAACGCTCGTGCTTCGTGGTCTCTTCCGATAGATGGCGTTAGGGGTTAGATGGACCTGAGACGCGTTTGCCAACACCAGCGCCGCCTACCGGTAGGAATTGCCTCGGGACCTCGCATGAGCAATCTCCCGTTTCATCTCTGGTAATAGCAATGATGTTTTTAATTTTAACCACATATTCTTGGGGCTAAACTAAGTAGAAAAGTCCTATACCACGACATCCGTAAAAGCATCATTGCTGAGATAAATCAATTTTAAACCTTATAACCAAAAATTTTTTTTTCTTTCTTTTATTCGATTGACAAAACACTGTTGTATATATAAAAAAGAATATGAATTAGATGAGTGACTCCTCGGGATCAATATTTCTCCCAGCGACGAGTAATTTTATTATTTCATTTCTTTTTATAACGAATAAATGGTGATTGGGCGCCAGATTCGAAGTTAGAACCAAAGCCTTTTGAGGTCACCTCATCCAAACCTTACTTGTCCGACCAGTCAACTCCAGAGGTTGGTAGAGGAGCAGGGTTAGGAGAGGACAAGCGTTTTAAAAGGTTATGATTTCTCTAATTAAACGTAACAAAACCAACATAAAAAAAGAAATCAAGTAACACGGTAGTGTTACGCGGCAAGTAATTAAAAAAATACGAGCCGCGCGACACTACTTACTTTTACGCGAAGATTGAACCAAACTATACCACTCGATTCTTCCGATGGATATATTTTCCGATCGGTTCATTTAATGAAAATTTTAATGAAACTTTCATGATATAAATCGATTATAAGCTTTCGAATGAGACTACAAACGTCTAAATCGGTACACTCAATGGTGAGATATCAAGATTGAGCAATTACGATCAGCTATTTTAGTTTCAGCTTTTCTTCTTCTTCCGACCGAAAATTGTTGTCTCGCTCGGAAGTCTCACTCTTTCACAATAGAAGCCTATCAACGACATCTTCTGTCCTTCTCCACCACTCTTCCGATATAGTCCGAATGTGTTCGTGCTATAGGTGTGAAACAGATTCCAATATGGCCGCAACGCAGGCGCGACGTATATGTAGTATCCATCGAAGTGTTCGTTTTGTTAGTATGATTCGCACGTGAGTTTTCCACGTGAATTCATAGTTAAAATTTGGATGCATCAATTATATGGCAGTGATCCAGAAAACAATTAGATAAGTATTGTTTGTTAGAACAAATATTTAAATATTTGAGCAATGGTACTTTGTGATTTCTTTGTTTTATAGGTTACAGAAAATAGAGTGACTAATGGAAAACCATGCGTTTATAAACGCTCATCACATTCCAATTAATAAAGTAATTAGTTACAAAATGATGCCAAAACAAGGAACATAGTTGTGGTATAGTCTAAACCCTTAATACGCAGATTATTTAGGTTAGTTTCAATGCATCTTAAAGAACAAATTAAAAGTTAAATAACATTTTTCAATATCTGATTTTTATTTACTCAGTTTTAATATTAAATGTGTTTATCAATATTATTATTATAGTATGTATTTTCAAAATTACAGATTGTGTTAGCAAAATGCAGAAAGCAGATGAACGAATGGCAGATCGAACAGATTACATATATAATGGTATGCAGAAACAAGAATTAAACATACATTGATCTTTTGTGACTTATAATTTTAATGAGGTTAGAAGGTTGTATTAATAAATATATCTTCTTTCATCATTTAAATTTACCATAACTTGATTTGTACGTATGTTTAAAAATTGAATCTAGATATTCTTATATATTTATATATGCAGTTGTATACCAGCATATACTTCAAGCTTACTCAGGTTATTTAAATCAGATATAATGGATTACGATGGAGAAATTAGAAAGTAAATAACATTTAGCAATTAATATTTAGATTTAATTCAGTCTTAGTCTTTCTGTTATATATGTTAGTGAATATTATTATTGTTTCCTAAATAGCAGATTGTTTTGGAAATATGCAAGAAATAGTTGGAATAATCGAAGATCAATGAGAATGATATATATATAAAGGTAGACAGAAAGAATAATTTGACATAATGTAACTGTTTGTGACTCATTTCAATGAGGTTAGAAGGTTGCATTAACAAAATAAATATTCTTTCATCATTTAAATTGGCCATAACTTGGTTTGTACGTATGTTTAAAAATTGAATCTATATAAGTACTTTTATATACTTATATGCAGTCATATACCATTAATATTTTAAACTATTGTTATTCTTATAAAATGATTGGCAGGTAATATATTCTTCAAAAATGCAACAACAAGTATCGGAATGGGAAAATAAAATAGAAGTTATCAAATTGTATCCAGGAGCTGCCCCAGTAGCAAGATTGGTCGAGATGACGTCATTATGACCAGAAATCCAGTCATTTTTACATCATTTGAGCCAATTTTGGTAACGGGCTGATTATGTAGAGTATGAGCCATTTATGGATATTAGAAAATCATTCAATTAGACAATGCTACGGAGGATGATAAATATAGATTTCGACTAAAAAGACCTGGTATTTTACACTGCGTAAGATCTATAAAATTGTAAGACAAAAATATTAAAATATATAAATACATATTCATGTTTTTACAGATATATTTTTTTGTATTAATTTCAGATTATGTTGGAGAATTCTGTTTGGTATATAGTGATACATGGTGCTTATCAATAAACTCTAATACAATAATATTGAGATACTTATTTCAATTTAATTTGTGACCTGCAGGTAGTGGAAATTTAAATATTATCACATTTTCGGTTCATAGCCTCTTGTATTGTTATTATATTCTTATAAAATGATTGCCAGGCAATATATTCTTAAATAATGCAACAACAAGCATCCGAATGGAAAAAAAGAGTAGAAATAATTTGTATCCAGCAGCTGTATGTTGAGTATGAGCCATTTGTGGATATTATAAAATTATTCAATTATATTATGTTTGAGATGAGCTTTATGTAGCAAAGCAACAATTAAAAGGAAAATTATATTGTATAATACGTACATATCCAATTTTAATTCAAACCAATTTTCTCTTAAGTAGCATTATTTATATAATAAATTTGTCTTATTTACAGGATATGTCAGAAAGAAGGAGCATCTAGAATGGTGGAAAATTGACTAAGCTGTCACATATTTGCGTAAAGATAAGCACATAAAACATTTTAACATACGTAAACTGTTAGTGCCTAACTATTGAAGATAGATGGTTTTAGTAATAAGTAGATCTTTCATCATTTAAAACAGTCATTAATTTTTGTATATGTATATTTAAATAGTAAGTCTGGGAACTATTATGTATGACTTGAGCTTTAGGTAGCAATGCAACAATTGAAAGAAAATTATATTGTTTAATATGTATCCAAAGTTAATCCAAGCAAATTTTCTCTTAATTAGCATCGTTTATATTAAAATTTTGTTTTATTTACAGGTTATTTCAGAAAGAAGAAGGAGCATCTATAATAGGGGGAAATTGTCTAAACAGTCACATGTTAGCGTAAAGATATGCAGATAAAACATTATAATTTACAAAAACTTTTGATGACTAATGTTAATGAGGATAGAAAGTTGTTGTAATAAGCAGATCTTTCATCATTTTAATTTTTCATTAACCGATGTATATGTATATTTAAACAGTAAGCCTGGGAACTGTTATATATGACTTGAGCTATAAGTAGCAAAGCAACAATTGAAAGAAAATTGTATCGTATAATACCTATCTAATTTTAATTTATACATATTTTATCTTAATTAGCAATGTTTATATTATAATTTTCTTATTTACAGGTTATATCAGAAACAAGAAGGAGCA
The DNA here is from genome assembly GCF_024137725.1 of Prorops nasuta. NCBI lineage: Eukaryota > Metazoa > Arthropoda > Insecta > Hymenoptera > Bethylidae > Prorops > Prorops nasuta. Next base: position 18,084,756 of record NW_027116798.1, read on the forward strand.
TCTAGAATAGTGGGAAGTAGGCTAAGCAGTCACATGTTTGCGTAAAGATATGCAGATGAAACATCATAACTTACGAAAATTTTTGGTGACTAATTTTAATGAGGATAGAAGGTTGTAGTAATAAGTAGAACTTTCATCATCTAAATTTGTCATTAATTGCTGTATAAGTAAATGATATTGATTAATACATAAGAGGAATAATGAAACGTGATTATATTTCTTCATACGCAAATGCAGTTATACAATGCATTGTAAATTGTTATTCAATTAGAAGTATACTATTTCGTATAGGAGCAGAAAATTCTCTAAAATCTTTTATTTTTGCTTACAGAAACTTTTGATAAATCTTTAGAGAATATTGATATTAGACAATATGCTGAAATCCAATTTGTTGGAAAGCGGCAGTATGATGATGGTGATTTAATCACTGCTCTGTGTGATAAATTAAGTTGCTTGAATCGCGTTGTGCAACATTATCTAACAAAAACGGACAAATGTAATACTTCATGTTATCATACAAATATTACCCAATCTTAAAATAATATTTTATTACTTACGCTATTTGATGGTATGAAGAGTTTGTTAATTCCCAAAAATTTATGCAAAAGTAATTCTTAGAACACATATGAAAGAAATAATTCAGAGCAACTTCTCTAAGTGGAAAAAAACTATTGAATTCTTTATGCAGTAATTGCATGAGTTCTTTAGAACTTCAGCAGAAAATTGCTAGTACAGTTACTAACAAAGTTCTGATTGTTAAATTATCATTATATAATACCAAAACTGAAAATATAGAAAACGTTAAAGATTGGATTGTTCTTAAAAACTGAAACATTAAAGGTATACCTATTGAGAAATTAGAAATGGGTGATAAAGTTTATAAAGCAAATTGTGCGATTTTCCATGACGGCAAGGATGCTGCAACTGGTCATTATACGTCTATGATACTTAAGGATAAATCATGGATATATGCGAACGATCATATCGTTCAAAAGAAAACATGGCCCAGAAATTCAAAAGGTACGTTTATCATATTCTTTAAGGAAATTTAATTAATTCAATATTACGTTATTCGTATCTCTAACGGCTGCTTTTATAAATGTTGAAAGTTGTTATCATGGGTAAAAACATCTTAACATGCTCAACAATATTAGCACCACGGCTGCGTTTAAAACGCCATTTCACTAAATATTGACCGCAATTATAGCGCCTTCGGCTGCAATATATCTAGTGAGTAAACTATTTAAAAATGTAATGATTTCCACAATGAGTTTCTATCATTATTAAATTATTTTCTCACTGAGTATCGCGCAGTTTCAAATAAAATCTCGTAATACATATTTTTTGTGTAGAAAATTATTGTATCTTTCTTCAGCAAAACTATTTATAACGAGTTGATATGTAACTTTTCAATATATTATTTAAAATGTTGTACTTTTCCTTTTTTAATATTGTTAAATAAAATTGATTATTGTTAACAATATAATTATTTATATATTTTAATTTATATTCCCGTCCAATAAAATTTAATTATTATAATACACATTCTTTCTTTAAGAGTTTCACTACATTTTGTATTATTTGCATAAAGAAATTCTTAAGATGTATCTTTGTCACATTACAAAAAGCTCTGAGATCCCCCAAAAAAACACTTTCGTGTACAAAAAAGACGGCAAGTAATTGAAAGTGATTCCACTGAACAAAATAATCTATAAGACCAAACATTTTTTAAACTCAAATGTTACTTTAAAAATTTCTAGGTAAATATATTTCCACACATCAAACATCAATACTTTTACAATAAAAAATAATACATTAAAAACGAAATATTGCAGAAAAAGAATTTTATACAAAAATATCTGAAAAAACACTTTACAGTTAAATATTTCAGAAAAGGAAGTAGTTCTTCTGGTTACTTAATAAATATATCTGGCAACATAAAGCATGAAGATCAAATAAATTAGGCAAGTAAGTCAATCAATCGGCAACATAAAGTATTGGGATCACATAAATTCAGGCAAGTAAATGAATGAATAATTAATTATTATATAATTTTTGTATACGTACACAGTGGGAAGTTGAATCGTGTGTGGTTTCAACTACAGTGTAGTATATCATTTTCCAAGTTAAATTACAGAGTGAAGCTAGCTGAACCACCCACGATTCAATCTCCTATTGTGTACTACTTGCCGGAACGGGCCAAATGTGTACTGTACATCATAGTTCAAAGTGCAACTGATGAATACTCAAATATACTTTACACTTTTCGGCCCGTCCGGGCAAGTAGTACACAGTAGGAAATTGAATCGTGGGTGGTTCAGCTAGCTTCACTCTGTAATTTAACTTGGAAAATGATATACTACACTGTAGTTGAAACCACACACGATTCAACTTCCCACTGTGTACGTATACAAAAATTATATAATAATTAATTATTCATTCATTTAATTGCCTGAATTTATGTGATCTCAATACTTTATGTTGCCGATTGATTGACTTACTTGCCTAATTTATTTGATCTTCATGCTTTATGTTGCCAGATATATTTATTAAGCAACCAGAAGAACTACTTCCTTTTCTGAAATATTTAACTGTAAAGTATTTTTTCAGATATTTTTGTCTAAAATTCTTTTTCTGCAATATTTCGTTTTTAATGTATTATTTTTTATTGTAAAAGTATTGATATTTGATGTGTGGAAATATATTTACCTAGAAATTTTTAAAGTAACATTTGAGTTTAAAAAATGTTTGGTCTTATAGATTATTTTGTTCAGTGGAATCACTTTCAATTACTTGCCGTCTTTTTTTTACACGAAAGTGTTTTTTTGGGGGATCTTACTTTTATACTAGAATATAATCTATAAGTTTATTATTCGCTCTCATACTTGTTTCCATTTTTCTTATATTTTTCCTTAGTTCCCGTTTCGCATTCATTCACTCAATCATACACTCCTACTTAAACTGGAGGGGGAACCGGGGGTCTGCCACTGGCATATCACCCACTCTTTCCGGCATGATAGGTATTACCCGATATTAGGAAACGAAACTGTCCCCATATCTTAATATTGCCAAGTCTTGACGGAGGCTTAAACAACGAGCCAGCATACCTCGATCCCATGAGAGGGCCCTAGGCACTCCATTTCCGATCGCGGCTTTCGAAGGGATCTCATCCGGAAACAATATTCGACCCCAGGTTTACTTACAGAGCGGACCGACCCCCCGACAAACTTCGAAATTTTTTATGGCTGCAAATTCAATCTACTCCCCCAACCAGTCGAAGACTGCCCCGAGCCGGACGATCGGCGTATCCTGCTGTGAACGATTAAGACGACCAACCGACGGTCTATTCCTATACACTAAAGGGGACTCATCTATTTCACCCGAGACTACTTATTATCCTTATGCCTTTCGACGAGGGGATACCTAGGGAGAAACACCCCAAAGGCTCATAAGAATCTTGCGAAAATGGGACTCTTCCACCGTCTCGCAAGTCCCAGAGATCACCGACGCCAAGCTCCCATTTCCAAATCCCGGGAGAGAATTTCCCTCACTGAGAATCTCAGGTCTTGGGAAAAGCAGTCAGGAATACCCCGAGTTTTTTCCTCCCAAGGCCCCCAGAATCTCTCCCCCCTTCTGAGTCGATCCCCCTCGTTAACACTAAACGTACCGAGGATTTCTTATACATTAAAACGAATAATGCCTCACCACGCTACTACGGGTAGAGCATCATCGCATAAAGTCCGGGAGCCGCCTAGTTGGACCTAAAATCGTCCCGGAATAGGGGAAAAGTAATCTACTGGATTTGTTGGGCGCCAGGTTCGATGTTGGAACGAAGGTTCACGTAGCCGTCTCGCAGAATTGTCCATACTGCGGCTAATCAGTCCCCGAAGGTAGGAGAGGGGCAGGATTAGGACGGGTTCAAAGCAATGTCAGGTCGGCTTGTTCTATCTCAAAGTCACTCACAAATAAATCACACACTCAATTTGCTTGGGTAATTTGCCGAGGCATTTATTCACTCGCGTGAATGTACATTACTTTCAATAGGGCCCCGGGTAACCCATTTTCTCAATCTCCAAAAACACGCGTACACACTCATACCATCTTATACAAACATATTTATTCATTCTCTCTCTCACCCATACCATTACCACTCGAGGGGCGGGGAAGAGGAAACTCCTGGTGAGTAGACATACTATGCCGATTCTAGCCCCCCCCCCCCCCACTCCTGTCCACTCGGATGAGCCTGGTTGCGAGGTAGTGGGGGGAGCCAAGAAGTGCTAAGCGGAGGTGGTGGGGGAAATCGGAGGCTCCACGTGACCTAGCAGCAAGTATGGGCGAGAGGGTTGCGGGGGTGCGGGAGGATACTTGCGGCATTTTGACGTCACACCCCCACTCGTCTGACGTCAGGTCCCAGTCGGTAAAAGCAGTTTCCTAGATGGTAAAACAGAGATTCTCCCTGCGTTTTTTTTTTGCTCGCGTAACCTTGAATCTTTGCAGCATATTACTGACCCCGCTGAGCCCCCTTTACAATAAATGTAGCTGAGTGTGTTGCTTTTTTCCATAGCTCAGCAATTTTTAAACTAATATATAATAGCATGTGCAAATATTTGATTTATTCATTGAACAACTTATGCTTGGGTTAACTACTGCTAGGCACTAGGAGCAGAGACAAATCACGATGTCTTCAATTAAATATCAATAAGCACACTCATATTCTGCTCTTCCAAAGTTCTCTATCTTCTATTTAATTTTATAAATCAACAAAACAAAAATAAACCTTATTATATATGTTTTTATTGTAATAACAGTTAATTATAAAATGGTATTATTGAAATATACATTGATTAAAATGTTGATAACATAAATGTACAATGTTACATTTTTTTAAATTATATATTTTCAGAAGATAATAGTTCAACAATTACATCTCGTTTTTCTTGACCCAATCTTCTCCTTTCAGTGCTTGAAGCCACGGTAATAAAGCTGCTGGTTCACACATATAACATGCTTTTTTTTTTAAAAAGACTACTCTATTTTAAAATGATATTTATAATTCGAAACTTCGTAACTATGAGATAGTAATTCCTGCTATAAGACCTTTTTAAATAGTTCTTGACAGATGTCAGTGTTAACTGAAAAGTACATACAATCATCATATGCATTCAATATTACTATGTAAAGGCTAGAATGCTATAAATATATACCTATTCGTTTACTTCATCTTCAATTATCATGTCATTCTCTCTGTTGATTATTCCAGTAACTTTATTATTTTCAAAAATCGAAAAATTGTCCTCAATATCATCACTATTATCACTGTCAATTATTTGAATTACAGTATTAACATCATCAGAATCATCTGCGGTCATTACTTCAGTTACTTCATCTTCAATCATTGTCTCGTTCTCACCATCGATTATTTCAATAACATCAATATATTCCTCGCTACAATCATCACTTATAATTTCCTCACAACGTTGCATATTTTTATTAATTTGAAATAGTAATTCAAATAATAAGTTCATATCTCTTTCAATTTCATTTAATATATTGTCACTACAATTGTATATAACTTTAATATTAGCCATTGAAATATTTTTTCTTCAAAATGTCTCCTTTACTTTAAACTGTTAAAGCAGAGGATGAAACAAAAATCTAATTAACTGTTTAGAGCTACTCAAGTATTTAAAACATTTCCACCACTAACTACATTAATAAAAGACACCCTTTCAACAGAAACGTTGGAAGTGTGTGTACTTATCATTCATATTTTATTTCTTTTGATGGAATTACACCCTACTTTAGATAAGTAAACACATATCATCATCATCTTGCTAAGCGATGAAACCAAAATCATCGTGAGAATCAACGGAATAGAGTTTCAAGGCAGAAACGTTTAAGGTATAACACATACACATGCTTTTAATAAAAGAAGAAGAATAATTTTATTAATAAGCCTATGTCGTTTTATTCTTAAATATGATATACATTAGAAAGATTTGTATGAACGATGTATGTTTCGGATGTACAAATACTTTTGATGCTTCAGATATACAATCATACGCATGCTTTTAATAGAACCATGATTTTATTAATAAGCCTATGTCGTTTAATTCTTAAATATGATACATATTAGAAAGGTTTGTATAAACGATGTGTGTTTTGGATGTTCAAATACTTTTGATGCATCAAATTTCAGCAAGAGAGAAGCCTGCTTTAGATATACAAATATCTTTGACGTATTAAATATCAGCACGTGATGAAAATTTAGTATCTCTTATACGCTCCACACTGGACCTTAACGTATAACGATATGTCTACGTATGGTGAAATTGAGATCTTCAGCAAGATCATATTTTTTTTTTAAAATATTAATTTATATTTTATCCAGATCATAGATCTTTACAGATATGTTGATCGCTAACACATTGAAGATCATCAAAATGTCCTTGAATGATTCATGCATATTCTTTTAATAGAGTCATAATTTGATTAATCAGCAGTATATCATCTTACTAATCAGTGTTGATGACATATTAAACATCTGCACACGTTTTCAACACAAAATTATTTACCCCCTCCATCAACAATTTTTCTATATAAATGGATTCGAACAATAGTGAATCAGCTTCAATCTGTTCAAACTCTAGTTAGTGCATCGACCGCACAACCAGCAAGAATCTTCAGATCAGTACTTTAGTTAGTGCATCAACCACAACCAGTAAGAATACTCAGATCAGTTTATACCTCAGTCTCAACTGATAAAGAAATGTAGGAATATATTATTCAAATATTGTTTTAATTTTCGATAATAATAATAATAATAATATTGTTCTGCAATAAAGGGTCTAGATAAAATGGCATTTTTAACTGGAGTTAATGCATTCGCTTTCATCCCTGAGAAGACATTTGTTAAATTAAACAGTCTCGAGGAAAATAAAGAATATGAAATAATTGAAATGATGAAAATAAAGACTAAATATGGAATGAGGATAATAGCGAAACTATCAACGGAGGATTGGTTTTATCTCCCTGCCCGGATGGTTGCCTTACTCGAATCACAGGATCAGTTTACGGAGCTGATAAATGCAGCATCACAAAATATTTTAATCATGAAATACTTAGGCGGGAATTATATTAATTTAGAATTTAAGATTAAACAATAAGTGTTTTGCATAATAAATGAGTGAATAAAATGCTTTATATATATATTTATTAAAAAGTGCTTTATTTTTTTTCTAACCTTACATATCTAACTTACATTTCTAACAATATTCGTAAGCGGATTATAGTCTATAATTTTATCATGTATAATTAAACAATAGGCTGTAGTATTACTCGGAATATTTTTCCAACACTCGATTTCAATCTTAACATCGACCGTGCCGGTTTTCACTGACTCGTTCTGATGTGAACAATCAATTACAAAGAGCGGACCGTATTGCAAGAAGTTTAGGTAATCGAGCATTGGTTTCGACAGTTTTTCTCCAGCATAATATGAGTGAAAAAACTTTACATACATATCATAGAGTACGGAGTAGCGAGATTTCGTGAAATCAGTATCGAGACGATCGTACGGATAAAATTCAGAATTTAAATAGACTTTAACATCACGTACATCGCAATCACTAAATTTAAGTACATTCGAATATTGATCGTTCTTCTTATTTTTTCTAAACGCCAGTATCACGTATCGAGGCTTCTCCAATTGTGTAGCTGCTTTAACAGCCCATGTATGTCGCTGTGTTTGAGGTAAAAGGGGATATTCGTAGAGCTCCCAGGAACGAAAAGCCATGGTGAGATTTTTATTCGGCTCGATAATGCGTAGAAATTGTAGTTTGGTAAATTCATTTAAAGTTACGTGAGGCATTCTCCATTGCACTCGATGCAGTTCAATCCCAGAATCGGTAAACTGATTCGAAGAAAATATTGAATTTATATCATTACGTGCTCGTATCAGAACGACCTCATGGCGTTCATTGATAACGACACGTTTGTAATCTTCGCAGAATCCCAACAGCATATGCAGGGGAACGCAAAAGCTGAATGTGTCAGCAACATTTTCACGCTCTTGAATGGCAACGAACCAGCCAGAATGACGTAGACTCATACTCTCTTCACTGCTTAAAGATATGAGATTCTTCATACTGGTAGTGATACCAATGTTTTTGCACCGATCAATCTCAATACCGTTCAATTCATAACGAATTTCATCGAACAGAAATGCCATGGAATTAGCGTCGAGCATAACTTTATCCGTCAAAGGTGTAGTAGCAGCACGAGTACCTTCAATCAGCTTCCCCTCTATGTAGAGGTAACTACCACTGGGCAAAAGAATCAAATCTTGCTGTTGTATTGGGATACGAATTTCATCGCTATTTCCCAATGATGCATTCGCATACGGATTGTAAGCATGTATTTCCAATTTAGTGATGCGGTTGTCGTACGCAGGCTGTGCGGTAACGTTCAATGGATCCATGATTTCTTTTCTTCACAGTCAGACCCATTGAGTGTAAAAAATCTATATTTTTTCTTGTCAACACTTTTTTGCCACCGATCACGTTGTTCCCTATTTCACTATGAGCTGATGTATTCAGCTCTGTTGCACCTAATTGACTGATTGGTTCATCGAGTAATGTTGGTTTATAATCGTCGGTATTCTTATAAATCAACATCTTCTAATGTGTAATCGTATTGTGATTTCCTCCTTTCCAAAATTTACAGGACGATTGTCTTGATCGAGAATACGTAATGTGAGACGATCGATTACCCTTGCAATGACTGGCAAGTAAATGACGTTCTTCGGTGTTTCCGAGATTTTATAGCCTGGTGGAACGCTTGGGAAAAATTCGTGGATGACATGTCGTGGTCTACCGTTCATATATGCACCAGCGGTAATATTACATTCGATACGTAGAATATTTACTTTTAAAATGTTCACAGGTTCGTCTGATTCAGCCCAAGTGTTTGGTAGGATTACGCGGTCTGACGAAAATCCTAGCAGAGAACCAATATTATTAATTTTTGTAAAATCAATAGAATATTTACACATTATTTCACTTTCCAGTGTGTTATTGTTGGCGCGCAGAATAATAACATTATCATCATAAGGTAACTCCAACCGCATACGCAAGTATTCATTTATCGCACTCAACTCATAACAGCCTGTAGGTATGGTTATTAGTTTATTTTTACCAAAGTAAAAATTATTATTCGTCTCATCTACATTGGCGATCGAGTAGAAACTTTGAAAATCTACGAGCCCCAGTTCATAGTGACCGTCGTCTAGATTGATCGGAGGGAAAAAATTTGATTCCAATACATGTCCAAGTCCTGATAGCGTAAATGTTTAAGACATTTTGTCTGTTCTCTTAGAAATTTAACACACAACTGACCACAAATGCTAGTATCATACGACTGATATTGGTCATGATTGTAATAAATTGTACTAAGCGGACCGAAGTACCGTACGAATTCAGTCGGTGGTTTCAGATTGCCGAAAGAATCGAAATAATTTACAAGATTTTTACATTTAACGTAGGCAACCCAGTGAGTGCCCGGACCATTAGATTCATCAAGGTTAACGATTGCACATTCATTAGACCATGGACCGTTTCGTGGTAGACTTGTACGCATAAAGACTCCACGGAAATTTGGTATATCACGACATACGTGAGATAATTGAATATTACTTGTAGCACCAGATCTTGGTAGACCGTGTACAGTTACTTTTTTGTTCGCTTCTTTGATATTGATTTTTTTGCTACGCCTCCTCCGCTTCGTTTGTACGGTGCGAGATACAGCCCCCGTCCGTCTCTTGCAGTTGCTTCTATCATACGATTGTGACGCTGCATTTCTTCCAACTGTTTTTTCGCAGCTTTGGCATCGTTTACAGCTTTCGCTATACCTGATGCTCCACCTGCTAGTGCTCCCACCGCACCTAGCAGTGGGAGCAGAGGCAACAAGCCGCCCCGTTTTTTAGGCACTCGAATTTTACGTTTTTTTACAGCACTATTTCCAGTTTTTCTCACTGCTGCTTTCCTCACCATATCTGTTTGTAATCCTAAACCAAGTTTACGCTTTGCGTTCATAGACGCCCAGACAGCTGTTGCTGCAGCACGCTCACCCAAGGTTGCGTCACCAGCTGTGATACGTCTACGTGCACGTTTTGCGAGCACTTTATCAGTTTGATGACGCTGCGATAGGTCTTTGTATTGCGAATATGCGATATCGTGTTCTAGACAGGCTTCATCCAACTGATTCACACCTCGATCACCGCGTGCTAATCGTTCTTGAAGTCGAGTTCCTGGTCCACAGTAATTGTATCCCGTTAAATGAAGCTCAAACAGTAGTTTGTTTATTGTTTTATTGAGAAATGATCCACATCCAACGCACGACATGTATAACAATCTTTTATCAACGGTGGTAGTCCGTCCGCATGAGTAGTATTAGGTAGATTGAAATGTTGTAAACAATAGCGATATTTTTGAACCTCAGGATCTGCACGAATATGCTTGTGTAATATATTCCAATATCTGTCAATACTGTGTGAAAAGTACTTTAAAAGTACAATTTTCGGTACGTATTCCAATTGATCACTGCTTAACTCCTCCAAACTTGTAACATCCAACACAAATGCAGGCATAATGAAAACTGATTCAATTCTCCGATTTCATGCCTATAAATAGCTCGTGCAATTAAGATTTAACCTCACAGTCGTTCGAGAATGCATTTCGTAAAGCAACCATTAAGTATCAATATCTCTAATACCGATTATCACACTGCCACCGTTAGTGATATGAAACGTCATGGAACTTTGCTACCGTCAACTATACGCTGTATAGTTTGCGGACCCTCAAATTGTGGGAAAACAAACGTATTGCTAAGTCTTATTGAGAGTCCTCACGGTGTAAGATTTGACAACCTGTACGTTTACTCGAAATCGTTACAGCAACCGAAGTACCGTTACTTGGAACAGCTATTGACAGATATGGAGGAAATTGGTTATCATCAATTTTCAAATAATAGTGAGGTTATAAATGTGACAGATGCATTACCAAATTCAATCTTTATATTTGATGATGTGGCATGCGATAAGCAGGACAATATAAGAGACTACTTTTCAATGGGGCGGCACTAGAGCATCGATTGCTTCTATCTTTGTCAGACCTATGCCAAGATCCCAAAACATCTGATTCGTGACAATGCAAATATGATAATCATTTTTAAGCAGGATGGGACTAACTTGAAGCATGTTTACAAAGATCACGTAAACACTGATATGACATTTGAAAAATTTTGCGAATTGTGTTCAAAGTGTTGGCAGGAAGATTATGGATTCTTAGTAATTGATAAGGACAGTGGTATGCAAAATGGTCGATATCGGAAGGGATTCGATGAGTATGCAACCATCGAGTAGCATAAAGCATCATATCAGTGCTGGAAAGTGTTAGTTTAACGTAGAGCATTGAACAGTGTAAAGCTTTTAATTACATAAAACGGACCGGTTACATTATTAACCAAACCATTAAACAGATAAAAGGGTCACTTGGATCGGTAAACCGGTCGGTCGAATCGTTAAAGAGGTCAGTTAACCGCTAAACCGATTGATCGAACCGCTAAACAGGTCGGTCGAACCACTAAACTGGTTAGATGAACCGTTGAACCAATCGATTGAACCACTAAACAGGTCGGTTGAACCGCTTAGCAACTCGATTGAACCGCTGAACCGGTCGGTCGAACCGCTAAACCGTTCAGGTGAACCGTTGAACCGGTCGGTCGAACCGCTAAACCGGTCAAACGAACCGCTGAACAGCTCGATTCAAATCCGCTAAACAGGTCGGTTGAACTGCTAAACCGGTCAGGTGAACCGTTGAACCGGTCGGTCGAACCGCTAAACCAGTCAATCGAACCGCTGAACAGCTCGATTGAACCGCTAAACAGGTCGGTTGAACCGCTAAACAGATCGGTTGAACCGCTAAACCGGTCAGGTGAACCGTTGAACCGGTCGGTCGAACCGCTAAACCGGTCAATCGAACCCCTGAACAGCTCGATTGAACCGCTAAACAGGTCGGTTGAACAGCTAAACAGATCGGTTAAACCGCTAAACCGGTCGGTCGAACCGCTAAACCGGTCAATCGAACCGCTGAACAGCTCGATTGAACCGCTAAACAGGTCGGTTGAACCGCTGAACCTGTCGGTCAAACTGCTAAACTAGTTGATTGAACAGCTTTAAAGATCGATTGAACTAGCACATTAACTGCTTAAACAATTAAAAGTTTACAAAAAAAAATGGATGAAAAGTCGCTACTTAAGAAGATTGCTGAAACGAGTGAGGTGATTCGTGAAAAACATCGCGCACTGAAATCGGAAAGATCAATGGTGGAAAGTAGATTGAATGAAACTTTTAAACCAATAGTTGATCCACTGAAAAAACTAGTTATGCAAACAGATAATAGCAATGAAGAATCTTATGACTTAAACATTGATGTAAATCATGACAAGAAGCGGAAACATTATCATACTTCAACCCCCAATGAGTATATTATCAAGAAAAAAAAGAAATTACATAACAATGACGGTACTCTTACAAATAAATCATTGATGATGTATGATGATAATGATGAAAAATCTACTTTTGATAAATCAATATTACCAATGAAATCAATGCCAGAATCTATATCAATACATTCAGAGCCTGGACAAGAATTTGCATCATTACATTCAGAGCCTGGACAAGAGTCTGCATCATCACATTCAACATCAAGACAGGAAACCTTAGGATTGCTCAAAAAACAAATAAATCATTCCATAGATTGGAGATCATTTCCACCTATTGCACGTCATTATATGCAGTTGTTCCTTTCCGGTAGTAAAGATCAAATCGATCATGGTTTCGGAGTTACATAAGATGAAAGGAACCAATATGTGATGGGAAGATGTACATTTGATATTAGTCATGAAGGTGATATTTTAATTGATAAAAAGCGCTATATTGGTACGAGAGGTCTTTTTGAATTAATCTTCATGAAAAAGCCTGATAGAAAGCTCTACAGCATTGATGACAAGATCATATATAAGCAAATCCTTGAACAAACTAAATCATATAAAAGAGCAAATGATAGTTACCAACAGGTTCAAGGGAATAAGGGTCCAAAGTATAAGAAAATTATTCAACCACTAATTTACAATAAAGTACCATCACAACGAGTGATAGCTGGTAGTGGATTTATGCGTGTTACTGATGAGCCTGTAAACTATATACATTGGAACGATCCTAATGAATTAGTTGATCGATTGCGACTTTTAATTGCATCAACCACCGCAGGTCATACAAACCACCATAATGAAATACAGTCAATAATAGAAGAGTTGCGTGAAGAGGATCTTATTCTATAAAAGGGTACAGTTTATAAACATTTTCTTCAGTTGCGTACCACACGTCAATATGTCAATTAACAAATTTGGTAGTGGTTTTAACGTAAGGAAAGAATTTAATATTGGTACATTAAATGTGACTAAAAGAGCACTGGATTTGAATAATAAAAAAATAGTAAATTTGACTATTGATTCTGATAATAATACATGTGCTGTGAATATAAAGTTCTTGCAACACAGTTTAGCTAAATTGGAGGAGAAAATTGAAGAAAGAATAAATAAAAAATTACAGGAGATTGAGTCAAAACTTTTACAAACAAACAGCAAGATTAATGATGGATCCAAAAAGTGAATGTTTAGGATGCATCATACATTTTATACTCATTATAATCGATTGCTTTCGAAAGAAAAAGAATCATGAGTGAAAAAAAGAAACAGAAATTATATGTGCCTGGGGGAAAGGTTGTAAAAAGAGAATCGGAGAAAATCGTGAGTGAAGAAAAGAAACAACTGGTGCAAGAGTTACATGTCCCTGCGAGAAGAAATTTTCCACAACGAAAAGTCATAATACGTGGTTTCGATGATCTCTGGCAGGCTGACCTTGTTGATATGCGTTATTACGTTGATACTGGTCATCACTATATTCTGACAGTGATTGATACCTGATCGAAGTATGGTTGGGCAGTAGCGCTTAAGACAAAAAGTGGTAAGGAAGTGACCACAGCTATGGGAAAAATTTTAAAGAGTGGAAGATGTCCCAAAAATTTGCAAACTGATAATGGTAAAGAATTTGACAACAACGAGTTTCAACTGCTCATGAAAAAACATGGAATAAATCATTACTCCACGTACAGCACGTTAAAAGCGTCAATAGTCGAGCGTTGAAATCGAACGTTAAAAACCGAAATGTGGTAACGTTTTACACTGGACGGTAGTTACAAATGGCGAAATATACTGCAACAGCTGGTGGATGATTATAACGCGCGAAGACATCGTACTATAGGAATGCGACCCGTTGACGTGAAACCTGAGCATGCTGAGCATCTGCTTGCTACTGTATATAGCAACATTAAGATCGTTGGACGTACCAAGTTCAAGGCTGGTGATTTCGTGCGAATCAGTAAATACAAAAATGCGTTTGCTAAAGGTTACACACCGAATTGGACTACTGAAATATTTCAAATTACAAAAGTGCAAAGGACAAATCCTGCCACGTATCTACTTAGAGATTCTCGTGGTACAGACATACATGGTGGATTTTATGAATATGAACTTTTAAAAACAGCTAATCCTGATGTATACTTGGTAGAGAAGATATTGCGTAAGAAAGGGAATAAGGTATTTGTAAAATGGTTAGGAATGGATAAAACGCATAATTCGTGGATAAATAAGAATAATGTTTTGTAATAATAATAATAATAATAATTTATGTAATATAATATAATACAATAAATACAGCTATTAAAATCTACTCTTTTAACCTATAATGTCCCAAAGGTAGAGTCGCTACAGAACCGGGTGTTATGTGACGTTTATCGTCATACGGACTGAGAGCAATTTTTCGCTGAGTAGTGGAAAACACCTTGTGCAATTTCGAACGAATTAAATTTTGGTTACGGGACTGTACGCAGTGATGATAGAAAGCGGGTATTCGTTCCCCCCACTATGCAAGCATAGGCTCACTACGACTCCGAAAGCCTTCTGGAAATTCTGGCATGCGTGAGACATCCCCACTCGTGTCCCTTCTCGCTGATCACACAGCGATGCATACGTATCTCGGCTTCCGTCGCTTGACTTCGGCTAGCTTCGTTGAACGTAGAAGTACGAAAGAGAGCGGTATACTTTTCTCGGACCTCTCTTTCTCGTGCTCGATCTTCGTTCGTTTAGCCAACGAGCAAAGCCGAGCAAGCCGAAGCAAATTAAGAAATGTCTTTTTTGGCAGCTATGATAAAAAAGCTGGCCACGTTGAATGAATATTAAAATAATATTTATAAGCAGCCATTAACTTATTAGATTTTATAATAAATAAGGAAATGCGATGATTTTACGTAAAATTGATCAATTTTGTTGAGACTCATATGTTACGTATTATTGTTAAAAATATTTCATTTTCTTAATTTATTATTTAATCTAGTAGATTAATGGTAATAAAAAAAAATTCATTATGAAAAAAAAATTTTTAAAAATTGCACGTGTCTTCGGGAATCGAACCCGAGCCCGCGATAACAGCAGGCAAGCGCCTTACCATCTACGCTATGGCACTTATTTGGCAGCTTAGAAGCAAAGTCGCAAGTCGCTTGTTAAAGCGATGGAACCTTTCTCTATTAAGTTTAATTTCCAGAAGAAATGATTAATTATAATCTTATATTTATTTACTTCGTATGTCTTTTCATAATAAAACAAAATATTTTGTTTACATATTTCTAAACATTAATGACTTTAACAGCTGTAGCTTCAAAAAGTGACTGTAACATTGCGGAGAGAATTTTTGAAAGCTGCAGAATTAAAAATAAGTAACCCAAGAATCGTATTTGGTATTTAATATGTCATTCCTATTGCAATCTATTTAATTTAAAATACCTCATAAATAGAAAAACGATTAATCGTTCTTAACAAGTAAAAGCACGTAGCTGACAGAGATTAAGTCGATATTTATAATAGATAATATATGAAA
This sequence comes from Prorops nasuta, assembly GCF_024137725.1. NCBI lineage: Eukaryota > Metazoa > Arthropoda > Insecta > Hymenoptera > Bethylidae > Prorops > Prorops nasuta. Next base: position 18,100,807 of record NW_027116798.1, read on the forward strand.
ATAAATAAATTGTGATCGATTTTTTGCATTTTTAAATATTAGTATCGCATAATTAAAAGAGGTAGTGCAAAAGTGGATGAACTAGTCTAAAGGATCGATATCACAATTTTGGCAAATCATCGAATAGTTCCTCCCGATCTTTCTCCTTTAATTTATACAATTTCTGAGAAATAAGCATATCTATATGTAGCCATAAATGTCTACTTTCTACAATGTCTAAATAACTTTTTTCGATAAAAGCAATTTTTCTGACTCAAAAAGGCACTTCACGCGCCGTGTACCCGTACCTTAATGTTCGTACGGAAGGATAAAATCAAAATTAGCAAACGATGCTTATTTCTCAGAAATTGTACAAATTAAAGGAGAAAGATCGGGAGGAACTATTCGATGATCTGCCAAAATTGCGATATCGATCCTTTAGACTAGTTCATCCACTTTTGCACTACCTCTTTTAATTATGCGATACTAATATTTGAAAATGCAAAAAATCGATCACAATTTATTTATTTTCATATATTATCTATTATAAATATAGACTTAATCTTTGTCAGCTACGTGCTTTTACTTGTTAAGAACGATTAATCGTTTTTCTATTTATGAGGTATTTTAAATTAAATAGATTGCAATAGGAATGACATATTAAATACCAAATACGATTCTTGGGTTACTTATTTTTAATTCTGCAGCTTTCAAAAATGTTCTCCGCAATGTTACAGTCACTTTTTGAAGCTACAGCTGTTAAAGTCATTAATGTTTAGAAATATGTAAACACAATATTTTGTTTTATTATGAAAAGACATACGAAGTAAATAAATATAAGATTATAATTAATCATTTCTTCTGGAAATTAAACTTAATAGAGAAAGGTTCCATCGCTTTAACAAGCGACTTGCGACTTTGCTTCTAAGCTGCCAAATAAGTGCCATAGCGTAGATGGTAAGGCGCTTGCCTGCTGTTATCGCGGGCTCGGGTTCGATTCCCGAAGACTCGTGCAATTTTTTTAAATTTTTTTTTCATAATGAATTTTTTTTTTATTACCATTAATCTACTAGATTAAATAATAAATTAAGAAAATGAAATATTTTTAACAATAATACGTAACATATGAGTCTCAACAAAATTTATCAATTTTACGTAAAATCATCGCATTTCCTTATTTATTATAAAATCTAATAAGTTAATGGCTGCTTATAAATATTATTTTAATATTCATTCAACGTGGCCAGCTTTTTTATCATAGCTGCCAAAAAAGACATTTCTTAATTTGCTTCGGCTTGCTCGGCTTTGCTCGTTGGCTAAACGAACGAAGATCGAGCACGAGAAAGAGAGGTCCGAGAAAAGTATACCGCTCTCTTTCGTACTTCTACGTTCAACGAAGCTAGCCGAAGTCAAGCGACGGAAGCCGAGACACGTATGCATCGCTGTGTGATCAGCGAGAAGGGACACGAGTGGGGATGTCTCACGCATGCCAGAATTTCCAGAAGGCTTTCGGAGTCGTAGTGAGCCTATGCTTGCATAGTGGGGGGAACGAATACCCGCTTTCTATCATCACTGACTGTACGGTGAAATTATCCAAACAATCCTTGTAGTCGTCAAAAGTTATGTTTCTATCAATAACATAACCTTTGACCCCCTTAGCATTTTTGGTAATGTTCGTACAGTCCTGCACCTTAAAGGTATACATTTTCGCTCTCAGTCCAACGAACTCGGTCATGATCTTTCCATTGTTCTCGTCCTTCATTAGCCCAGGCACTTTTTTATTGACTCGAGGTAAGCCGTACCGATTATCAGCAGGGTAATCGCTGGTGTCGAATTTGACCAAATCACGTTTCATGACCGAGTAAACATCGTCACACTCGATACTGTACACTAGACTGTCCGTGTCGGTATACATCGCTTTACATTTACTGCCGAATGTAGGAAGCATATAATCGTAATGGAATTCATACAGACAGGTCTTTGAAATATCTAAAATGCTCATGCTTACGTACACGGGCTTATCAAACTTCGCGGATAATTTCGACAAATGAATAGCGACCAAATTTTCTTTAAATATCGCACGACTGTGAAAATTCGGTTTGGAAATCAACGCTTCCGCCCAATATCTTCCCTCCCACTTGGTTACGAGCCTCACGTCAACTCTATTCCTAACATTTTCCATAGTCTTACCAAATACTGCGTTGTTCATTAGCTTGAAGAGATTCTTCTCGAAATCGTTTTTTGAGGCTGTCCGCAAGCGTGTATTTAATTCGATATACGCCTTCAGCCAGGTGGACTGCTGGAACTTTAAACCTCGATAAATGCGTTTTAAGACGATACCGTTACGTATACACTGCTGTAGAGCACGGTAGTGTATCACATAACGCGTCTTATCGTCGACGGTTGCGAGCAGTTTCTCCTGGTGTGAACCTGGCGGCTTCTCACGCACCGGGCAGAATGGTAGATCGGAGTGTTTGTCGTGAAGCTCGCGTGGATATTCCAAGTCCACCTCCAAAATATAACCTTCGGACGAATCCTCGGACACATTAAGGATGTCGAGATTGGCAGCGTCATCGGTCCATTGGAAACCGTGGGTAGGCAACGGTTGACACATTGCCCATCCATATAGATTATTAACGTCGTAATACATCAAGTATTTCGACGGTTCCGCCGGATCGTAGTTTCGCATGTACCGATTGTTGGCCCTCTCGTAGCGGTGGGAGCACTGGCTCAAACCACCGCGTATACCGCGTTCAACAAAAAGCAACATGTCCACGTCTGTGAAGAGTTCCAGACGGATTCCCGTATGCTTGAGCATCGCGTCCCAAGTGAAGCCTGGAAGCTTATAATAGTGAGCGGGATCTAAACTATAATTTTTCATGCAGCTATCGCGAAAACTCTCGAAAATATCGGCCAACATTACGACATCGGTCTTTAAATAAAGATCGCTGTACTCCCCGAGTGTTGTCACAGAGAAATTGGTCCATACCTCTTTGGCATGATTATATGCTTCTTCCGTGATATCGCTATCGGACAGTCTATTGTAGAACAACTCTCGTGCAGGTAAAACCGTTTCTTCCAAGCGAGTAATGTTATCCACATAATCGTAAGGAAAAATATCTTTTCTCGTAAGCAGGCTGAACTGTTCAATACTTAATTCCGAAAATTGTGACTCTAAATTTTTCAGCTGAGATCTATTCAGATATGAACTCAATTTATCCAAACTGGATGCCATAAATTTGAACGAATCGATGAATCTTAGCTGTATATTATACTTTCGCAGATATTTACTAAATGAAGTGTATTTTTCCTTATTTACAGGCAGCAAATTTACCGATCCCTCAAGCGTATTCACGATCGCCTCAAAAATAAAATGTGAATCATAGCCGGATAAATTATGGAATATTACGGGAATAACATGCGAGTCTTTAAAGTTTAAGTTGCAATTATTATGAGCCGGTCCTCTATATCTACCAGTTAGGTGATCATGATCGCGAATACGCACTTGATTTGGAAGAAACGGTTTTCCACAAATGTGACAATTAGGTTCACTGTAGTGCCGCGAAATTTCAACATCACTAAGAGTATTCATCGGTATTACAGTCTTCAATTTTTCGCTGACGATGCGTGCAATGCTCTCGAGCTCGCATACGAACCATTCGATGCAATTAGCACCTCGATGTGAATTATAAAATGAAAGTGACGCATCACGAGCACTTTTTAAATAATTCCCTACACTAAAAGGTACATGTTTCTGATAATCGTAACTATTTTTACTACTACTATTACTACTATGGTCAATTTTCTGTAGTAAACATTCAAAGTCTGCATAGACGACAAACGGCACTCTTTCACTGTTCTTCTTGTTCTTAAAAGATACCCAACAGTCTTCTGCATTCTTTGGCAGTATGACACGGACAGTGTCATTAAGCTGCACACAATCCCTCTCATGAACCTGAAGTTTATCTGCCGTATGAAAATAGTGTAGACAGCTAAACAAAAAATGAATATGATTTTAGTATGAATATAATATTTATGTATACATATATTTGTACAACCATTACAAACCGTTCACAAATATGAATAGTATGTCCCCTTTTATTTGGTTGGGTGCTTATTAATCTAGAAAGATTTCGTATACATAGAAAGTGTGCATTTCCTTGGTCATCTGTGATAAGAAGGAGGTTAACATGTCTCGATCGCTTCTTCTTCGTTAGCTGAAGAGGTGTGATGTTTATTTCAGTTTTGCTTTCATTTTCCTCCTCCATTATAGACACATTGACTGAAATGTCATTATCCGATTCAAATTTCGGAATCTGTTTCAGAGTGGTTGGAAAGGTTAAGCTTCCAACGTCTAAAACAGACCGATAATGCGGATAGGAGGATGTGCGGTAGGTTTTGGCGGGTGGTTTTGCAGAAAAAAGCGCTACCGTCACAGCCCATGCAAAACATGCACTATCCTCATTATCAATGTTTATCACAGCTCTTTTATGTATTATACTGGGCGGTAGTTTGACTCCACATCCAGCACGCAGTGGATTATAATGATTTATATTGACTATCAAGTTCAATATTCTTTCCAAAGCCCATCCACTATCGCGTTCTTGAAACTCGCTCAAGTCATTCAATATTGTCTCTACAATATTTTGCCTATACCAATCGCTAAAATTATCAGTTTTATATAAAACACTATTTTTTGTACTAATGTTCTTATCATCACTAATATCCTTACTAATAAATTGTCCATTTAACACACAGTTTATTTTAACACAATTTACACTACAGAATACTTTATTTACACGGGTATGTACAATTTCTTGTGCATTTAACAGAAAATCACGTGGTTCTATATAATTTGAGTTTATCACCATACCACTGCATATTCGACTATTAAACGCTGATTCAAGCTCCTCCCAAATGAGTCCTTCCGCAGCATTGGAGCCAGAACCAAATTTAATGAAACTCTTATCCTTTGCCGATCGGAGGAGGAGTCATTTAATGCTCGCGATCTCGGCAAAGTGTTTCTGTCGCGTACCTACTGAAGCATTTCGATCAATGTTTCTTAATTCCTGAATATAATCACGACATTCGCGAACCCATGTAGAGTATTCATCCTCTGTTCTAATTGAGCTAAACTTTTTTCGAAGTTCGGTATACATTTTGTAAATGTATGATCACTGGAAGATCTCTGATAAGTTGCTTCGTGTCCAACAATAAATCGCTGGGTGAAACTATAATGAAACTTTTCACCCGCGATGAATCTTTTTATAATTCGTATGAAGATGAAATTTGATATACTTAGTCATCTATTTATGTGTATGTGTGAATGTTAAAATCGTTTGAAAATGGAAAAAAATCAGGTATCAGATATCCAATACGCTGATTCTTCATTTTAAACACGTGCCATGAATCAGAACAATAAGAATACTGCAGGAGTTTGATACAATAATGCAAATTGAATTATCAAGCTGATTTATTTATTCCTTCTTTTTCTCATACATAAATTTCATATAATAAACATTCCTCAACGCACACATAATATTATGGTTTAGACATGTAGATAGGTGTGTATTGCTATTACTATCTTTCAGTCTAAAATCACCCCACTCATATTCATCGATATCACTTATAACAAAATCGCAGATATTACTAAGCCAATTCTTCTTTTCGAGTCCCTTCACGAAAATCTCTTCATCCTCATTTGAACTCACATATTTCCTTATAACCTCTTTGTATCTATAGTAAGGCGAATAACCATCCATCCAATTTAAACCATGATGATTATAATATAACCAGCTAGATGGAATGAAAAACAAGAAACTCATCACTTAAAAAGATATACATTTGGAGAATTAATTATACTTACTTTGATTGCTTTATCTCCGCCTCATTTAACCATGTATATGGAAACGGTGGTGAAAATAAAATGTGAAACACTTTTCCATCGCGTAAGACTGCAAATTCTTTCACTATGAATGATTTATCTTTCAATCGAAAACCTTGAAAATCCACAAATGTTGGAGCCAACGTTTCAATCTTCAGGATTTTTTGGACAAATTGTGTTAAACTGTTGTCCCTGCTCCCTCAACCGATTTATTTACTCGAGAGAGAGTACTGGACAGTAAGTTGCACCCCGAGCACTCAATGAATAAATCAAATATTTGCACATGCTATTATATATTAGTTTAAAAATTGCTGAGCTATGGAAAAAAAGCAACACACTCAGCTACATTTAGGGTAAAGGGGGCTCAGCGGGGTCAGTAACATGTTGCAGAGATTCAAGGTTATGCGAGCAAAAAAATCAACGCAGGGGGAATCTGTTTTACCATCTAGGAAACTGCTTTAACGACTGGGACCTGACGTCAGACGAGTGGGGGTGTGACTTCAAAAGGCTGCAAGTATCCTCCCGCACCCCCGCAACCCTCTCGCCCATACTTGCTGCGAGCTCACGTGGAGCCTCCGATTCCCCCACCACCACCGCTTAGCACTTCTTGGCTCCCCCCACTACCTCGCAACCAGGCTCATCCGAGTGGACAGGAGTGGGGGGAGGGGGGGCTATAATCGGCATAGTATGTCTAGTCTGGTGGACATTACCAGGTAATCACTTCCTGTGTGGTAGAATCGGGCCGGTGACGGGGATAAATGACCATTCCCAATTAGTTAGCCACGTCCGGAAGGAGGCTCCATACGAGGCTTGAGACATGGTCTCAAAGGGGAGGCACGCCATGGGTACTCATCCTTCGATTGCGCCTTCCGAAGGAGCCCCTGGGAATAGATACTCGGCCAAGGCCCATTCAAGGGACGCCCGACACCCCACGAACCACTCGTTGGCCGCAAAAGCTCGGGTCCCATCCTACGACCGATCGGATACCCATCGCGAACGTGAGCGGGATATTTAACGAAATACAACTTCGCTCTTACAGGAGACAGCGCCTAAGCCTCGTGGATAATTTTACCATGCCAACCGGCGGCCATCTTTCTCTTGACAACAGGAATCCCATAAAACAAATAATATGATAGGAGAAATAGTAATCGCGAGCCGGAGAGTACACCCTACAAACTTTGCCTTTCGGTGGGGAGATGCCTGGGGAGAAACGTCCTACAGGAGGCCCAGGGCTCTGGCGAGAGGGGAAAGCTACACCCTCCGCGAATCTCACCACCGGTGGAAGAGACAGGGTCCCCGAAAAACCTCCCACAGGGCGCCTCCCCCCTCCTGGGCCAATCACACCCACTAGCTATCACACAAGAAGGACATAGGAAGACAACCTAACCTGTTTCCGGAGATTTTACCTCGGCGGCGAGTCGCCCCTTTCACTGGCCCAGTTCGGCACCTTCCATAACTGCGCTCTCCCTCTCCCTCCGAAATATCTTCCCTTAGTTTTTCATTCCTCTCCTTTACACCTTCCGGTTGCCTGGTTCAGTACGGCGTTAACTGCGTCTCCGTGCTCCGGTTTCACCGCACACGAACCTCGGTACTTGCTCCTTCCTTCCTCGTCGACGTTCTTGATACGACTCCCTCCCAAAAAGTTCTTTCTTCTCCCCCTCCCCAGTTCCTATCCCCCCGAATGGTCTCCTCGCACTCCTTTTACAAAATTGCCAAATGATTGGCCGAAATCAGGCCGCGTGAGCGATTGTGTTACGCATCTTGTCGCCTATTCCCGAAGAAGTAGTCCCATTCCACGTAAGATCCACAGGCATCTATCGGCGGGTGTCTATTTGGCGATATCGGGGAGCCTTGGCTGTAAGGGAGGGTACCAGAAGAGGAGCATCTCTTTCCGTCTTCCATCTTCTTTCTTCCGTCACTTCTCATTTTCAAAATCTATAGCGGACCGCTCCAGGGACGACTCGCTCCGTTTTTCCCCAAATCTCAACTTCCCCCTCCCTACTCCTCGGGATACTCACTCTCTCATTCAACCATTCCATCGGACTTATACCTAAACAATAAGCGATTTGGCACACACGTGCTGACTCGATAAAATCTTAAAGCAAGGACTAATACAACAGGTTGATGTAATTTAAAATAATTCAGAAGTACGCTCGTAAGCGGGTGGATGGTATGAGAAGAAAGGGGAAGCACGGCATTTAATCTCCATTCAGAGGTGAATAACCCAGAAACACCCTCTTATAATGGGGATTCCAAATATCCACGTTATAACAATCGTGTTTACATTTAAATAGGGTCATTTGACCGGCAGATGGTAGCTTTAGTGTGTAACAAAGTTCCCAATTCCGTATACGAGATACCGAATAAAAAGTATAAAAACTACCGAACAGTGGATATAATTAATCCCTACGTTACCGACTCGTGAGATAGGCTCACGAGTGAATTATAGCTAACGTCAAGGATATACCCCGTTGACAGGCAGAGGCCCGGATGAAAAACCGGCGCTCCAGTAAACGATGTCCAGGTTACTCTGAGAAGTAAGGCAAGGCCATGCCAAACAACCCAGGCAACCTGAGATAAGGAGAAGCGGCCTCGGGGAGTCTTAAAAAGAATGACCGTGTCTATAAGTCCCCATGAGGAGGGGAGATAGAACATCGAGTATGGCTTGAACGCTAGTTACGCGCTTCAAACAGGCTGCGCGAATGTCGTGCGCAGACTGCCATAGCAGGCAGTCAGATCGCGACCATGGGACTGTGCTGATGTGTCCGTGCGTGCTGGTGAGCGCGTGATGCGGCATTCAGACAGCCATGGGTCCGTTCGCATACGTGAGGCGTGTGCTATAGGCCAGCCTGCACGTACGTCACTACAGGACACCGGCCAATATGCATAGTGGTTTGTGCAGGGGCGTAGTTAGCCCGTTGGAATGTGTCCTGGTGCCCTCCGTAATCCCATAGGCTTGCGCTATGGCTGGACGGGCTGCGAACATTGCCTCCGTGGTGGTCCGCTCCTGACAAACTCTATGCTTGGCAATGATACCGCATGTTCCCGCACTCCTCACCACCACCTGTGTGTGGGTGGTAAGGGATAAATGTATGCCCCTCAGCAGATAGGTCTGCGAGGCTCGGACTTCCGTAAGGAACCCTCCCCTCTCTCCACGACCTAGCATACTAAGCGACCCTGGCTACCGCTACCGTCCAAATGCATGGCCGCAGGGCCGTATAAGATGCGTAGAGAATGGAGTCGAAAGACTGAAATGATAACGTAGGGTTATTGGCCACCCCACTGACCAACCGGCGCCCTGATACCGATAATTAAGGACGGGCGAAGGTAATGGGAAACCCCGTAGTGTGAGTGGCCCCTCACACTGACGGGGATAACGTTACAAGTGTTAAACCCACCACACTGGAATATATCCTAAAAATCCTAACCTCTAATGCTGAAGGGAGTCTGTTCCGGGCCAGTCTGACGTAGATCCTTTTTTTTCTTCTGTTTCGTCTAGTCTTATTCCCTCTTCACTCCTCATCAAAGGTGAATCTCCAAAATTCCTCCTCGTGTTCTCTATGGCATCGGTTTTTCTTCCCCATCCTCAGCTACTCTGGCTTCCTCGACAACCAAAACCAGAGAGAGCGTTTCTTCATAATCCTTTTTCCTCTTTTCAATCCCTTCTCCTCCCTCTTCTCTTATTGTCCTCATATTAGGTATACTTTGCTCCTATGATTTAATTACTGCTTATTGGTCAGTATATTGGAGCTGGATGTTGAGGTAATGGTCTGTCGGATCTACGTCAGATTCTCCTATATCCAATCAATTACGTATTCAGAGCCGGCCAATGTTTTTCGCTCGGATCTTAGAATCACTCTCTCTTGGTAGGCGGTTTTGAAGTGAGTGCTATGATGGATGTTCTTTGTACCTCTTCATTACTCTACTCTGGAACTTTCCTTCTCGCTCTCGTTCCTTTTTAGGTGTCATAGCTTTTTCTTTTCTATCACCATCTCCCCGCCTCCCCCTCCAACAGGTTTTCCTCCCTCTCTTCTCACACTGGCTCTCTTAACGTAAACATTCATACTGACTACTACATAATTCCATCCGCCTTATTATTATTCTGGCCGGTTGCGATAAACTTTGGGACGGGGACATCAAACCCACGTCACAATCGATAAATAAGGGTGTTCGAGATCGGGGGGAGCGGAAACTGTTGAGAAATAGATTCCGCATTTTTCCGCTATATCTCCCTTTCTCTCTTGCGCTCAGAGTGACGGCTAGACCGCCAGCGTCTAGCTGCTCACTCTGTCTTTATCTCTCCGCGGCGCGCTTGCGCGTCTTCTGGCCCTGGCGCGTCGCGGCCGCGACAGCGACACTACTTGCGCGCTTGGCCACTAGGTGGCCAGCGCCCGCGGCAGCTCTCTCGCTGGCAAGTTTAGTGTCGCGCAATTACATAGATGGATCTTTGATAAGGATCAATCGCAGCCCAAGCCCGCTAGCAGTAGCAGCAACAGCAGCAACAGCCAGCACTGCTAGCCATCTTTTGAGCCTTCACGGCAACTTGCCTCATCGGCATTTTTTGGACGCCTCCACGGCATCATCAAACGAGCGCCTCCACCGGCGAACTCTAAGGGTCGACTACTTTGGTAAGTATCACCCAACCACCCACCGCCTACCAAGAGGGGACTACCCCTCTGCGGCAATCTCCCCCTCCTAAGGGAGATTTCTCCTGGGACTTCCCGGGAGAAATTAAACCCTCTCCTTCCTCTCCACACTGCTTCCGAGGACTACCTTGGACCCAGTGTTCCGAACCTCCAATCCAGGGCTCTCGAAAGAGTCCGGTAGTGGAAGGGGTAGACTCACCCTAAGGGTTGGGGTGGCTCGGAGCCACTAAAGCTCGATGAGAAGGCGGCTGCGGGGTAAGGGGACTTCCCCTTCCCTAACACCTCTTCTCCACCTTTGCTTCTCTCCGCGGCTGGGGATTTTGTTGGGGAATACCCCAGGGAAATTGTCCAGTCCCGGAGAAATTAAGTCCGCGTACTTCCTAGGGAATTTTAGTTCTTGGAGTTCTTGGGAATCTTCTGAGAAAGAAATTCCCTAGAATGTAACGGGGGCAAATTCCCTAGGAATTCGATATATTTCAGTCTCGCGGTCTTCTTTGTATACATTTTAAAATTTGTATATTATTATTAGTTATTTAAATAAAGATTCCTTTTTCCTGTAAATCGTCTTTGAAACTTTTATTTGCGAGAGAAAACCTTCCCATCTGACCACAGCACTGGAAACTACTTGGACACTGTTTCGCACAGTTATATCATATATACAGTCAATTTTCCAGGAGACAATAAAACTCTTATTACTACGATTAAAGAAAAGTATGTAAGAGAGTAATTCCAGCGATCCTGCGGGCGATGGCACTTCTGTCGCTTACGCACTCGTGGCGCTGACTCTCCCACCAAAACTATCCGGAGCTTCGGCAAATTTAGGAATTACGAAGAGTTATCGTACTATGGCCGTCAAGCGTTGATGTGAGACAGATTTATTATTCCGCGCTGTTTTAATTCTCGTCCGAGTGCCGTTGTTGAATAAAGGCGGAATGCCTGAGTACCAGTAGACGCGTCTTATTTTAGTGGAATAGCCTTGAGGAGGAAAAATCCCACCTCCGGTGCTCCCGATCCTTATAAGTAGATGAATATTTGGTAATCGTTAAATAATATTCAATTATAATATAAAAAATTATTAAAACCAAATATTTATCTACGCTTCCCACAATTCAGAGTAGAAAAAATTATTATTACTTCCAAAAAAATGATCCAAATTTAATTTTTTATAAGTATAATATTGAATTTTATAATATAGTATGTAATATATTTTTTGGTACTTAGTGAGATTTTATTTTAGATTGAAATATAATAATGTGTTTATTGTGTAACATTGTGCAGGCTTGAGCTGTAATATTAACTAAAAGAAGTCAGAAATGATATCGGTATGCCATAGAAAGAGCCATAAGCAAAATTAATGTTGAGAGTTAAACCTTAAGAAAAGGTGGAGAAATTAAAAAAATTGGAAGCCAATTCATGATAATGAAAGGCTTGTAGATGATTTTGGGCATAAATTCTTTGAAATACATAAGTGAAGTAAATAATAAATACAGTGATAGCATCATCTCGAAATGAAACAATGAAAAGAAAAACAGCAATTTAATATTTGCCATGCGATAGAATATACAGGGAATAAATTTGGGAAACTGAAAGCAGTATATCTGAAAAAGAGAGGCTCCATTGCATTAATTTGTGTATTTTTCAGTTTATATTAATAAAAACAAAATACAAATGGCACTAGTTTGTTTGAAGAAGAGTCCTGATTCATAGTTGATATTGGGAATAACATTTAAGAAAACGGTAGATAAAGGGATAAATTTTCTAAGCAAATCCTTTGAAAGCGAAGGGCTTGTAGGTCATTTTGGGCATAAAATTTTAGACATATAAATCAAATAGTTAATGAAAACTATAACAATATCATATAGATCTGTAAATATGAAAAGAATTCATGATTGCAATATTTTACAAGTGATGGGTCATACGGTGATTAAATTTAGGAAGCTGAAAGCTTTACATCTAAAAAGAGAGGCTTCCATTGCATTAATTGGTGTATTTCCTAGTTTATATTAATGAAAGGGAAATATAAACGGCACTAGTGTGCTGGAGAAAGTGGCATAATGCAAAGTTGATATTGAGATTGACAGCAAAGAAAAAAGTGGAAAAATGAGTCAAGTCATAAGAAAATCCTTGAGATTGAAGGGCTTGCAGGTGATTTTAGGTATACAATTATGGATCTAGAAATCATATAGTTGATGAAATTTATAATAAAATCATGCACATGTGTAAATATGAAGAGATTTCATGATTTCAATATTACATATGTAATAGAGCACACAGTGTGTAAATTCAGGAAACTGAAAGCAGTATACCTAAAAAACATAGGCTTCCATTGCATTAACTGATATATATTTTACAGTTTATATTAATCAAAAAAATATATAAATGGCACTAGTTTACCAAAGAAAGAGCCATAATAAAAAATTGATAGTAAGAGTAACACTTAAGAAAAAGGTGGATTTAGATGTAAATTTAGAAGCAAATTTTTGAAAGCGAAGAGCTTTAAGGTGATTTTGGGTATAAAATGTTGGAAATATAATTCAAACAGTCATTGAATACTATGTTTAAAGCCTCTAAAAGTGTAATTATGATAAGAATCCATCATTGTAATATTTTGTATTTTATTTAATAGATTAATAAAATAATATTATGAACTAAAGCTTTACATTATGGAATGATGAGGACATTGGAAAATGTTTTGTTATATTGAATTAGTTAAAACAATTGTTTAGTTTTAATTCCTATATTCTTACAAAACGTTATAAGATCCCACAAAAAACAAGCTTCGCTTGTAAAAAAAGGACGGCAAGTACATAAGTCGTCTCCAACATGATTAATACAGTAATATAAAAAAATTTAATTTAAAAAAATAGTGAAATCCTAATGTTAGGCAAGTATAAATTTTTACCATGGCGAAAATTGAAATTTGGAAAAAGGAAAATAGTAACACAAAAATTACTTGCCGGTGGCCCGTTGTATGCAATCGTATTAAATAGTAACATTTTTAACTTATGAGAAGCAACGCTTAAATTGCAAGATAGCGACTTACACATGAATATTTGGGCCCGGCAAGTAATTTTTGTGTTACTATTTTCCTTTTTCCAAATTTTAACTTTCATCATGGTAACAATAATTTATACTTGCCTAGCATTTGGATTTCACTATTTTTTTTAATTAAAATATTTTATATTACTATATTAATTATGCTAGATACGACTTATGTACTTGCCGTCCTTTCTTTACAAGCGAAGCTTGTTTTTTGTGGGATCTTATAACGTTTTGTAAGAATATAGAAGTTCAAACTCATCAATTATTTTAACTAATTCAATCTAACAAAACATTTTCCAATGTTCTCATCGTTCCATAATGTAAAGTTTCAATTCAAAATATTAATTTATTATTCTATTAAATAAAATACAAAATATTACAATGATGAATTCTTATCATAGTTACACTTTTAAAGGCTTTTAACGTAGTATTCACAATAACTATTTGAATTATATTTCCAACATTTTATACCCAAAATCACCTTAAAGCCTTTCGCTTTCAAGAATATGCTTCTAATTTTACCTCTAAATCCACCTTTTTCTTAGGTGTTACTCTCACTATCAACTTTGCATTATGGTTCTTTCTCTGGTAAACTAGTGCCATTTATTTATTCTTTTGATTAATATAAACTATAAATATATACCGGTTAATATAATGGAAGCCTATGTTTTTTAAGTGTACTGCTTTCAGTTTCCTGAAGTTACACACTGTATGCTCTATTACATGTGAAATATTGAAATAATGAATCCCTTTCATATTTACACATCTACATGATTTTGTTATAATTTTCATCAACTATGTGGTTTTTAATTCCAAAATTGTATACCCAAAATCATCTACAAGCCCCTCACTTTTAAGGATTTGCTTAGAAATTCATCCCTTTTTTTTAACTGTTACTCCCAATATCAACTATGAATCAGGGCTCTTTTTCAAGCAAACTAGTGCCATTTGTATTTTCTTTTCATCAATATAAACTATAAAATATACAAATTAATGCAATGGAAGCCTCTATTTTAGATATACTGCTTTCATTTTCCCAAATTTATTCACTGTATTATCTATCGCATGGAAAATATTAAAATGATGACTTCATTTCATTGTTTCACTTCTAGATGATGTTTTCATTATACTCATTATTTAATTGACTTATATATTTCAAAAAGTTGATGTCCAAAATCACCTGCAAGCCTTTCACTATCACGAATTGGCCTCCAAATTTGTTAATTTCTCCACCTTTTTCTTAGATTTAACTCTCTCCATTAACTTTGCATTATGGCTCTTAGTACGGCAAACTGATATCATTTCTGATTTCTTCTATTTAATATTACAACTCAAGCCTGCACAATGACACAATAAAAACGTTATTATAATTCAATCTGAAATAAAATCTCACTAAGTTCCAAAAAATATATTACATATTATATTATAAAACTCAATGTTATACTTATAAGAAATTAAATAATTTTTTTTTAGATAATAATAATTTCTTTCTACTCTGATTAAGTAATCGTAGATAAATATTTGATTTTAATACTTTTTTTATATTGTAATTGAAAATTAAGTAACGATTAGCAAATTTTCATCTACTTTTCTTTAATCGTAGTAATAAGAGAGTTTTATTGTCTCCTGGATAATTGTTTGTATATATATTATAACTTATCGGACAGTTAAATTCCACATCAGTTTAAAGAAAAAACAGTTAAACATGCATTTTGTTAATGATTTAAACACCTGGAAGTTTAGCATATGATTTTCAAATACCTTAATAATTTCTTGCAATTAATATGCTCCTGATAATCACTGATGCACATTAATGTTGAAAGTATACATCTTCTTCGCACAGTGTTGAAAATATGTAAATATTAATTTTACTTCATTCAGTCAGCTCTATCCTCAACAATTCAAATAGAAATATTTTATCTTAATTTATCTGAAAAAGAAATTTCACAAAGTACAACAGAGTATACTAACATCCTGTATTATAAAATATAATGTTATACTTATCTAATAATTGTCATCTCCTTATGTCATTATTATTCGAATATATTTGTTATTTTAAAAATTAAACTCATTCACTAACATGATAATGAACATTCTCACTGCATTAAATATACATAACCTTACATTACTATTGACAGTTAACAAGTCGCCGGATTAGTTATATCGATTACATCGATATATTTGCAAGTTCACAACTATAGTTTCGTCGTTGAGTATAGTTTGTTGGAAGCGATGTGAAAATGACGTCACTTTCCTTAGCGGCCATCTTCAGCCCGAGATATACAGAATCAGCCCGGGACATACAGAACTCGGGAAGAAAGAACGGAGAAGAATTTCAACTTCGGCATATATTGTTACGTGGCAAAAATCCTGGTGATAGAACTGGCCGCGTAGAGCAAAATACTAGGTACTCTATAAACGGTATTTGGGGACGATACGATACAGCCAAAAACTAATTCGCGATTATCTCTACGTCTCTCTTCGAATGCTATAAAACTAGAACTCTATGAACGAAAGGTTGGGCGTCAGGGCCACGTAGACCAGTTTTCTCTAGTATGTTTTTTTTTTTTTTTTATTAAAGCTGCTATGCTCGATGCTGAGCAGTCAGCTGTCTCTAGTATGTTAATCTCCACGAAAATTCCTTGTTCGATACCGTAAAGTTTTTCCCCAAAATGCTGGACTAGCTCGGTCCCTATCTGGATAATGGAGAGGGGTCAGGTTAGGAGAGGTTTTCGCTAAAGCTGCTAAGAGAATCATTAACTAATGAGGTAAAATTCGAATAAAGGAAAAGGCACGATTTAACCAGGAAAATTCTGAGGTTTATTAACAAAATAAGCTATTTTACAACGATCGATAACACCTCAGATTCAAATCATAAGAACTAAAAGTCGGAATTCGTAAATAGATTGGCCCGCCACATTCTATTACAATTTATGATAATTTATTAAAGGATTATAAGTATCCACTCTTTACGGAAACATACAAGCGAAATGCTAGTAAAATACAGAATATGTCCTGCCAACACAAGATAACGTAAAGTGGAGATACAGCAGGAAGATACAATAAGCTTTACAGAAAAGGTGATGAATATTGCCTATGATCACGGCCAATCACCTATACCGTCAATTACTCGTCACGAATATCTGCTCAAACAAAACGTTACAAATCTCACACACCTCAAACGCGGAGAACATATCCCTCAAATGGAGAGTGAGCTGCAGACAGAGTTGATGTCCAGTGACACTCAATCTTGGACTATCAATACGTTAAACGATACAAAACTCGGGCAATTCTATCCCAGCAGAAATCTATTAATAAATTGAAAATTATGCCGAGCCTACGACAGGCAGGCCTCGACACGCGACATCGCCAACGATAATTAACTACAATAAGAAATAATTCGTTTCTCCCCAGCTACTTCCCGATACTCTACTTCGAAACTTATTTCAACGTATCGGCATCTAATTCACAGCCATGATCACACGCAAGCAAGAATTAAGGATTTTCGGCATAATGCAATAAATGTCTCGATATAAAGAAAGTAGGCAATTACTGGCATGGTCGACCCGAGGGAGGCACTCACCGATCCGCTCACTCCTCTATATTCCTCACCTCTATCCTTCCTCCCGAATACGGTAGTTTCCCAGGAAAATGCTAGTCCGGTAGATTCGACGAGGCCCCTAGAAACGGTCGCAGGTCAGGTTCGAGAAGCTCCAGATTCACGTCGGACTCCAACTAGTTCCAAATTTCGACTCCCCGAGCGGTTCAGTGATCTCGGTATCTCACGATCATCCCCACCTAGTGATTAATAGGTTCGGATATCGATCGGATTACCGAAGATTCACGAGGATCCGCGGTATTAGGCTATCCTCTTCTCTAGCTCTTGTCTCTTCTTTCCTGTCGTCCGGAATCAATTTTGTCCGGGACGACTCTAAATATTTTCGTCGGCGGCAGCGGTAACGGGAGACTTAGGCTGAGATTGTTCAGGAGCCAACCAATGGATTAACACTCGGAGAGAGCACGAGCAGGCAACAGTCAGCCTGCCCTTCGTCCAAGTCTCATCGGGTGGAGTGTCGAAAGTTATTATGGGTCCGTGATGCGAGAAAGGGGAACTGCGGGATCCATCTTGCTAACATTATGTCTCATATCGAGAGGACTTTGATTTAATTCAGGCCTAGGTGGCCTGGTATAACGATAACTAGTTCTCTCCTTCAGTCTTAGTCCTGTTGGCTGGAGAGGCGACGACAAATCTGGGTCCGAGAAGTGAGAAGGCGGGGTTACGATGTCCATTTCGGATGATTTGGTGGGTGGTATGGTCCTTCTTGGAGTTGGCACGGCGGTAGAAAAACGGAAAGGCAGCCCCCCCCCCTTCAGGTCGACACGCCGTACAAGCAGTTACACATTACAGGGTATGCAATATGCGAAAAGGAGGCCCAAAAAAAAGCGCAACGCGATATATGACCACACATTACCACTTGGTGACGAGATAAACAAAAGCAATATAAGGGGTAAATGAGACCTCTGACCTTTGGGTGGTGGCGGGGTTCCGCAGTGATCCCGGAGCCCCTCTGGACCTTGGCTGTAAACTCGTAATCTAACAGGTTCATAGAACGGTAATTAAAAGAAAAGAATGTCCCGATTAACATTATTTAAAATAGTAACTCCATCGGACGTAGAGGAGAGGACGAGGAGTTTCAATGATTATGCTTGTGACACCGCCAAGACGCAATGATGATAGAAAGCGGGTATTCGTCCCCCCCCCCCCCCCCCACTATGCAACCATAGGCTCACTACGACTCCGAAAGCCTTCTGGAAATTCTGGCATGCGTGAGACAACCCCACTCGTGTCCCTTCTCGCTGATCACATATACCATCACAGCGATGCATACGTGTCTCAGCTTCCGTCGCTTGACTTCGGCAAGTTTCGTTGAACGTAAGTAAGAAAGAGAGCGGTATACTTTTCTCGGATCTCTCTTTCTCGCGCTCGATCTTCGTTCGTTTAGCCAACGAGCAAAGCCGTGCTAGCCGAAGCAAATTAAGAAATGTCTTTTCTGGCAGCTATGATAAAAAAGCTGGCCACATTGAATGAATATTAAAATAATACTTATAAGCAGCCATTAACTTATTAGATTTTATAATAAATAAGGAAATGCGATGATTTTACGTAACATTGATCAATTTTGTTGAGACTCATATGTTACGTATTATTGTTAAAAATATTTCATTTTCTTAATTTATTATTTAATGTAGTAGATTAATGGTAATAAAAAAAAAATCATTATGAAAACAAAATTTAAAAAAATTGCACGAGTCTTCGGGAATCGAACCCGAGCCCGCGATAACAGCAGGCAATCACTTTACCATCTATGCTATGGCACTTATTTGGCAGCTTAGAAGCAAAGTCGCAAGTCGATTATTAAAGCGATGGAACCTTTCTCTATTAAGTTTAATTTCCAGAAGAAAGTATTAATTATAATCTTATATTTATTTACTTCGTATGTCTTTTCATAATAAAACAAAATATTTTTTTTACATATTTCTAAACATTAATGACTTTAACAGCTGTAGCTTCAAAAAGTGACTCTAACATTGCGGAGAACATTTTTGAAAGCTGCAGAATTAAAAATAAGTAACCCAAGAATCGTATTTGGTATTTAATATGTCTTTCCTATTACAATCTATTTAATTTAAAATACCTCATAAATAGAAAAACGATTAATAGTTCTTAACAAGTAAAAGCACGTGGCTGACAGAGATTAAGTCGATATTTATAATAGATAATATATGAAAATAAACAAATAAATAAATAAATTGTGATCGATTTTTTGCATTTTCAAATAATAGTATAGCAAAATTAAAAGAGGTAGTGCAAAAGTGGATGAGCTAGGCTAAAGGATCGATATCGCAATTTTGGCAAATCATCGAATAGTTCCTCCCGATCTTTCTCCTTTAATTTGTACAATTTCTGAGAAATAAGCATCGTTTGCTAATTTCGATTTTCTCCTTCCGTACGAACATTAAGGTACGGGTACACGGTGCGTGAAGTGCCTTTTTGAGCCGGAAAAATTGCTTTTATAGAAAAAAGTTGTTTAGACATTGTAGAAAGTAGACATTTAGGGCTACACGTAGATATGCTTATTTCTCAGAAATTGTATAAATTAAAGGAGAAAGATCGGGAGGAACTATTCGATGATTTGCCAAAATTGTGATATCGATCCTTTAGACTAGTTCATTCACTTTTGCACTACCTTCTTTAATTATGCGATACTATTATTTGAAAATGCAAAAAATCGATCACAATTTATTTATTTATTTGTTTATTTTCATATATTATCTATTATAAAAATCGACTTAATCTCTGTCAGCCACGTGCTTTTACTTGTTAAGAACGTTTAATCGTTTTTCTATTTATGAGGTATTTTAAATTAAATAGATTGTAATAGGAAAGACATATTAAATACCAAATACGATTCTTAGGTTACTTATTTTTAATTCTGCAGCTTTCAAAAATGTTCTCCGCAATGTTAGAGTCACTTTTTGAAGCTACAGCTGTTAAAGTCATTAATGTTTAGAAATATGTAAAAAAAATATTTTGTTTTATTATGAAAAGACATACGAAGTAAATAAATATAAGATTATAATTAATACTTTCTTCTGGAAATTAAACTTAATAGAGAAAGGTTCCATCGCTTTAATAAGCGACTTGCGACTTTGCTTCTAAGCTGCCAAATAAGTGCCATAGCGTAGATGGTAAGGCGATTGCCTGCTGTTATCGCGGACTCGGGTTCGATTCCCGAAGACTCGTACAATTCTTTTAAATTTTGTTTTCATATTGAATTTTTTTTTATTACCATTAATCTACTAGATTAAATAATAAATTAAGAAAATGAAATATTTTTAACAATAATACGTAATATATGAGTCTCAACAAAATTGATCAATGTTACGTAAAATCATCGCATTTCCTTATTTATTATAAAATCTAATAAGTTAATGGCTGCTTATAAATATTATTTTAATATTCATTCAACGTGGCCAGCTTTTTTGCCATAGCTGCCAGAAAAGACATTTCTTAATTTGCTTCTGTTAGCACGACTTTGCTCGTTGGCTAAACGAACGAAGATCGAGCGCGAGAAAGAGAGGTCCGAGAAAAGTATACCGCTCTCTTTCGTACTTACGTTCAACGAAGCTTGCCGAAGTCAAGCGACGGAAGCCGAGACACGTATGCATCGCTGTGTGATCAGCGAGAAGGGACACGAGTGGGGATGTCTCACGCATGCCAGAATTTCCAGAAGGCTTTTGGAGTCGTAGTGAGCCTATGGTTGCATAGTGGGGGGAACGAATACCCGCTTTCTATCATCACTGCTAAGACGTCTAGATTTGGCCACGTCACAATTTATAGCTAACAGAGTATGAGATATCTTGATTGCGTGAACCGATTTTAATGTTTATTGGCTCAAATGAAAGGGGTTTCAAAACCATTTTAAGTAAAGTTTATCTTAAATCATGACAATTGATCATTCATAGAAATAAATCGGTTTGAAAATTGGGACGGCTAAACTTGCTGTATAAGTTACACGGTAGTGCTCGGCGGTATAGACATGACATTATCTACTTTTATATATACTTGCGGTCGAGACACTACCGTGTCTTTTGATATATACATTAAATAAATTTAAATCTATCAACATTATTAATTATAATATATATAAATTTATCAGTAAATACTTAAACTGAAATTAATACATTATTTATTTTTGCAGCAGATGAATATAAGGATTATAAATTCAGAAAAGGAAATATGTATAACAACAAATTTAATCAAACACAAATGTGATCGTTTAATAATTTGTAACGAAGTTCCCCGTTACGTATACGAGATACCGAATAAAAAGTATAAAAGCTACCGAACAGTAGATATTATTAATCCCTACGTTACCGACTCGTGAGATAGGCTCACGAGTGAATTATAGCTAACGTCAAGGATATACCCCGTTGACAGGCAGAGGCCCGGATGAAAATCCGGCGCTCCAGTAAACGATGTCCAGGTTACACTGAGAAGTAAGGCAGGGCCATGCCAAACAACCCAGGCAACCTGAGATAAGGAGAAGCGGCCTCGGCGAGTCCTAAAAAGAATGACCGGTCTATAAGTTCCCACGAGGAGGGGAGATAGAACATCGAACCTGGCTTGAACGCTGGTTACGTGCTTCAAGCAGGCTGCGCGAATGTCATGCGCAGACTGCTATAACAGGCAGTCGGAACGCGACCATGGGACTGTGCTGATGTGTCCGTGCGTGCTGGTGAGCGCGTGACGCGGCACTCAGACAGCCATGGGTCCATTCGCTAACGTGAGGCGTGTGCTATAAGCCAGCCTGCACGTACATCACGACTGGATACCGGCCAATGAATAGTGGGTTGTGCTGGGGCGTAGTTAGCTCGTTGGAATATATCCCGGTGCCCTCCGTAATCCCATAGGCTTGCGCTATGGTTGGACGGGCCGTGAGCATTGCCTCCGTGGTGGTCCGCTCCTGGCAAACTCTATGCTTGGCAATGATACCGCATGTTCCCGCACTCCTCACCACCACCTGTGTGTGGGTGGTGAGAGATAGATATATGCCCCTCAGCAGATAGGTCTGCGAGGCTCGGACTTCCGCAAAGAACCCTCCCCTCTCTCCACGACCTAGCATACTGATCGACCCTGGCTACCGTTACCGTCCAAATGCATGGCCGCAGGGCCGTATAAGATGCATAGAGAATGGAGTCGAAAGACCCAAATGATAACGTAGGGTTGTTGGCCACCCAACTGACCAACTGGCGCCCTGATACCGATAGATAAGGACGGGCGAGGGTAATGGGAAAACCCGTAGTGTGAGTGGCCCCTCACATTGACGGGAATAACGTTACAAATTATAAAATGTAAACTAAACTTCAACAGCTTATGAGTATCAGACCGTCTTTATTTCCAAAACCTCTTAATCTGATAAATGTTATACCATCTGGAAAATATGTAAGTATTTATTTTTCGAACAGGATCAAATATATTTAATCTGTAATAGAATGTTGAATTTACTAGTTACCTTGATTTGAACAAAGCTGTTTAATTTTTAACATTAAATTATCATTGTTGAAGGCACTAACAGTTAAAAAGTAATCTATTTCATGATTTTGTATATTGTTTATATCATTAAAATGATTCTTTTTTAAAAATTTATCCGAACTGGTATTTATCCTTTTGTAATTAATTTTTTTTTTACGTAGACCTTTATATAATTGTTCGTATTCAATATCTAGGATTTGGATTAAATCAATCAGGCCACCTGAAATGTGTAATAATAGCGTTTATAGGGGTATACTTAACAAAAAAGATTAAAAATAACATACACAAATGAATTTATTAATTGGTGGACGTTCCCCTACAAATTGCTTCAATTCCTTATGGTATCTTTCTTGATTATTATTGGTTTTATGTTTTAAGTTATATACACAGAAATTCTTTGCTCCTATCCTTTTTAACCAGAAATTTTCAATGTATCTAAATAATGGATCTAAAATTGTGAAAAGTAAAATATCTTGTTTTAATTTGTCATATAGAATATAGAATCTTCTTCTTATCAATGGTACTGGAAGCAAGGCTAAATTATATAATTTTCTAATGACTAAATATGATTTTGATTGTATAAATTTATCTTTTTCTTCTAACTTCTTAAAAATTTTTTGTTTCATCGCATATTTTCTAATGTTCTGTAAAAATTAATTTGTATTTTTTACAGCAATAATTGAAGGTGCCTATAAAACGTTTCAAAGTCAAACCTACATGGATGAAATGAAAGTAATATCCAATAATATTACAAGCTGGAAATATTTGTTGAAGAGATTTATGCAGTGACAATTCAAAATTGCAGTGAATGTAAAGAGGATTTAATGAAGGTGCAAATTTCAATTTTATAAATTGAAATGCACTTATATATAAGGATTTGGTCTTTTTGCTCATTAAAACCCATATTATAGGGAAAAACTGCACTCATAAAACTTTGAATCTTTAAAGGACTATGCTTTTCTAAAGAGTGTTATTCTTATTACTGTATTTGCTTACTTTCTCATTATATAAAGCTATTGACTGTTAAAAGTTAGTAGCAACTAGTTCATTTTGGTCTGGATTTGAATGTAGCATCTACTGAAAATTCAGTGACATCTTTGAACTTATTTAATAGATATTTATTATAAAAAAAATATTTGCATATCATCATCGTTTGTTTTAAAAATTAACGATTCTAGATGTTGTATTCTTTGATTCATTTTAAACTTATTTAAAAATTTGAAATCATCGCTATTTATAAAATTCTCCATTTGCTGCATTCTCTTTGGAAATTTTACTTTAATATTAATATAATTATTTTTCCAGCGATACATTGTTCTTTTCAAACTATAAAAGCTTTTGTTTTTCACTGCCTCGGGTAATCTATGGAAATGAATTGAAAAGCTTATTTTATAATTAAATATGAATAAAGATACAAGGCACATAAAATTACCCATAACGATTGTCTTTATCAAGAACTAATTATACTAAAAAAATATATTATGATCGTATTTTTTTCTCTTTAAAATTTTTGATGCTTAACTTTAAGCGGAGTCCGAAAGAGAGCAGAGACAGGTCGCCATGAGTATCTTTAAATGGAGTGCTCCAATTAAATAGTACACTCTTATGGTTCGTTGAAACCACCTAGATAAAGATACTGCAAGACTATTTAATAATTAATAAATTTGAAATATCCAATTTAAAAATTCAAAAATGGCCTTCACATGCGTTAAACCTACCGTCCAAGTCTGGAATAAAATCGTTGTTTTCATATTGTATATAGATATTTATTTAAAAGAGGAGAAAGCACGACCTCTATAGATACTTACGAAAATGCTTATTATTCGATTCAGAAACCCGATTTCAAATTACGTTACCTTTTACAGCAAATATTATAAGCTTTCTTGGGCGTACAATCAGTTGTTGTTATCAATTTATACAGCTTAAGTAGTGGTAAGCTAGGCGGTTCCTGGGACATGGTGGTGAGGGGGGTGCGGGTGTGCGGGAGGAAGTGCCTTCTTAAGCGCTAGGATTTATTGGGTAATGAGGAGGGTGCGGGTGTGCGGAGGAAGTGCCTTGGCTGTGGGGAGTGTGTGTGAGAGAGAGAGAGAGATCCCTCTCACCCTCTCTTTCTCTCTTAGTCTCTCACCCCACTCCCATCACCCTAGGGCTCGGATGGTAAATTATCCTACGGGTCCACTAATTCCCTAAGGCTTACCCCCTTCTTCCATGACCCTAGGGTCCGGATGATTAGCTATCCTAACAGTTACCCAGAGAACTTTTTTGTATTACAGTTGGTGGAGGAAAAAGTTTCATTTTTCTCCACTATGTGGCGATCATAAAAATTACTGGGACAGCTATACCGCAGCCCCCTCCCCCAAGCATCTTACAGACTGCCATTTTCTTTTTTTCTTAGGCCTGCCCTCGGAGAGTCTATTCTCCCTCTACATACTTATCCTAGACCCTCCCACTATTTTTCAACTATAGACCTGCAATTTAACTTGATTTTAAATTTTTTCTTAAACATTGAGCACTAGATAGATTTTATTCTTTTATGAGTTAGTAATAATTATAAAGTGCTTTTTTCATTTTTTTGTGTTTTTCTTGTTTGCTTTTACGGATTAAATTAAGGGAATAGGAGTAGGGGAAAAGAAAGAGACTTTTAAATAAAATTTATTATATAGTTAAAAACGAACATGAAACTTATATAAAAACTAATATACAATAATATTTAGCCCATTCAGCTAATAACAGCTTCTGAAACATAAAAAAATTATTAATATCAAGTAAATTCCGAGCATAATTTTTAATATTTACCTTTTATTTGTTTCCGCACCCACTTTGCGAAAACATCTACCTCCTATTTCACACAGGGGACAGGCTTTGGTGATTTTCGCGTAATTTTAATTTTATGCAGCTCACAAGGAATAATGTCAGTTTTTATATATTCAATTAAGAAATCGAATTTTGGACAATTAAAATTTTCTAAATTGACATTATTAATGTTCATTATATTTAATAAGGCCCGGTTCCCCAAGCCTTTTTTGATCTGGATTAAGTTAATTTTGCTATATTTTATGTCACATAGAATATAGCATAATTAACTTAATCCAGTTTAACCCTTTGCGGCACAGTGGCACGGTACGGTGCCACCTTTTTAAAAACAGTTTTTTACAATTTTGATGTAGTTTAAATTCAATTAAACCAATGCTTTTTGTTTTTTTATGATCGTGAGATGTTACACAATTAAAATCTATGCAAAAAAGGTATAAATTTGTTTGTTAATTTATTTGTAATAATCAATAAATTAAAAAAAGATCCTTTTTTTTTTAAAAAAAATCATTATTGAAGAAATGGGTAGCTATATTCGTAAGGAAAAAATGATACAGGGGTTTTCGGGGTCGCTGATTACGAATCTGATGTCAAAATTTAGAAATTCAAAATGGCGGATCCAAGATGGTGGACAAAAATTTCAATTATTACCGTATTTCAAAAAGAATTGGTATACAATAGTTTTCGGGGTCGCTGATTACGAATCTGATGTCAGAATTTAGAAATTCAAAATGGCGGATCCAAGATGGTGGACAAAAATTTAGATTATTACCGTATTTCAAAAAGAATTGGTATACAATAGTTTTCGGGGTCGCTGATTACGAATCTGATGTCAGAATTTAGAAATTCAAAATGGCGGATCCAAGATGGTGGACAAAAATTTAGATTATTACCGTATTTCAAAAAGAATTGGTATACAATAGTTTTCGGGGTCGCTGATTACGAATCTGATGTCAGAATTTAGAAATTGAAAATGGCGGATTCAAGATGGTGGACAAAAATTTAGATTATTACCGTATTTCAAAAAGAATTGGTATACAATAGTTTTCGGGGTCCCTGATTACGAATCTGATGTCAGAATGTAGAAATTCAAAATGGCGGATTCAAGATGGTGGACAAAAATTTAGATTATTTCCGTATTTCAAAAAAAATTGGTATACAACAATTTTCGGGGTCGCTGATTACGAATCTGAACTCAGATATTTGTGAAAAGTGATTTGGAATAATCAGAAATTCAGTATAGTAAAATAAATAAAGAAATCCGCTCTTAGCCTAACCCAGAGATACGAACGAGGACGTGGCGGTTATCATCTCCATTTTTTCCATTTTTTTTTTTTACTTTTTTCAGTATTTTTTTTTATTTTTATAATTTTTATTTTTATAATGTTTTTTATATTTATATAAATATTATTGTTTTTATTTTCAACATCATTTTCAAACAATTTCTCACAACTTTTTCATATTAATTTTTTTGTACTTATTCACGAATGATAGATCAAGAAGCAATTTCTGTCCGATTGTAGACATAAAGGTACATTGCACAAATTACACATCCAATGAGTCCGTGTATTATTTGTTTTTGAACTGCAATGTGTACATCGTCTCTTATTTTCAATATGTATAGGCATATGAGCTGATTGAAAACGCCTTTTTTCAATAGATACTTGTGGTTTTTGAGAACCGATAATTGAAGGCTGTCGCTTCCTTCCTTTTTTAGTTGGAACGGTTCTAGAAACTAATCCATCTACTAAATGTAGTCGAAACTTTTTCAAAGTCACAGACTTATCGGTATTTATTTTTTTATATATGATAAATGAATTTACAACCGCCACATCAATGAAATACCAAAATATTCTGTGCCACCATTTTTTAGATTTTCGATCAATTTTGTATGTGGATATCAAGCGGTCTGCGCTATCAACGAAACCCATGTATTTATTGTAATCAGAGCATATAACAGGACAATCTACTTTTACTAAAGTGCCATCTCTTTGCCTTCGATTTACAGTTGTGACTTCAGATGGATCATGGTAATTTGATAGAAAGTGTACACCTTTTTTATCCATCCACTTTATCCAACTAATACCAGTCTTGGATGTTCGAAAATCATATTGTCCACGTTCCATTTCTTTGTCAGATATTACAGATTTTGGTAGTCCAGCTCGATTAGACCGTACCGTTCCACAAGCGAATATGTTATCTTTCTTTAGTGAAATCAATAAGTCAACAGCAGTAAAAAAATTATCAAAATAGACGTGATGATTCTTGCCAACAAGTTCACGGGTCAGATCCTTGACAACGCGTGCTCCTAACTGTTTTTCACAACTTTCCGTTTTACCGGTATAGACTTGAAATTCACAAACGAAACTAGATTCATCTGCTCGAATCCAACATTTATATCCACGTTTTATCGGCTTAGCTGGTAAATATTGTTTTAGGCTACTACGACCTTTGAATTTTATCATAGACTCATCGATTGACTGATATTTACTTGGTTTCCAATATGTTTTGAAATTTTTTTCAAGACTATTTAGTAATGGCCTCAACTTATATAATTTATCGTAGTTCGGTTTACCTTTCTTAGGTTCTGTCCGATTATCAGAGATATGTAAATTACCTAAAATAAATCCAAAACGAACAACAGGCATCAATGATTGCATAAATGAATCATTCAATTTTGGATCAGATGACCAGTAATCACGATATGAAGGTAGTTTTTTTATTCCCATCATAATATTGATTCCTATAAAAATACGTAATTCATCTTTCGTTATCAATGTCGCATTAGGTTTATTGTTTTGTATATAAATATTTGTTTGTTGAACTATAATATCTAAAATATCTTCTGAAACAAGACATGAAAAAATTTCCAATGGAGATTTTACATTATCAGGGATATTTGGTCCAAAATCAGCTGTGAATGGTCCGCCTGTTCTCTCTTTTCCTTTTTTCGTCCATGTTTCATTGCCAGAATATTCTTGTTCATCTTCATCTAAATCATTCTCACTTTCATCCTCTTCTACATACTCATTTTCTACATCAATCAGATTATACTCATTCTCATCAATATCTGAGTCAGCAAGTCCATCTATAGACTCCCCATCACTAGGAATATCAGTAATTTCCATTTCAAAAGACAGATAATAAGCAATAATTTATTAACTTTAGGATTGAAGGAAGAAGAATAATAACACCACCAAAGGGCTGTGCACATCAAAATATCATCAATGAATTTTAAAAAGTGATACCAAATTTAGATACCCCAAATTATAAATGTATAATAAAAAATGAAAAGTATTTAAACCATCCCGTAACAGTTATATTGAGACACAAAAGATAAAAATAGACATAAAATTTGTATCAACAAGAAATCATAATTATGAAATTCTGAAAACAATACAATGAAAATAATACCCTCGGTAATACGCGGTAACTGAATAATAATAGTATATGATTCAGCATGTGTAATTTACTTGCATAGGTACGTGGAGAAAGCAACTACTTATAATATAGTAATACTAAATCTTCAATCAATAATTCAACATATTGCACTGAGTATTCTTATATACTTATATATCATTTACACAGTACCTATATACTTGGAAATGATTGTTTTGAGAAAAAATGAGGTAAAAACTATTTTCAATCACGAATTATCGAGGATCCATTGGATTAGCTACTCAAAACCCAGAAAAGAATATAAGCCACCCAAAATATCTGTCTCATACGTCCAAGTTCACCGCTACACTTCTGTAGAAATAAAATCGTTATTACAAGCATATGGGCACCACTAAAAATTCGAAATTACTAACTCCGATAGCTACATATCTAAACTTTGGAATGAATTATCGATCTAAAAAATCTCTGTACATTAGTTTTTACTGGAATTTGATATTATTTAAAAATTTTGTCCGTCAAATCTGATCGGCAATTTTGAATTTCTAACATTCTGACATCAGATTCGTAATAAGCGACCCCGAAAACTATTGTATACCAATTCTTTTTGAAATACGGTAATAATCTAAATTTTTGTCCACCATCTTGGATCCGCCATTTTGAATTTCTAAATTCTGACATCAGATTCGTAATCAGCGACCCCGAAAACTATTGTATACCAATTCTTTTTGAAATACGGTAATAATCTAAATTTTTGTCCACCATCTTGGATCCGCCATTTTGAATTTCTAAATTCTGACATCAGATTCGTAATCAGCGACCCCGAAAACTATTGTATACCAATTCTTTTTGAAATACGGTAATAATTGAAATTTTTGTCCACCATCTTGGATCCGCCATTTTGAATTTCTAAATTCTGACATCAGATTCGTAATCAGCGACCCCGAAAACTATTGTATACCAATTTTTACGAGAAACCGATTATGTAAAAAATGTGTGCCGCAAAGGGTTAAACAAGTTTTGTGGAATCGGGCCTAAGTCACGTTCGAAGTGTCCACCTTTATATGCAACCACTGGTTGCACACTGTCACGTTCAATGATTTTTAAAAAATCATATATTTCATGTTGTGAATATCTTTCATTTCCCGTATTTCCATATACAATTGCGTGCACATTATTAAATACAAAAGATGCAGTTTTCCGATCAGCAATACTTAAAGTGTTCATTGATCCATTAACTTTGAATGCACCATAATATGTTAAATTAGAGTTTATATTTTTAATTGCCACTTCTTTGTACACTATCTTCTTATTAACGATAAATCCATCCACATCTATTATGTGCGTGATATCTCTTAAATTATGCATAATGTCAGAGTACCTGAAGATTCTGTGACTAAAACTGAACTGAAGATTCTTTGGCTTAAACTGAACTGAAGACTACCCTATACGCTCCTCAAGATTTTTCAAATGCTGTAAGGGATGTGAAAAATTTGATCTGTGGTGGGAGGTGACTAACCAGACACTCTTAGAAACACCATTGGTCCAAAGAGAGAGAGAATAGTTAAGAGGATAGTGGGAGAATTGAAATACTTGGTTTGAAGAGAAAGGGAAAACTTTAGAGAAACAAAAAAAGAATATATTTAAAATAAAGGCAAAGTGTAATAAATTTAGTATAAAAAACGCTAACATGATGATCCCAACGTTCGTCGATTTTCAAGGCTTCCATTTAATGGATAAGACATTTATAATTAAAGAATTTGCAGTTTTACAAGAACTAAAAGTGCATCATATTTTATTTTTACCACCCTTTCCACATATTCGGTTAAGTGAAGAGGAGAGAAAGAAATCAGAGTAAGTATATTTTATAAAAAACAATAACGAATTATTATTTTCAATGAATAAGAAATTTCTTTTTCAGTTAAATCTTTTTCAATCATCATGACTTAAATTGGATGGATGGTTATTCACCATATTATAAATATAAAGATATTATAAAAAAATATGTATATGAAGATACGGTTTTTGTAAAGGGGGTGGAAAAGTTAAATTGGTTAAGGAATATTTGTGATTTAGAAATTAATAATGTAGATGAATATGTGTGGGGAAATTATAATTTAGAAGATGGATTATATAATTCACAACTTCCTATTTGCATGAATCATGAGGGTATATGCGCACTGAGAAATGTATATTATATGAAATATATGTATGAATCAAAAATCTAGAATATAGGTGTATTTTAAACTTGAATGCATTCTTTTACTTCAACCCGAAACCTGATCCGTAAAATATTTATGTTACTGAAGTGTCTCGGAGACTGATTATTTGAAGGACTCTCCATCTAAGATTTTTCATTAGTTTCACGCTGATCATTTAAACGGAAAGAACTACGATGTCGCTTCTAAATAGAGTTTTAAATAGCCAGGATGAATATCGTGAGTGGGTACGTGATTGTCGCGATTACATTAAAAAATTGAGATTTGCTAGCCGCAATGCACGTATAGGGGCAAGGCAGAAAATTTTTACGGAAATTGCTCAGATACAGTGCCTATTAATCAGAGCAGCAAGAGAAAAAAGTTATTCTTCAAATCACGCTCTTAAGAATGCTGATTTAAGAACTCAGCATGATTATAGCGAGTGGGTTTGCAAGTGTCGTGATTATATTCGAAATTTGAGAGAATCCAACCGGAATGCAACTCCAGATGCTATACAGAAAAATCTTGCAGAAATAAAATGTATTCGAAAGTTACTTCTCTATGCGGCGACAAATAAAAATTCAATTGGAGCGGGCATTAATGTGAAAAAGCTTATTTGGAAAGATCTTGATTCATCATTTAAAATTCGAATGTGTAGTGGAATGATAGTAAATACTAATTATATCGAACCACATGAATTTCTATTGGCAGCATCAGAAATGCTGCAATCCTACATTAACAAAGTATTCAGTAAAGTAAGCGCTGTTAAGATAATTATGGTAATCAACGGACAATTTATTTGCAAGGAAATTAGTGATATCAAACATATTTCCACAAAAAATGTGATTTTATTCAAGACTGATACTTTTAGTAATTGGTATAAAACATACGTCATAGATAAAATTTTAACAAAATTAGGTGAATTTCAAGAGCGTGATGGTGGGTGGACTTTGGAAAAAATATTAAATTTAATTGTGAATATTAATCAGTGTAATCCAC
Organism: Prorops nasuta; assembly: GCF_024137725.1. Lineage (NCBI taxonomy): Eukaryota > Metazoa > Arthropoda > Insecta > Hymenoptera > Bethylidae > Prorops > Prorops nasuta. The sequence goes on from NW_027116798.1 coordinate 18,132,859, forward strand.
TACATGCGGGCTGTGGAATCGACCTTCCAAAATATATTAAGAACAAACATTGTGACGCTACTCTCTATCTCAAGGGATAGTGTAGAAGGGGAGGGAGGAGTGATCCCTCACCGATCGCGTTCGCGTCCCAATAGGCGACTTCCTACAAGACCCGGGCGCCTTCGATGTAATTATTTTATAATTCCCGAATATTTATTGATACAGAGGGGGTTCTAACCCTCGTACGCGAATATAGGGAAGGGGGTGCTAATACACTAAATCCTCAACTTTGGTTAAACTCTCTTTATTATAAATTCCGTGCTCAATACAATATCTGGTCCTCCTTACACGGTATCAGTATGTTACGCGAGGTCTTAAATGTGGACGCGGCTGAAGCCCTGATGACGTAGTAGCTAGCCCCGCGCTCGAGCCACTAGTTGGCGTTCGCGGCGGTCCCCACCGAGTCGGGCAGTATTCGCGCGCCATCGGCGGATTCCTAGGCTAACCACGACGCGACGTTGGGCTTAGAGCACATTTATTAACTTAATGCCTTACGCAGGCAGCCCTACGCGTGATCTTACGTTACGGGACACGTAAGGTCAATTTACGGCAAAGCACATACATCAACGTAACGCAAGTCGGCAAGGCAGAACGAAACAGAGAGGAGAGCAAACTGGACTCAATTCGTGAGGACATCGACCATTTTGTCCGATTAATTTTTATAATTTTTAGAATTTTAATTGAAACAGTAAGTATAGAGAATAACAATGCATATATTTGTATTCTTTTTTTATTAACAAGTTTAAAAATTTCCGATTGTGACTGATATTAAAATAATAAACTATCATTTTATTAGAGCTTTATATTGTAGAATAAAAAATTGATCATGCATATTCCTCAACTAATGTAAATTGGGCTTCTACTAACAGTGACTTAGATAATGATAATGCAAATGAAATTGATGATGATTTAAAAATAACTGAAAATGTTGGCGATAATTACCTCATTGATTTATAAAGAGAGCGTAAATTTTTATATGACAAGAGTCACAGAGAGTTTAAAGATGTATTTTTAAAAGAAAATGCATGGTCTGAAATTTCAACAATAATGAAAGAGAAACAATCTTGTGAGTATATATAACTTTAAATATCTAATCTCTCTCTCTCTCTCTCTCTCTCTCTCTCTCTCTCTCTCTCTCTACTGATTCTTATATTTACATTTTTTGAAATTATTTAATTAGGTGATTACTGGACATCAGATTATTGCCAAAAACGAATCCGAACATTAAGGGAGAAGTACAGCCGATTGCAGAAAAAGTATATTAAAAGTGGAAGTGGAGCCATGAAAGAATAAAAATGCTCACTAGTGAAACAATTCTCCTTTCTAGATCCATATATTCAAAGACGGAGGTGATTATATAATGTTTATTTTACTTTGCATTCCATTTGTACTATAATTGAGTAAAATGCATTTTTTTTAGATCATATTGTAATGTAAAAAGTGTTGATAAAAGGTCAGATATTTTAGAGGATTTAGAGCAATTAAATAAGATTTCACCAAATGACGAAAATGATACATACATTAGGAAGAAGTTGCTGGAAAAGAACAAAGAAACTAAAAACAATAAAATTAAAAGTGATGAAGAACAAATTTTGGGAGCCATATCTGATCTCACTAATATTTTATCTGTAGATTCTTCAGAAATCATTCCAAAGTCATGTGAATCTGCATTTGGTGATTATATTGCATTAGAATTACAGAGGTACAATGAGCCTGAACGATCAATTAAAAAACAGAAGTTAATGCAGGTTTTATTCTCTCCGGTGGATAAAATGTAAATTTACATGCTATTTTACTTTGCATCATATGAGAGAGCCAATAATATTGCAGTTACAATGATAAAAATTTTCCATGATGTTCTTTATAGTTTAATTATTTTGTTGTCATGCAGTAACATAATAATGTAAGGTTAAGTTAAAAGAAATATTATGTTTTCATTTATTCATTTTATTGAATTTGTTAAAGAAAGAAATTATTTTTTTTTTATAGTAAGTAAATATATTTTTTATGAATTAAACAGTAGTAAAAACATTCTTTTATATGTAGGTTTACTTCTAATAAAGTTATTTTCAAAAATGAAAAAGTTTAACCAAAGACTGCATCTTGTTTTATAATTTTATTATACAACTGTCAGTAAGTATATGATATGTGTATAAGAGAGCATTGTTGATATCAAGAGGTAGAGAGCATATGAACCAGTTGTTCAGCTTCTACTAGGATTTAACAAATTTTATTTAATTTAAACATGACAATAATATAAGTTTGTAATGTAAAAACATTTCAAATACGTTTCATATGCAATAAGGTTAAACTTTTTTTTATTATAATTTGTAAGAAATTCAATTAAATTGATGCAGCAATATCGCTTTGCCTTTTAAAATAGTTCTACTTTTCCAGTATTTTCTTCCTAATTACAGTAAAAAAAATAAATTGTGCAATAATAATAAGAATGTAATTATTAATTAAAAAGATTGTTTTGTACATTATTGTTTATTTCCCTAAAAAATTCATATCATATACAAATTTTTGGTATATAATTAACAAAAGCAATTAATCTTATTATGCTGAATAAACAAATAGATAAGAAATTTGAAATGTATAGGCTTGTTTTCCTTAATTTTCAATCATTTTTAAAAACAAGACCACATTGAATGTCTTATCCATTGGTTTTAAAAATTAATATTAATTTAATATTCTGAATATTGTCCTGGATGAATATAATCTGTTTGGAAACTTACACTACCACTAGAGTTTAAATATTGACAGAGAATATCTCTTTGATTTATTGCTGCTGTAACATTGCTATCATAATGGTGACGTGTATTAATAATCCATTCATATCTCTCATCGCTTCGAAATTGCCAATTTTGGCTATAATTCTTTAAATGATCATTTTGCTCTTCTCGCATTATATAATTATGTAAGCAAACTGAGGTAAGTATTAAATACTCGGTAGTCTGTGGAAGTAGGCATATAGGCGTATGGAAAACTCTCCAACGATTAGCAAAAATACCGAATGCACTTTCTATGGTCCTTCGGGCTCTAGAAAGTCTATAGTTATATATCTTTTGCTCTTTAGACAAGTTATTCCCTGAATACGGTTTCATTAAATTTGAAGATAATGGGAAAGCAGAATCTGCTAGAAAATATCCAGGTAAAAGATTATCGCTATTAGGCAAACGACCTAAAGTTATAGGCAAATGCAATTGATTATTTTTTAAACTTTTTCCTATATTACTGCATTCGAAAATTCCTCCATCACTATTTCCGCCATACGCACCTATATCTACTAAAGTGAATCTGTACAAATCATCTGATGCAGCCATCAAAACAATACTAAATTGTTTTTTGTAATTAAAAAATAAGGACCCAGAATTTGGAGGGCACCTCAGTAAAATATGTTTCCCATGTATAGCTCCAAAACAATTAGGCATATTCCAGCGTCTCCAAAATCCTTCAACAATATCCTTCCATTCATATTCAGTTGGGCATGTTAAATATATATCTTTGAATCCTTTTGATATTGCTATAGATGTTTCTTTAATTATCTTTCTAATCGTTGTGTTACGTCCTGAATTGTGTGGTAAACTCAGGAACAGTTTTTTTTGTGGGCTCCAATGTCCGCTGCCTACCAGCTGGTAGTAGTTGTAGGAAATTCGATGGAGGATTTTTGTATGGAGGGATAACACTTAGTTGAGCAGACTTCGATGATTTTTAATGGTTTTTATTTATTAACTGTAACAAATATATATGAGGGTTTTCCAAGACTGTTCTAGTTGAAGGTACAATTAGCACTGTCTTAAAAGCTAATCGAATTAGTCGACGCCGGGTTCTGGATCGTGATCCAGGGAGATGGCTAAGCCAATCAAAACATTTATAAAATGAATTCATCCTATCTTTGACCAATAAGAATTAAAGCATCTTAGAGTGAGTGGGAGGTAGAATTCTCTCACGGACTTACAGTCGCACGATGCAAGATGCAAACGTAGGCAAAGATAAGGTCCCGGCGACGGTGCCTGCAGATTCTGGCATATGGGATCACATTCAATTATCCTATTTCTTTTAATAAAATAATTTTAATTTTTAGGGATTAATTGGTTAGGGACGTAACAGTTGATTGACCCACACGGAACGAAAAAGCTAAACTGGAGGTAGAATTTCCCGTCGAAAGATATCTGTATAATAAAATAAATATTCTTTAATACACATGAATTTTAATAACTATTTCATTAGCAATTTCATAAATAATTTAGTATGTGCGTACAAGATGTTTCTCTAACGGTGATGCATACAATTGTTATATTTGACTATAGCAAAATATATATTATGCAATTACTGTAAACATTATCATACCATTTAAAAAAATCTTAATCATTTATTTTTATTGGAAATTATAATTTAAATAATCTCATTATTCATTTAGTATTTTTTTTGCAGTTAACCTCACTTATTATAGTTTTAATATACAGCTTATATTAATTGTAACATAATTATATTGATATAATCAAATAACGCGGAAGTTCCTGAATACCACTGTTAGATATAAACTCTCTGTAAATTTACCTTATTGTAATAATGAGTCTTTCTTCTGGGGAAAGTGCTTTTTTAGTTTTCTTCTTTAAAAAAGGATTCAGAAGGTGTAACAGTCCTTCGAAATGTTTCAGACCCATTCTCGTATATTTAAAAAACAATGTATCATCTTTCTTTAATTCTTGAAAAAGATTATGGAATTCGCCTTGCTGTTTTCTTAATTGATTGATTGGCCTTATAGCGAATCTTGTATTTTGCCACAGTTTATGAACTTTCCTTTTTTTTAATTTTAAGTAAGAAAGTATTATAATATTCAAAAGTAAGACTTTTACTTTGCAAGATCGTCTGTTCATCATATTATCTTAATAAATATTTATACAATGGACAAAATGGTCAATGTCCTCACGAATTGAGTCCAGTTTGCTCTCCTCTCTGTTTCGTTCTGCCTTGCCGACTTGCGTTACGTTGATGTATGTGCTTTGCCGTAAGTTGACCTTACGTGTCCCGTAACGTAAGATCACGCGTAGGGCTGCGTAAGGCATTAAGTTAATAAATGTGCTCTAAGCCTTACGCGGATAAGTCCCTATACTCGCGCGTGCGCGTCACTCGACGGTTATTCGCGCTTATTCTGTTCTCGCGTACTCAAGCACAACAACGACCCGGATTGTTTACGTCTAGGATTCTAAGGTCGCGAGTCCTCACGATGAGTATACTAAGTCCGCGGCCTTGAACCGACTTACGGGAACGTTCCTGTCAACGGTCAAACTCACAACGAATCGATGTAATCGCGAACCCTTTTACTAATTCTCGCTTTCACGTAATATGACGTTCGTTACAGGTCCGACGGAATGACCACTCCGCTAGGTTGCCCGCTTACCCGTGACAGGTGAGCAGGGCCAGCGGTTCCCTATAAAACCGTTCGGTGCTACGAGCCCTAAAGCCCTAGCACACCCCGGAACGTCACTGGACGTTATCACAGAACGAATAATCACCCTAATTTCTGCTTACAATTGGCTGGCTCTCTTCTTTACCTCTCTCTCGTCTCTCTCTCTCTCTCTCTCTCTCTCTCTCTCTCTCTCACTTTCTCTTTCTCGCCCTTGACACTGGCCCGAAGGGCTGGTAGGCTCCGCTGTCCGGTATGGGTTCGCGGCAAGATGGCAGTCGTTGCACTTCTATCTGCACTGTTTCTACTTCGCTGCGGCGGCTGCTACCTTGCTGCGGCTTATTTCCAGCGGCGGGGTTTCTTAACAACACTGTTCCTATGAACCTCCAAACTACGTGTGTTGGGGCAGTCCGCGGAAGCAGGTAAGGCCCTGCGCCTGTCCCGCCGCTGCCGCCCTACACCCATCGCGCAATACTAGGAAGCCGACAAGTTATCGATCCCCGATCAATAACTCATCGGTTGATAACTTCCTAGTTCGCATACGACCCGCTTATCTAGCGCTTGATATTAGCAAAGCGCTAGATGGCAGCTATTGTAACGCTGCGGGAACGCAACGGTAAAACATGCAGTGATAAACATACAGAGTGATGATAATACATGTTTTGCATGGGCTGTAACGGCTGCACTCTAATCGACAATTTCAACTAAACACTCACAACGACAATCTTCATACCCCCATTTTAAATCTATTTTTAACGTTAGAAGTATAACATTTCCAACCACATTAAGACAGATACCTAAATTTGAAGAAGATAATGATGTGTCGATTACTGTTTTCACCATGGTGGATGAGCAAGAAGGGCAGGAGAATAAAATTATTGCACCTCTTCAACTCACAAAATGCGAGAAATCGAGACATGCGAATCTTCTTCTTCTCGAACATCAAGGTGCAGCACATTTTTTATGTATCAGGAATCTTTCTCGCTTGCTAAATAAACAACTGACTCGAAAAAAACGATCTCATCTTATTTGTAATCGGTTTGTTATACTGTTTTTATTTTAATATAATTTTTTTTAATGTTTATATACTAATATAATTTTTTCTCTTAGATGTTTACACTATTTCTTCAATGAGGATAAACTTCAATATCATAAACGTGATTTGAGTCAGCTCAATATAAACGTCCGTATACTGCTACCTGAAGAGGACCGTTGGGTGTCCTTTAAAAATGACAAGAACAATGAAAGGACCCCATTCGTCGTATATGCAGACATTGAATGTTTATTAGAAAAAGTGAATGAAACGAGCGGTAATAGTAGTATTTATCAAAAACATTTACCCTTTAGTGTAGGATATTATTTTAAAAGCGTTCGTGATTCATCGCTCTCAACCTATAAATCATATCGTGGACTCGAGTGTATAGAATGGTTTGTGCGAGAACTCGATAAAACTGCTAGCATAGCGAGCGAAAAACTAAAGACTGCAGTGCCTATGAGAACGCTAAGTATTAGCGAAAATTTTCGTCATAACAATGATCCCGACTGTCATATATGTAAAAAGCCATTTCTTCCAAATCAAATACGTGTTCGCGATCATGATCATTTAACAGATAAATATAGAGGACCCTCTCACAGCAATTGTAATTTAAACTATAAAGATTCACACGTTAGTCCAGCAATTTTTCATAATTTATCTAATTACGATGCACATTTCATCTTCAATGCGATCGCTAACATGTATGAGGCTTCAGTATACCTGCTACCTGTACATAAGGAAAAGTATATTTCATTTATAAATACATACGGAAATATAATATTCAGCTCAGGTTTATTGATTCATTTAAATTTCTAGCATCAAGTTTAGACAAATTGAGCTCATATTTGGAGAGATCTCAATTGAAAAACTTAGAGTCAGAATTTTCGAATTTAAATACGGAACAATTTAATCTACTAACAAGAAAAGGTATTTTTCCTTATGATTACGTAGATAATCTGAATCGTCTGGAAGAAAATGCTTTACCGCCTCGCGAGTTATTCTATAACAAATTAACTGACAGTAATATTAGTGAAGAGGCACATAATCATGCTAAGGAAGTATGGATCAATTTTCAAATACAAACACTTGGGGAGTACAGTGATGTCTATTTAAAAACTGACGTATTATTACTGACAGACGTTTTTGAAAATTTTCGCGGTAGCTGCATGGAAAATTATAATTTGGATCCTGCACATTATTTCACACTCCCAGGCTTCACTTGGGATGCAATGCTTAAATATACTGGAATAAAATTGGAACTTTTCACTGATGTTGAAATGTTGCTTTTCGTAAAACGCGGAATACGTGGTGGTTTGAGTCAGTGCTGTCACCGCTATGAAAAAGCAAACAATCGGTATATGAATGATTATGACTCAACAAAACCAAGCAAATATTTAATGTACTATGATGTAAATAATCTATAAGGATGGGCAATGTGTCAAGCTCTACCTTGTAAGGTTATTCCCGTCAGTGCGAGGAGCCACTCACACTACGGGTTTTCCCATTACCTTCGCCCGTCCTTATTCATCGGTATCAGGGCGCCAGTTGGTCAGTTGGGTGGCCAACAACCCTACGTTATCAGTTGGGTCCTTCGACCCCATTCTTCATGCATCTCATACGGCCCTGCGGCCATGCATTCGGACGGTAGCGGTAGCCAGGGTCGCTCAGTATGATAGGTCGTGGAGAGAGGGGAGGGTTCCTTACGGAAGTCCGAGCCTCGCAGACCTATCTGCTGAGGGGCATACATTTATCCCTCACCACCCACACACACAGGTGGTGGTGAGGAGTGCGGGAACATGCGGTATCATTTGCCAAGCATAGAGTTTGCCAGGAGCGGACCACCACGGAGGCAATGTTCGCGGTCCGTCCAGCCATAGCGCAAGCCTATGGGATTATGGAGGGCACCGGGACACATTCCAACGGGCTAACTACGCCCCTGCACAACCCACTATGCATTGGCCGGTAACCAGTCGTGACGTACGTGCAGGCTGGCCTATAGCACACGCCTCACGTACGCAAACCGACCCATGGCTGTCTGAGTGCGGCGTCACGCACTCACCAGCACGCACGGACACATCAGCACGGTCCCATGGTCGCGTTCCGACTGCCTGCTTGACGCGCGTAACCAGCGTTCAAGCCAGACTCGATGATCTATTTCCCCTCCTCGTGGGGACTTATGGAAACTGTCATTCCTTTAGGACTCCCCGAGACCGCTTCTCCTTATATCAGGTTGCCTGGGTTGTTTGGCATGGCCCTGCCTTAGTTCTCAGGACAACCTGGACATCGTTTACTGGAGCGCCGGTCTTTTCATCCGGGCCTCTGCCTGTCAATGGGGTCTATCCTTGACGTTAGCTATAATCCACTCGTGAGCCTATCTCACGAGTCGGTAACGTAGGGATTAATAATATCCACTGTTGGTAGCTTTCATACTTTTTATTCGGTATCTTGCATACGTAACGGGGAACTTTGTTACAAATTATATCGAATAATTAGATGGGATACGTCGAGACAAGAAAAACAAGCCTTCGCATAGCTCTCTACGATGCTCCGTTCGCGAGATATGAATTTTTTAAGTATTTGTTGGTTAAACAATTTGTAGCTTAACTAATGGATTTCTCAGCTTGTAGAAGTCGGATTGGGACAAGACTAGTCTCGTTGGACTCGTCTTGGTGCATATTTTCATCCTGCACCAAACAATATGGTCATGCAATTATATCGCATAATTGGATGGGATACGTCGAGACAAGAAAAACAAGAGTTGCATAGCTCTCTACGATGCTCCGTTCGCGAGATATGAATTTTTTAAATATTTGTTGGTTAAACAATTTGTAGCTTAACTAATGGATTTCTCAGCTTGTAGAAATCGGATTGGGACAAGCCTAGTCTCGTTGGACTCGTCTTGGTGCATATTTTCATCCTGCGCCAAAAAATATGGTCATGCAATTATATCGCATAATTAGATGGGATACGTCGAGACAAGAAAAACAAGCCTTCGCATAGCTCTCTACTATAATCCGTTCGCGAGATATGAATTTTTTAAGTATTTGTTGGTAAAACAATTTCTAGCTTAACTAATGGATTTCTCAGCTTGTAGAAGTCGGACTGGGACAAGACTAGTCTCGTTGGACTCGTCTTGGTGCATATTTTCATCCTGCGCCAAAAAATATGGTCATGCAATCATATCGCATAATTGGATGGGATACGTCGAGACAAGAAAAACAAGCCTTCGTATAGCTCTCTACGATGCTCCGTTCGCGAGATATGAATTTTTTAAGTATTTGTTGGTTAAACAATTTGTAGCTTAACTAATGGATTTCTCAGCTTGTAGAAATCGGATTGGGACAAGACTAGTCTCGTTGGACTCGTCTTGGTGCATATTTTCATCCTGCGCCAAAAAATATGGTCATGCAATTATATCGCATAATTAGATGGGATACGTCGAGACAAGAAAAACAAGCCTTCGCATAGCTCTCTACTATAATCCGTTCGCGAGATATGAATTTTTTAAGTATTTGTTGGTTAAACAATTTCTAGCTTAACTAATGGATTTCTCAGCTTGTAGAAGTCGGATTGGGACAAGACTAGTCTCGTTGGACTCGTCTTGGTGCATATTTTCATCCTGCGCCAAAAAATATGGTCATGCAATCATATCGCATAATTGGATGGGATACGTCGAGACAAGAAAAACAAGCCTTCGCATAGCTCTCTACGATGCTCCGTTCGCGAGATATGAATTTGTTAAGTATTTGTTGGTTAAACAATTTGTAGCTTAACTAATGGATTTCTCAGCTTGTAGAAGTCGGATTGAGACAAGACTAGTCTCGTTGGACTCGTCTTGGTGCATATTTTCATCCTGCACCAAAAAATATGGTCATGCAATTTTATCGCATAATTAGATGGGATACGTCGAGACAAGAAAAACAAGCCTTCGCATAGCTCTCTACTATAATCCGTTCGCGAGATATGAATTTTTTAAGTATTTGTTGGTTAAACAATTTGTAGCTTAACTAATGGATTTCTCAGCTTGTAGAAGTCGGATTGGGACAAGACTAGTCTCGTTGGACTCGTCTTGGTGCATATTTTCATCCTGCACCAAAAAATATGGTCATGCAATTTTATCGCATAATTAGATGGGATACGTCGAGACAAGAAAAACAAGCCTTCGCATAGCTCTCTACTATAATCCGTTCGCGAGATATGAATTTTTTAAGTATTTGTTGGTTAAACAATTTGTAGCTTAACTAATGGATTTCTCAGCTTGTAGAAATCGGATTGGGACAAGACTAGTCTCGTTGGACTCGTCTTGGTGCATATTTTCATCCTGCGCCAAAAAATATGGTCATGCAATTATATCGCATAATTAGATGGGATACGTCGAGACAAGAAAAACAAGCCTTCGCATAGCTCTCTACTATAATCCGTTCGCGAGATATGAATTTTTTAAGTATTTGTTGGTTAAACAATTTCTAGCTTAACTAATGGATTTCTCAGCTTGTAGAAGTCGGATTGGGACAAGACTAGTCTCGTTGGACTCGTCTTGGTGCATATTTTCATCCTGCGCCAAAAAATATGGTCATGCAATCATATCGCATAATTGGATGGGATACGTCGAGACAAGAAAAACAAGCCTTCGCATAGCTCTCTACGATGCTCCGTTCGCGAGATATGAATTTTTTAAGTATTTGTTGGTTAAACAATTTGTAGCTTAACTAATGGATTTCTCAGCTTGTAGAAGTCGGATTGGGACAAGACTAGTCTCGTTGGACTCGTCTTGGTGCATATTTTCATCCTGCACCAAAAAATATGGTCATGCAATTTTATCGCATAATTAGATGGGATACGTCGAGACAAGAAAAACAAGCCTTCGCATAGCTCTCTACTATAATCCGTTCGCGAGATATGAATTTTTTAAGTATTTGTTGGTTAAACAATTTGTAGCTTAACTAATGGATTTCTCAGCTTGTAGAAGTCGGATTGGGACAAGACTAGTCTCGTTGGACTCGTCTTGGTGCATATTTTCATCCTGCACCAAAAAATATGGTCATGCAATTTTATCGCATAATTAGATGGGATACGTCGAGACAAGAAAAACAAGCCTTCGCATAGCTCTCTACTATAATCCGTTCGCGAGATATGAATTTTTTAAGTATTTGTTGGTTAAACAATTTGTAGCTTAACTAATGGATTTCTCAGCTTGTAGAAATCGGATTGGGACAAGACTAGTCTCGTTGGACTCGTCTTGGTGCATATTTTCATCCTGCGCCAAAAAATATGGTCATGCAATTATATCGCATAATTAGATGGGATACGTCGAGACAAGAAAAACAAGCTTTCGCATAGCTCTCTACTATAATCCGTTCGCGAGATATGAATTTTTTAAGTATTTGTTGGTTAAACAATTTCTAGCTTAACTAATGGATTTCTCAGCTTGTAGAAGTCGGATTGGGACAAGACTAGTCTCGTTGGACTCGTCTTGGTGCATATTTTCATCCTGCGCCAAAAAATATGGTCATGCAATCATATCGCATAATTGGATGGGATACGTCGAGACAAGAAAAACAAGCCTTCGCATAGCTCTCTACGATGCTCCGTTCGCGAGATATGAATTTTTTAAGTATTTGTTGGTTAAACAATTTGTAGCTTAACTAATGGATTTCTCAGCTTGTAGAAGTCGGATTGAGACAAGACTAGTCTCGTTGGACTTGTCTTGGTGCATATTTTCATCCTGCACCAAAAAATATGGTCATGCAATTTTATCGCATAATTAGATGGGATACGTCGAGACAAGAAAAACAAGCCTTCGCATAGCTCTCTACTATAATCCGTTCGCGAGATATGAATTTTTTAAGTATTTGTTGGTTAAACAATTTGTAGCTTAACTAATGGATTTCTCAGCTTGTAGAAGTCGGATTGGGACAAGACTAGTCTCGTTGGACTCGTCTTGGTGCATATTTTCATCCTGCACCAAAAAATATGGTCATGCAATTTTATCGCATAATTAGATGGGATACGTCGAGACAAGAAAAACAAGCCTTCGCATAGCTCTCTACTATAATCCGTTCGCGAGATATGAATTTTTTAGGTATTTGTTGGTTAAACAATTTGTAGCTTAACTGATGGATTTCTCAGCTTGTAGAAATCGGATTGGGACAAGACTAGTCTCGTTGGACTCGTCTTGGTGTATATTTTCATCCTGCGCCAAAAAATAACGTCATGTAATTATATCGCATAATTAGATGGGATACGTCGAGACAAGAAAAACAAGCCTTCGCATAGCTCTCTACGATGCTCCGTTCGCGAGATATGAATTTTTTAAGTATTTGTTGGTTAAACAATTTGTAGCTTAACTAATGGATTTCTCAGCTTGTAGAAGTCGGATTGGGACAAGACTAGTCTCGTTGGAATCGTCTTGGTGCATATTTTCATCCTGCACCAAAAAATATGGTCATGCAATTATATCGCATAATTAGATGGGATACGTCGAGACAAGAAAAACAAGCCTTCGCATAGCTCTCTACTATAATCCGTTCGCGAGATATGAATTTTTTAAGTATTTGTTGGTTAAACAATTTCTAGCTTAACTAATGGATTTCTCAGCTTGTAGAAGTCGGATTGGGACAAGACTAGTCTCGTTGGACTCGTCTTGGTGCATATTTTCATCCTGCGCCAAAAAATATGGTCATGCAATCATATCGCATAATTGGATGGGATACGTCGAGACAAGAAAAACAAGCCTTCGCATAGCTCTCTACGATGCTCCGTTCGCGAGATATGAATTTTTTAAGTATTTGTTGGTTAAACAATTTTTAGCTTAACTAATGGATTTCTCAGCTTGTAGAAGTCGGATTGGGACAAGACTAGTCTCGTTGGACTCGTCTTGGTGCATATTTTCATCCTGCGCCAAAAAATATGGTCATGCAATTATATCGCATAATTAGATGGGATACGTCGAGACAAGAAAAACAAGCCTTCGCATAGCTCTCTACTATAATCCGTTCGCGAGATATGAATTTTTTAAGTATTTGTTGGTTAAACAATTTGTAGCTTAACTAATGGATTTCTCAGCTTGTAGAAGTCGGATTGAGACAAGACTAGTCTCGTTGGACTCGTCTTGGTGCATATTTTCATCCTGCACCAAAAAATATGGCCATGCAATTTTATCGCATAATTAGATGGGATACGTCGAGACAAGAAAAACAAGCCTTCGCATAGCTCTCTACTATAATCCGTTCGCGAGATATGAATTTTTTAATTATTTGTTGGTTAAACAATTTGTAGCTTAACTAATGGATTTCTCAGCTTGTAGAAGTCGGATTGGGACAAGACTAGTCTCGTTGGACTCGTCTTGGTGCATATTTTCATTCTGCACCAAAAAATATGGTCATGCAATTTTATCGCATAATTAGATGGGATACGTCGAGACAAGAAAAACAAGCCTTCGCATAGCTCTCTACTATAATCCGTTCGCGAGATATGAATTTTTTAAGTATTTGTTGGTTAAACAATTTGTAGCTTAACTAATGGATTTCTCAGCTTGTAGAAATCGGATTGGGACAAGACTAGTCTCGTTGGACTCGTCTTGGTGCATATTTTCATCCTGCGCCAAAAAATATGGTCATGCAATTATATCGCATAATTAGATGGGATACGTCGAGACAAGAAAAACAAGCCTTCGCATAGCTCTCTACTATAATCCGTTCGCGAGATATGAATTTTTTAAGTATTTGTTGGTTAAACAATTTCTAGCTTAACTAATGGATTTCTCAGCTTGTAGAAGTCGGATTGGGACAAGACTAGTCTCGTTGGACTCGTCTTGGTGCATATTTTCATTCTGCACCAAAAAATATGGTCATGCAATTTTATCGCATAATTAGATGGGATACGTCGAGACAAGAAAAACAAGCCTTCGCATAGCTCTCTACTATAATCCGTTCGCGAGATATGAATTTTTTAAGTATTTGTTGGTTAAACAATTTGTAGCTTAACTAATGGATTTCTCAGCTTGTAGAAATCGGATTGGGACAAGACTAGTCTCGTTGGACTCGTCTTGGTGCATATTTTCATCCTGCGCCAAAAAATATGGTCATGCAATTATATCGCATAATTAGATGGGATACGTCGAGACAAGAAAAACAAGCCTTCGCATAGCTCTCTACTATAATCCGTTCGCGAGATATGAATTTTTTAAGTATTTGTTGGTTAAACAATTTCTAGCTTAACTAATGGATTTCTCAGCTTGTAGAAGTCGGATTGGGACAAGACTAGTCTCGTTGGACTCGTCTTGGTGCATATTTTCATCCTGCGCCAAAAAATAACGTCATATAATTATATCGCATAATTAGATGGGATACGTCGAGACAAGAAAAACAAGCCTTCGCATAGCTCTCTACTATAATCCGTTCGCGAGATATGAATTTTTTAAGTATTTGTTGGTTAAACAATTTGTAGCTTAACTAATGGATTTCTCAGCTTGTAGAAGTCGGATTGGGACAAGACTAGTCTCGTTGGACTCGTCTTGGTGCATATTTTCATCCTGCACCAAAAAATATGGTCATGCAATTTTATCGCATAATTAGATGGGATACGTCGAGACAAGAAAAACAAGCCTTCGCATAGCTCTCTACTATAATCCGTTCGCGAGATATGAATTTTTTAAGTATTTGTTGGTTAAACAATTTGTAGCTTAACTGATGGATTTCTCAGCTTGTAGAAATCGGATTGGGACAAGACTAGTCTCGTTGGACTCGTCTTGGTGTATATTTTCATCCTGCGCCAAAAAATAACGTCATGTAATTATATCGCATAATTAGATGGGATACGTCGAGACAAGAAAAACAAGCCTTCGCATAGCTCTCTACGATGCTCCGTTCGCGAGATATGAATTTTTTAAGTATTTGTTGGTTAAACAATTTGTAGCTTAACTAATGGATTTCTCAGCTTGTAGAAGTCGGATTGGGACAAGACTAGTCTCGTTGGAATCGTCTTGGTGCATATTTTCATCCTGCACCAAAAAATATGGTCATGCAATTATATCGCATAATTAGATGGGATACGTCGAGACAAGAAAAACAAGCCTTCGCATAGCTCTCTACTATAATCCGTTCGCGAGATATGAATTTTTTAAGTATTTGTTGGTTAAACAATTTCTAGCTTAACTAATGGATTTCTCAGCTTGTAGAAGTCGGATTGGGACAAGACTAGTCTCGTTGGACTCGTCTTGGTGCATATTTTCATCCTGCGCCAAAAAATATGGTCATGCAATCATATCGCATAATTGGATGGGATACGTCGAGACAAGAAAAACAAGCCTTCGCATAGCTCTCTACGATGCTCCGTTCGCGAGATATGAATTTTTTAAGTATTTGTTGGTTAAACAATTTTTAGCTTAACTAATGGATTTCTCAGCTTGTAGAAGTCGGATTGGGACAAGACTAGTCTCGTTGGACTCGTCTTGGTGCATATTTTCATCCTGCGCCAAAAAATATGGTCATGCAATTATATCGCATAATTAGATGGGATACGTCGAGACAAGAAAAACAAGCCTTCGCATAGCTCTCTACTATAATCCGTTCGCGAGATATGAATTTTTTAAGTATTTGTTGGTTAAACAATTTGTAGCTTAACTAATGGATTTCTCAGCTTGTAGAAGTCGGATTGAGACAAGACTAGTCTCGTTGGACTCGTCTTGGTGCATATTTTCATCCTGCACCAAAAAATATGGTCATGCAATTTTATCGCATAATTAGATGGGATACGTCGAGACAAGAAAAACAAGCCTTCGTATAGCTCTCTACGATGCTCCGTTCGCGAGATATGAATTTTTTAAGTATTTGTTGGTTAAACAATTTGTAGCTTAACTAATGGATTTCTCAGCTTGTAGAAGTCGGATTGGGACAAGACTAGTCTCGTTGGACTCGTCTTGGTGCATATTTTCATCCTGCACCAAAAAATATGGTCATGCAATTTTATCGCATAATTAGATGGGATACGTCGAGACAAGAAAAACAAGCCTTCGCATAGCTCTCTACTATAATCCGTTCGCGAGATATGAATTTTTTAAGTATTTGTTGGTTAAACAATTTGTAGCTTAACTGATGGATTTCTCAGCTTGTAGAAATCGGATTGGGACAAGACTAGTCTCGTTGGACTCGTCTTGGTGTATATTTTCATCCTGCGCCAAAAAATAACGTCATGTAATTATATCGCATAATTAGATGGGATACGTCGAGACAAGAAAAACAAGCCTTCGCATAGCTCTCTACGATGCTCCGTTCGCGAGATATGAATTTTTTAAGTATTTGTTGGTTAAACAATTTGTAGCTTAACTAATGGATTTCTCAGCTTGTAGAAGTCGGATTGGGACAAGACTAGTCTCGTTGGAATCGTCTTGGTGCATATTTTCATCCTGCACCAAAAAATATGGTCATGCAATTATATCGCATAATTAGATGGGATACGTCGAGACAAGAAAAACAAGCCTTCGCATAGCTCTCTACTATAATCCGTTCGCGAGATATGAATTTTTTAAGTATTTGTTGGTTAAACAATTTCTAGCTTAACTAATGGATTTCTCAGCTTGTAGAAGTCGGATTGGGACAAGACTAGTCTCGTTGGACTCGTCTTGGTGCATATTTTCATCCTGCGCCAAAAAATATGGTCATGCAATCATATCGCATAATTGGATGGGATACGTCGAGACAAGAAAAACAAGCCTTCGCATAGCTCTCTACGATGCTCCGTTCGCGAGATATGAATTTTTTAAGTATTTGTTGGTGAAACAATTTGTAGCTTAACTAATGGATTTCTCAGCTTGTAGAAGTCGGATTGGGACAAGACTAGTCTCGTTGGACTCGTCTTGGTGCATATTTTCATCCTGCGCCAAAAAATATGGTCATGCAATTATATCGCATAATTAGATGGGATACGTCGAGACAAGAAAAACAAGCCTTCGCATAGCTCTCTACTATAATCCGTTCGCGAGATATGAATTTTTTAAGTATTTGTTGGTTAAACAATTTCTAGCTTAACTAATGGATTTCTCAGCTTGTAGAAGTCGGATTGGGACAAGACTAGTCTCGTTGGACTCGTCTTGGTGCATATTTTCATCCTGCGCCAAAAAATATGGTCATGCAATCATATCGCATAATTGGATGGGATACGTCGAGACAAGAAAAACAAGCCTTCGCATAGCTCTCTACGATGCTCCGTTCGCGAGATATGAATTTTTTAAGTATTTGTTGGTTAAACAATTTGTAGCTTAACTAATGGATTTCTCAGCTTGTAGAAGTCGGATTGAGACAAGACTAGTCTCGTTGGACTCGTCTTGGTGCATATTTTCATCCTGCACCAAAAAATATGGTCATGCAATTTTATCGCATAATTAGATGGGATACGTCGAGACAAGAAAAACAAGCCTTCGCATAGCTCTCTACTATAATCCGTTCGCGAGATATGAATTTTTTAAGTATTTGTTGGTTAAACAATTTGTAGCTTAACTAATGGATTTCTCAGCTTGTAGAAGTCGGATTGGGACAAGACTAGTCTCGTTGGACTCGTCTTGGTGCATATTTTCATCCTGCGCCAAAAAATATGGTCATGCAATTATATCGCATAATTAGATGGGATACGTCGAGACAAGAAAAACAAGCCTTCGCATAGCTCTCTACTATAATCCGTTCGCGAGATATGAATTTTTTAAGTATTTGTTGGTTAAACAATTTCTAGCTTAACTAATGGATTTCTCAGCTTGTAGAAGTCGGATTGGGACAAGACTAGTCTCGTTGGACTCGTCTTGGTGCATATTTTCATCCTGCGCCAAAAAATATGGTCATGCAATCATATCGCATAATTGGATGGGATACGTCGAGACAAGAAAAACAAGCCTTCGCATAGCTCTCTACGATGCTCCGTTCGCGAGATATGAATTTTTTAAGTATTTGTTGGTTAAACAATTTGTAGCTTAACTAATGGATTTCTCAGCTTGTAGAAGTCGGATTGAGACAAGACTAGTCTCGTTGGACTTGTCTTGGTGCATATTTTCATCCTGCACCAAAAAATATGGTCATGCAATTTTATCGCATAATTAGATGGGATACGTCGAGACAAGAAAAACAAGCCTTCGCATAGCTCTCTACTATAATCCGTTCGCGAGATATGAATTTTTTAAGTATTTGTTGGTTAAACAATTTGTAGCTTAACTAATGGATTTCTCAGCTTGTAGAAGTCGGATTGGGACAAGACTAGTCTCGTTGGACTCGTCTTGGTGCATATTTTCATCCTGCACCAAAAAATATGGTCATGCAATTTTATCGCATAATTAGATGGGATACGTCGAGACAAGAAAAACAAGCCTTCGCATAGCTCTCTACTATAATCCGTTCGCGAGATATGAATTTTTTAAGTATTTGTTGGTTAAACAATTTGTAGCTTAACTGATGGATTTCTCAGCTTGTAGAAATCGGATTGGGACAAGACTAGTCTCGTTGGGCTCGTCTTGGTGTATATTTTCATCCTGCGCCAAAAAATAACGTCATGTAATTATATCGCATAATTAGATGGGATACGTCGAGACAAGAAAAACAAGCCTTCGCATAGCTCTCTACGATGCTCCGTTCGCGAGATATGAATTTTTTAAGTATTTGTTGGTTAAACAATTTGTAGCTTAACTAATGGATTTCTCAGCTTGTAGAAGTCGGATTGGGACAAGACTAGTCTCGTTGGAATCGTCTTGGTGCATATTTTCATCCTGCACCAAAAAATATGGTCATGCAATTATATCGCATAATTAGATGGGATACGTCGAGACAAGAAAAACAAGCCTTCGCATAGCTCTCTACTATAATCCGTTCGCGAGATATGAATTTTTTAAGTATTTGTTGGTTAAACAATTTCTAGCTTAACTAATGGATTTCTCAGCTTGTAGAAGTCGGATTGGGACAAGACTAGTCTCGTTGGACTCGTCTTGGTGCATATTTTCATCCTGCGCCAAAAAATATGGTCATGCAATCATATCGCATAATTGGATGGGATACGTCGAGACAAGAAAAACAAGCCTTCGCATAGCTCTCTACGATGCTCCGTTCGCGAGATATGAATTTTTTAAGTATTTGTTGGTTAAACAATTTGTAGCTTAACTAATGGATTTCTCAGCTTGTAGAAGTCGGATTGAGACAAGACTAGTCTCGTTGGACTCGTCTTGGTGCATATTTTCATCCTGCACCAAAAAATATGGTCATGCAATTTTATCGCATAATTAGATGGGATACGTCGAGACAAGAAAAACAAGCCTTCGCATAGCTCTCTACTATAATCCGTTCGCGAGATATGAATTTTTTAAGTATTTGTTGGTTAAACAATTTGTAGCTTAACTAATGGATTTCTCAGCTTGTAGAAATCGGATTGGGACAAGACTAGTCTCGTTGGACTCGTCTTGGTGCATATTTTCATCCTGCGCCAAAAAATATGGTCATGCAATTATATCGCATAATTAGATGGGATACGTCGAGACAAGAAAAACAAGCATTCGCATAGCTCTCTACTATAATCCGTTCGCGAGATATGAATTTTTTAAGTATTTGTTGGTTAAACAATTTCTAGCTTAACTAATGGATTTCTCAGCTTGTAGAAGTCGGATTGGGACAAGACTAGTCTCGTTGGACTCGTCTTGGTGCATATTTTCATCCTGCGCCAAAAAATATGGTCATGCAATCATATCGCATAATTGGATGGGATACGTCGAGACAAGAAAAACAAGCCTTCGCATAGCTCTCTACGATGCTCCGTTCGCGAGATATGAATTTTTTAAGTATTTGTTGGTTAAACAATTTGTAGCTTAACTAATGGATTTCTCAGCTTGTAGAAGTCGGATTGAGACAAGACTAGTCTCGTTGGACTTGTCTTGGTGCATATTTTCATCCTGCACCAAAAAATATGGTCATGCAATTTTATCGCATAATTAGATGGGATACGTCGAGACAAGAAAAACAAGCCTTCGCATAGCTCTCTACTATAATCCGTTCGCGAGATATGAATTTTTTAAGTATTTGTTGGTTAAACAATTTGTAGCTTAACTAATGGATTTCTCAGCTTGTAGAAGTCGGATTGGGACAAGACTAGTCTCGTTGGACTCGTCTTGGTGCATATTTTCATCCTGCACCAAAAAATGTGGTCATGCAATTTTATCGCATAATTAGATGGGATACGTCGAGACAAGAAAAACAAGCCTTCGCATAGCTCTCTACTATAATCCGTTCGCGAGATATGAATTTTTTAAGTATTTGTTGGTTAAACAATTTGTAGCTTAACTGATGGATTTCTCAGCTTGTAGAAATCGGATTGGGACAAGACTAGTCTCGTTGGACTCGTCTTGGTGTATATTTTCATCCTGCGCCAAAAAATTACGTCATGTAATTATATCGCATAATTAGATGGGATACGTCGAGACAAGAAAAACAAGCCTTCGCATAGCTCTCTACGATGCTCCGTTCGCGAGATATGAATTTTTTAAGTATTTGTTGGTTAAACAATTTGTAGCTTAACTAATGGATTTCTCAGCTTGTAGAAGTCGGCTTGGGACAAGACTAGTCTCGTTGGAATCGTCTTGGTGCATATTTTCATCCTGCACCAAAAAATATGGTCATGCAATTATATCGCATAATTAGATGGGATACGTCGAGACAAGAAAAACAAGCCTTCGCATAGCTCTCTACTATAATCCGTTCGCGAGATATGAATTTTTTAAGTATTTGTTGGTTAAACAATTTCTAGCTTAACTAATGGATTTCTCAGCTTGTAGAAGTCGGATTGGGACAAGACTAGTCTCGTTGGACTCGTCTTGGTGCATATTTTCATCCTGCGCCAAAAAATATGGTCATGCAATCATATCGCATAATTGGATGGGATACGTCGAGACAAGAAAAACAAGCCTTCGCATAGCTCTCTACGATGCTCCGTTCGCGAGATATGAATTTTTTAAGTATTTGTTGGTTAAACAATTTCTAGCTTAACTAATGGATTTCTCAGCTTGTAGAAGTCGGATTGGGACAAGACTAGTCTCGTTGGACTCGTCTTGGTGCATATTTTCATCCTGCGCCAAAAAATATGGTCATGCAATCATATCGCATAATTGGATGGGATACGTCGAGACAAGAAAAACAAGCCTTCGCATAGCTCTCTACGATGCTCCGTTCGCGAGATATGAATTTTTTAAGTATTTGTTGGTTAAACAATTTGTAGCTTAACTAATGGATTTCTCAGCTTGTAGAAGTCGGATTGAGACAAGACTAGTCTCGTTGGACTCGTCTTGGTGCATATTTTCATCCTGCACCAAAAAATATGGTCATGCAATTTTATCGCATAATTAGATGGGATACGTCGAGACAAGAAAAACAAGCCTTCGCATAGCTCTCTACTATAATCCGTTCGCGAGATATGAATTTTTTAAGTATTTGTTGGTTAAACAATTTGTAGCTTAACTAATGGATTTCTCAGCTTGTAGAAATCGGATTGGGACAAGACTAGTCTCGTTGGACTCGTCTTGGTGCATATTTTCATCCTGCGCCAAAAAATATGGTCATGCAATTATATCGCATAATTAGATGGGATACGTCGAGACAAGAAAAACAAGCCTTCGCATAGCTCTCTACTATAATCCGTTCGCGAGATATGAATTTTTTAAGTATTTGTTGGTTAAACAATTTCTAGCTTAACTAATGGATTTCTCAGCTTGTAGAAGTCGGATTGGGACAAGACTAGTCTCGTTGGACTCGTCTTGGTGCATATTTTCATCCTGCGCCAAAAAATATGGTCATGCAATCATATCGCATAATTGGATGGGATACGTCGAGACAAGAAAAACAAGCCTTCGCATAGCTCTCTACGATGCTCCGTTCGCGAGATATGAATTTTTTAAGTATTTGTTGGTTAAACAATTTGTAGCTTAACTAATGGATTTCTCAGCTTGTAGAAGTCGGATTGAGACAAGACTAGTCTCGTTGGACTTGTCTTGGGGCATATTTTCATCCTGCACCAAAAAATATGGTCATGCAATTTTATCGCATAATTAGATGGGATACGTCGAGACAAGAAAAACAAGCCTTCGCATAGCTCTCTACTATAATCCGTTCGCGAGATATGAATTTTTTAAGTATTTGTTGGTTAAACAATTTGTAGCTTAACTAATGGATTTCTCAGCTTGTAGAAGTCGGATTGGGACAAGACTAGTCTCGTTGGACTCGTCTTGGTGCATATTTTCATCCTGCACCAAAAAATATGGTCATGCAATTTTATCGCATAATTAGATGGGATACGTCGAGACAAGAAAAACAAGCCTTCGCATAGCTCTCTACTATAATCCGTTCGCGAGATATGAATTTTTTAAGTATTTGTTGGTTAAACAATTTGTAGCTTAACTGATGGATTTCTCAGCTTGTAGAAATCGGATTGGGACAAGACTAGTCTCGTTGGACTCGTCTTGGTGTATATTTTCATCCTGCGCCAAAAAATTACGTCATGTAATTATATCGCATAATTAGATGGGATACGTCGAGACAAGAAAAACAAGCCTTCGCATAGCTCTCTACGATGCTCCGTTCGCGAGATATGAATTTTTTAAGTATTTGTTGGTTAAACAATTTCTAGCTTAACTAATGGATTTCTCAGCTTGTAGAAGTCGGATTGGGACAAGACTAGTCTCGTTGGACTCGTCTTGGTGCATATTTTCATCCTGCGCCAAAAAATATGGTCATGCAATCATATCGCATAATTGGATGGGATACGTCGAGACAAGAAAAACAAGCCTTCGCATAGCTCTCTACGATGCTCCGTTCGCGAGATATGAATTTTTTAAGTATTTGTTGGTTAAACAATTTGTAGCTTAACTAATGGATTTCTCAGCTTGTAGAAGTCGGATTGGGACAAGACTAGTCTCGTTGGACTCGTCTTGGTGCATATTTTCATCCTGCACCAAATATATGGTCATGCAATTTTATCGCATAATTAGATGGGATACGTCGAGACAAGAAAAACAAGCCTTCGCATAGCTCTCTACGATGCTCCGTTCGCGAGATATGAATTTTTTAAGTATTTGTTGGTTAAACAATTTGTAGCTTAACTAATGGATTTCTCAGCTTGTAGAAGTCGGATTGGGACAAGACTAGTCTCGTTGGAATCGTCTTGGTGCATATTTTCATCCTGCACCAAAAAATATGGTCATGCAATTATATCGCATAATTAGATGGGATACGTCGAGACAAGAAAAACAAGCCTTCGCATAGCTCTCTACTATAATCCGTTCGCGAGATATGAATTTTTTAAGTATTTGTTGGTTAAACAATTTGTAGCTTAACTGATGGATTTCTCAGCTTGTAGAAATCGGATTGGGACAAGACTAGTCTCGTTGGACTCGTCTTGGTGTATATTTTCATCCTGCGCCAAAAAATAACGTCATGTAATTATATCGCATAATTAGATGGGATACGTCGAGACAAGAAAAACAAGCCTTCGCATAGCTCTCTACGATGCTCCGTTCGCGAGATATGAATTTTTTAAGTATTTGTTGGTTAAACAATTTGTAGCTTAACTAATGGATTTCTCAGCTTGTAGAAGTCGGATTGGGACAAGACTAGTCTCGTTGGACTCGTCTTGGTGCATATTTTCATCCTGCGCCAAAAAATATGGTCATGCAATCATATCGCATAATTGGATGGGATACGTCGAGACAAGAAAAACAAGCCTTCGCATAGCTCTCTACGATGCTCCGTTCGCGAGATATGAATTTTTTAAGTATTTGTTGGTTAAACAATTTGTAGCTTAACTAATGGATTTCTCAGCTTGTAGAAGTCGGATTGAGACAAGACTAGTCTCGTTGGACTTGTCTTGGGGCATATTTTCATCCTGCACCAAAAAATATGGTCATGCAATTTTATCGCATAATTAGATGGGATACGTCGAGACAAGAAAAACAAGCCTTCGCATAGCTCTCTACTATAATCCGTTCGCGAGATATGAATTTTTTAAGTATTTGTTGGTTAAACAATTTGTAGCTTAACTAATGGATTTCTCAGCTTGTAGAAGTCGGATTGGGACAAGACTAGTCTCGTTGGACTCGTCTTGGTGCATATTTTCATCCTGCACCAAAAAATATGGTCATGCAATTTTATCGCATAATTAGATGGGATACGTCGAGACAAGAAAAACAAGCCTTCGCATAGCTCTCTACTATAATCCGTTCGCGAGATATGAATTTTTTAAGTATTTGTTGGTTAAACAATTTGTAGCTTAACTGATGGATTTCTCAGCTTGTAGAAATCGGATTGGGACAAGACTAGTCTCGTTGGACTCGTCTTGGTGTATATTTTCATCCTGCGCCAAAAAATTACGTCATGTAATTATATCGCATAATTAGATGGGATACGTCGAGACAAGAAAAACAAGCCTTCGCATAGCTCTCTACGATGCTCCGTTCGCGAGATATGAATTTTTTAAGTATTTGTTGGTTAAACAATTTGTAGCTTAACTAATGGATTTCTCAGCTTGTAGAAGTCGGATTGGGACAAGACTAGTCTCGTTGGAATCGTCTTGGTGCATATTTTCATCCTGCACCAAAAAATATGGTCATGCAATTATATCGCATAATTAGATGGGATACGTCGAGACAAGAAAAACAAGCCTTCGCATAGCTCTCTACTATAATCCGTTCGCGAGATATGAATTTTTTAAGTATTTGTTGGTTAAACAATTTCTAGCTTAACTAATGGATTTCTCAGCTTGTAGAAGTCGGATTGGGACAAGACTAGTCTCGTTGGACTCGTCTTGGTGCATATTTTCATCCTGCGCCAAAAAATATGGTCATGCAATCATATCGCATAATTGGATGGGATACGTCGAGACAAGAAAAACAAGCCTTCGCATAGCTCTCTACGATGCTCCGTTCGCGAGATATGAATTTTTTAAGTATTTGTTGGTTAAACAATTTGTAGCTTAACTAATGGATTTCTCAGCTTGTAGAAGTCGGATTGGGACAAGACTAGTCTCGTTGGACTCGTCTTGGTGCATATTTTCATCCTGCACCAAATATATGGTCATGCAATTTTATCGCATAATTAGATGTGATACGTCGAGACAAGAAAAACAAGCCTTCGCATAGCTCTCTACTATAATCCGTTCGCGAGATATGAATTTTTTAAGTATTTGTTGGTTAAACAATTTGTAGCTTAACTGATGGATTTCTCAGCTTGTAGAAATCGGATTGGGTCAAGACTAGTCTCGTTGGACTCGTCTTGGTGTATATTTTCATCCTGCGCCAAAAAATAACGTCATGTAATTATATCGCATAATTAGATGGGATACGTCGAGACAAGAAAAACAAGCCTTCGCATAGCTCTCTACGATGCTCCGTTCGCGAGATATGAATTTTTTAAGTATTTGTTGGTTAAACAATTTGTAGCTTAACTAATGGATTTCTCAGCTTGTAGAAGTCGGATTGGGACAAGACTAGTCTCGTTGGAATCGTCTTGGTGCATATTTTCATCCTGCACCAAAAAATATGGTCATGCAATTATATCGCATAATTAGATGGGATACGTCGAGACAAGAAAAACAAGCCTTCGCATAGCTCTCTACTATAATCCGTTCGCGAGATATGAATTTTTTAAGTATTTGTTGGTTAAACAATTTGTAGCTTAACTGATGGATTTCTCAGCTTGTAGAAATCGGATTGGGACAAGACTAGTCTCGTTGGACTCGTCTTGGTGTATATTTTCATCCTGCGCCAAAAAATAACGTCATGTAATTATATCGCATAATTAGATGGGATACGTCGAGACAAGAAAAACAAGCCTTCGCATAGCTCTCTACGATGCTCCGTTCGCGAGATATGAATTTTTTAAGTATTTGTTGGTTAAACAATTTGTAGCTTAACTAATGGATTTCTCAGCTTGTAGAAGTCGGATTGAGACAAGACTAGTCTCGTTGGACTTGTCTTGGGGCATATTTTCATCCTGCACCAAAAAATATGGTCATGCAATTTTATCGCATAATTAGATGGGATACGTCGAGACAAGAAAAACCAGCCTTCGCATAGCTCTCTACTATAATCCGTTCGCGAGATATGAATTTTTTAAGTATTTGTTGGTTAAACAATTTGTAGCTTAACTAATGGATTTCTCAGCTTGTAGAAGTCGGATTGGGACAAGACTAGTCTCGTTGGACTCGTCTTGGTGCATATTTTCATCCTGCACCAAAAAATATGGTCATGCAATTTTATCGCATAATTAGATGGGATACGTCGAGACAAGAAAAACAAGCCTTCGCATAGCTCTCTACTATAATCCGTTCGCGAGATATGAATTTTTTAAGTATTTGTTGGTTAAACAATTTGTAGCTTAACTGATGGATTTCTCAGCTTGTAGAAATCGGATTGGGACAAGACTAGTCTCGTTGGACTCGTCTTGGTGTATATTTTCATCCTGCGCCAAAAAATTACGTCATGTAATTATATCGCATAATTAGATGGGATACGTCGAGACAAGAAAAACAAGCCTTCGCATAGCTCTCTACGATGCTCCGTTCGCGAGATATGAATTTTTTAAGTATTTGTTGGTTAAACAATTTGTAGCTTAACTAATGGATTTCTCAGCTTGTAGAAGTCGGATTGGGACAAGACTAGTCTCGTTGGAATCGTCTTGGTGCATATTTTCATCCTGCACCAAAAAATATGGTCATGCAATTATATCGCATAATTAGATGGGATACGTCGAGACAAGAAAAACAAGCCTTCGCATAGCTCTCTACTATAATCCGTTCGCGAGATATGAATTTTTTAAGTATTTGTTGGTTAAACAATTTCTAGCTTAACTAATGGATTTCTCAGCTTGTAGAAGTCGGATTGGGACAAGACTAGTCTCGTTGGACTCGTCTTGGTGCATATTTTCATCCTGCGCCAAAAAATATGGTCATGCAATCATATCGCATAATTGGATGGGATACGTCGAGACAAGAAAAACAAGCCTTCGCATAGCTCTCTACGATGCTCCGTTCGCGAGATATGAATTTTTTAAGTATTTGTTGGTTAAACAATTTGTAGCTTAACTAATGGATTTCTCAGCTTGTAGAAGTCGGATTGGGACAAGACTAGTCTCGTTGGACTCGTCTTGGTGCATATTTTCATCCTGCACCAAATATATGGTCATGCAATTTTATCGCATAATTAGATGTGATACGTCGAGACAAGAAAAACAAGCCTTCGCATAGCTCTCTACTATAATCCGTTCGCGAGATATGAATTTTTTAAGTATTTGTTGGTTAAACAATTTGTAGCTTAACTGATGGATTTCTCAGCTTGTAGAAATCGGATTGGGTCAAGACTAGTCTCGTTGGACTCGTCTTGGTGTATATTTTCATCCTGCGCCAAAAAATAACGTCATGTAATTATATCGCATAATTAGATGGGATACGTCGAGACAAGAAAAACAAGCCTTCGCATAGCTCTCTACGATGCTCCGTTCGCGAGATATGAATTTTTTAAGTATTTGTTGGTTAAACAATTTGTAGCTTAACTAATGGATTTCTCAGCTTGTAGAAGTCGGATTGGGACAAGACTAGTCTCGTTGGAATCGTCTTGGTGCATATTTTCATCCTGCACCAAAAAATATGGTCATGCAATTATATCGCATAATTAGATGGGATACGTCGAGACAAGAAAAACAAGCCTTCGCATAGCTCTCTACTATAATCCGTTCGCGAGATATGAATTTTTTAAGTATTTGTTGGTTAAACAATTTGTAGCTTAACTGATGGATTTCTCAGCTTGTAGAAATCGGATTGGGACAAGACTAGTCTCGTTGGACTCGTCTTGGTGTATATTTTCATCCTGCGCCAAAAAATAACGTCATGTAATTATATCGCATAATTAGATGGGATACGTCGAGACAAGAAAAACAAGCCTTCGCATAGCTCTCTACGATGCTCCGTTCGCGAGATATGAATTTTTTAAGTATTTGTTGGTTAAACAATTTGTAGCTTAACTAATGGATTTCTCAGCTTGTAGAAGTCGGATTGAGACAAGACTAGTCTCGTTGGACTTGTCTTGGGGCATATTTTCATCCTGCACCAAAAAATATGGTCATGCAATTTTATCGCATAATTAGATGGGATACGTCGAGACAAGAAAAACCAGCCTTCGCATAGCTCTCTACTATAATCCGTTCGCGAGATATGAATTTTTTAAGTATTTGTTGGTTAAACAATTTGTAGCTTAACTAATGGATTTCTCAGCTTGTAGAAGTCGGATTGGGACAAGACTAGTCTCGTTGGACTCGTCTTGGTGCATATTTTCATCCTGCACCAAAAAATATGGTCATGCAATTTTATCGCATAATTAGATGGGATACGTCGAGACAAGAAAAACAAGCCTTCGCATAGCTCTCTACTATAATCCGTTCGCGAGATATGAATTTTTTAAGTATTTGTTGGTTAAACAATTTGTAGCTTAACTGATGGATTTCTCAGCTTGTAGAAATCGGATTGGGACAAGACTAGTCTCGTTGGACTCGTCTTGGTGTATATTTTCATCCTGCGCCAAAAAATTACGTCATGTAATTATATCGCATAATTAGATGGGATACGTCGAGACAAGAAAAACAAGCCTTCGCATAGCTCTCTACGATGCTCCGTTCGCGAGATATGAATTTTTTAAGTATTTGTTGGTTAAACAATTTGTAGCTTAACTAATGGATTTCTCAGCTTGTAGAAGTCGGATTGGGACAAGACTAGTCTCGTTGGAATCGTCTTGGTGCATATTTTCATCCTGCACCAAAAAATATGGTCATGCAATTATATCGCATAATTAGATGGGATACGTCGAGACAAGAAAAACAAGCCTTCGCATAGCTCTCTACTATAATCCGTTCGCGAGATATGAATTTTTTAAGTATTTGTTGGTTAAACAATTTCTAGCTTAACTAATGGATTTCTCAGCTTGTAGAAGTCGGATTGGGACAAGACTAGTCTCGTTGGACTCGTCTTGGTGCATATTTTCATCCTGCGCCAAAAAATATGGTCATGCAATCATATCGCATAATTGGATGGGATACGTCGAGACAAGAAAAACAAGCCTTCGCATAGCTCTCTACGATGCTCCGTTCGCGAGATATGAATTTTTTAAGTATTTGTTGGTTAAACAATTTGTAGCTTAACTAATGGATTTCTCAGCTTGTAGAAGTCGGATTGGGACAAGACTAGTCTCGTTGGACTCGTCTTGGTGCATATTTTCATCCTGCACCAAATATATGGTCATGCAATTTTATCGCATAATTAGATGTGATACGTCGAGACAAGAAAAACAAGCCTTCGCATAGCTCTCTACTATAATCCGTTCGCGAGATATGAATTTTTTAAGTATTTGTTGGTTAAACAATTTGTAGCTTAACTGATGGATTTCTCAGCTTGTAGAAATCGGATTGGGTCAAGACTAGTCTCGTTGGACTCGTCTTGGTGTATATTTTCATCCTGCGCCAAAAAATAACGTCATGTAATTATATCGCATAATTAGATGGGATACGTCGAGACAAGAAAAACAAGCCTTCGCATAGCTCTCTACGATGCTCCGTTCGCGAGATATGAATTTTTTAAGTATTTGTTGGTTAAACAATTTGTAGCTTAACTAATGGATTTCTCAGCTTGTAGAAGTCGGATTGGGACAAGACTAGTCTCGTTGGAATCGTCTTGGTGCATATTTTCATCCTGCACCAAAAAATATGGTCATGCAATTATATCGCATAATTAGATGGGATACGTCGAGACAAGAAAAACAAGCCTTCGCATAGCTCTCTACTATAATCCGTTCGCGAGATATGAATTTTTTAAGTATTTGTTGGTTAAACAATTTGTAGCTTAACTGATGGATTTCTCAGCTTGTAGAAATCGGATTGGGACAAGACTAGTCTCGTTGGACTCGTCTTGGTGTATATTTTCATCCTGCGCCAAAAAATAACGTCATGTAATTATATCGCATAATTAGATGGGATACGTCGAGACAAGAAAAACAAGCCTTCGCATAGCTCTCTACGATGCTCCGTTCGCGAGATATGAATTTTTTAAGTATTTGTTGGTTAAACAATTTGTAGCTTAACTAATGGATTTCTCAGCTTGTAGAAGTCGGATTGAGACAAGACTAGTCTCGTTGGACTTGTCTTGGTGCATATTTTCATCCTGCACCAAAAAATATGGTCATGCAATTTTATCGCATAATTAGATGGGATACGTCGAGACAAGAAAAACAAGCCTTCGCATAGCTCTCTACTATAATCCGTTCGCGAGATATGAATTTTTTAAGTATTTGTTGGTTAAACAATTTGTAGCTTAACTAATGGATTTCTCAGCTTGTAGAAGTCGGATTGGGACAAGACTAGTCTCGTTGGACTCGTCTTGGTGCATATTTTCATCCTGCACCAAAAAATATGGTCATGCAATTTTATCGCATAATTAGATGGGATACGTCGAGACAAGAAAAACAAGCCTTCGCATAGCTCTCTACTATAATCCGTTCGCGAGATATGAATTTTTTAAGTATTTGTTGGTTAAACAATTTGTAGCTTAACTGATGGATTTCTCAGCTTGTAGAAATCGGATTGGGACAAGACTAGTCTCGTTGGACTCGTCTTGGTGTATATTTTCATCCTGCGCCAAAAAATAACGTCATGTAATTATATCGCATAATTAGATGGGATACGTCGAGACAAGAAAAACAAGCCTTCGCATAGCTCTCTACGATGCTCCGTTCGCGAGATATGAATTTTTTAAGTATTTGTTGGTTAAACAATTTGTAGCTTAACTAATGGATTTCTCAGCTTGTAGAAGTCGGATTGGGACAAGACTAGTCTCGTTGGAATCGTCTTGGTGCATATTTTCATCCTGCACCAAAAAATATGGTCATGCAATTATATCGCATAATTAGATGGGATACGTCGAGACAAGAAAAACAAGCCTTCGCATAGCTCTCTACTATAATCCGTTCGCGAGATATGAATTTTTTAAGTATTTGTTGGTTAAACAATTTCTAGCTTAACTAATGGATTTCTCAGCTTGTAGAAGTCGGATTGGGACAAGACTAGTCTCGTTGGACTCGTCTTGGTGCATGTTTTCATCCTGCGCCAAAAAATATGGTCATGCAATCATATCGCATAATTGGATGGGATACGTCGAGACAAGAAAAACAAGCCTTCGCATAGCTCTCTACGATGCTCCGTTCGCGAGATATGAATTTTTTAAGTATTTGTTGGTTAAACAATTTGTAGCTTAACTAATGGATTTCTCAGCTTGTAGAAGTCGGATTGGGACAAGACTAGTCTCGTTGGACTCGTCTTGGTGCATATTTTCATCCTGCACCAAATATATGGTCATGCAATTTTATCGCATAATTAGATGTGATACGTCGAGACAAGAAAAACAAGCCTTCGCATAGCTCTCTACTATAATCCGTTCGCGAGATATGAATTTTTTAAGTATTTGTTGGTTAAACAATTTGTAGCTTAACTGATGGATTTCTCAGCTTGTAGAAATCGGATTGGGACAAGACTAGTCTCGTTGGACTCGTCTTGGTGTATATTTTCATCCTGCGCCAAAAAATAACGTCATGTAATTATATCGCAATAATTAGATGGGATACGTCGAGACAAGAAAAACAAGCCTTCGCATAGCTCTCTACGATGCTCCGTTCGGGAGATATGAATTTTTTAAGTATTTGTTGGTTAAACAATTTGTAGCTTAACTAATGGATTTCTCAGCTTGTAGAAGTCGGATTGGGACAAGACTAGTCTCGTTGGAATCGTCTTGGTGCATATTTTCATCCTGCACCAAAAAATATGGTCATGCAATTATATCGCATAATTAGATGGGATACGTCGAGACAAGAAAAACAAGCCTTCGCATAGCTCTCTACTATAATCCGTTCGCGAGATATGAATTTTTTAAGTATTTGTTGGTTAAACAATTTCTAGCTTAACTAATGGATTTCTCAGCTTGTAGAAGTCGGATTGGGACAAGACTAGTCTCGTTGGACTCGTCTTGGTGCATATTTTCATCCTGCGCCAAAAAATATGGTCATGCAATCATATCGCATAATTGGATGGGATACGTCGAGACAAGAAAAACAAGCCTTCGCATAGCTCTCTACGATGCTCCGTTCGCGAGATATGAATTTTTTAAGTATTTGTTGGTTAAACAATTTGTAGCTTAACTAATGGATTTCTCAGCTTGTAGAAGTCGGATTGGGACAAGACTAGTCTCGTTGGACTCGTCTTGGTGCATATTTTCATCCTGCACCAAAAAATATGGTCATGCAATTTTATCGCATAATTAGATGGGATACGTCGAGACAAGAAAAACCAGCCTTCGCATAGCTCTCTACTATAATCCGTTCGCGAGATATGAATTTTTTAAGTATTTGTTGGTTAAACAATTTGTAGCTTAACTAATGGATTTCTCAGCTTGTAGAAGTCGGATTGGGACAAGACTAGTCTCGTTGGACTCGTCTTGGTGCATATTTTCATCCTGCACCAAAAAATATGGTCATGCAATTTTATCGCATAATTAGATGGGATACGTCGAGACAAGAAAAACAAGCCTTCGCATAGCTCTCTACTATAATCCGTTCGCGAGATATGAATTTTTTAAGTATTTGTTGGTTAAACAATTTGTAGCTTAACTGATGGATTTCTCAGCTTGTAGAAATCGGATTGGGACAAGACTAGTCTCGTTGGACTCGTCTTGGTGTATATTTTCATCCTGCGCCAAAAAATTACGTCATGTAATTATATCGCATAATTAGATGGGATACGTCGAGACAAGAAAAACAAGCCTTCGCATAGCTCTCTACGATGCTCCGTTCGCGAGATATGAATTTTTTAAGTATTTGTTGGTTAAACAATTTGTAGCTTAACTAATGGATTTCTCAGCTTGTAGAAGTCGGATTGGGACAAGACTAGTCTCGTTGG
The DNA here is from genome assembly GCF_024137725.1 of Prorops nasuta. NCBI lineage: Eukaryota > Metazoa > Arthropoda > Insecta > Hymenoptera > Bethylidae > Prorops > Prorops nasuta. Next base: position 18,166,337 of record NW_027116798.1, read on the forward strand.
AATCGTCTTGGTGCATATTTTCATCCTGCACCAAAAAATATGGTCATGCAATTATATCGCATAATTAGATGGGATACGTCGAGACAAGAAAAACAAGCCTTCGCATAGCTCTCTACTATAATCCGTTCGCGAGATATGAATTTTTTAAGTATTTGTTGGTTAAACAATTTCTAGCTTAACTAATGGATTTCTCAGCTTGTAGAAGTCGGATTGGGACAAGACTAGTCTCGTTGGACTCGTCTTGGTGCATATTTTCATCCTGCGCCAAAAAATATGGTCATGCAATCATATCGCATAATTGGATGGGATACGTCGAGACAAGAAAAACAAGCCTTCGCATAGCTCTCTACGATGCTCCGTTCGCGAGATATGAATTTTTTAAGTATTTGTTGGTTAAACAATTTGTAGCTTAACTAATGGATTTCTCAGCTTGTAGAAGTCGGATTGGGACAAGACTAGTCTCGTTGGACTCGTCTTGGTGCATATTTTCATCCTGCACCAAATATATGGTCATGCAATTTTATCGCATAATTAGATGTGATACGTCGAGACAAGAAAAACAAGCCTTCGCATAGCTCTCTACTATAATCCGTTCGCGAGATATGAATTTTTTAAGTATTTGTTGGTTAAACAATTTGTAGCTTAACTGATGGATTTCTCAGCTTGTAGAAATCGGATTGGGTCAAGACTAGTCTCGTTGGACTCGTCTTGGTGTATATTTTCATCCTGCGCCAAAAAATAACGTCATGTAATTATATCGCATAATTAGATGGGATACGTCGAGACAAGAAAAACAAGCCTTCGCATAGCTCTCTACGATGCTCCGTTCGCGAGATATGAATTTTTTAAGTATTTGTTGGTTAAACAATTTGTAGCTTAACTAATGGATTTCTCAGCTTGTAGAAGTCGGATTGGGACAAGACTAGTCTCGTTGGAATCGTCTTGGTGCATATTTTCATCCTGCACCAAAAAATATGGTCATGCAATTATATCGCATAATTAGATGGGATACGTCGAGACAAGAAAAACAAGCCTTCGCATAGCTCTCTACTATAATCCGTTCGCGAGATATGAATTTTTTAAGTATTTGTTGGTTAAACAATTTGTAGCTTAACTGATGGATTTCTCAGCTTGTAGAAATCGGATTGGGACAAGACTAGTCTCGTTGGACTCGTCTTGGTGTATATTTTCATCCTGCGCCAAAAAATAACGTCATGTAATTATATCGCATAATTAGATGGGATACGTCGAGACAAGAAAAACAAGCCTTCGCATAGCTCTCTACGATGCTCCGTTCGCGAGATATGAATTTTTTAAGTATTTGTTGGTTAAACAATTTGTAGCTTAACTAATGGATTTCTCAGCTTGTAGAAGTCGGATTGAGACAAGACTAGTCTCGTTGGACTTGTCTTGGTGCATATTTTCATCCTGCACCAAAAAATATGGTCATGCAATTTTATCGCATAATTAGATGGGATACGTCGAGACAAGAAAAACAAGCCTTCGCATAGCTCTCTACTATAATCCGTTCGCGAGATATGAATTTTTTAAGTATTTGTTGGTTAAACAATTTGTAGCTTAACTAATGGATTTCTCAGCTTGTAGAAGTCGGATTGGGACAAGACTAGTCTCGTTGGACTCGTCTTGGTGCATATTTTCATCCTGCACCAAAAAATATGGTCATGCAATTTTATCGCATAATTAGATGGGATACGTCGAGACAAGAAAAACAAGCCTTCGCATAGCTCTCTACTATAATCCGTTCGCGAGATATGAATTTTTTAAGTATTTGTTGGTTAAACAATTTGTAGCTTAACTGATGGATTTCTCAGCTTGTAGAAATCGGATTGGGACAAGACTAGTCTCGTTGGACTCGTCTTGGTGTATATTTTCATCCTGCGCCAAAAAATAACGTCATGTAATTATATCGCATAATTAGATGGGATACGTCGAGACAAGAAAAACAAGCCTTCGCATAGCTCTCTACGATGCTCCGTTCGCGAGATATGAATTTTTTAAGTATTTGTTGGTTAAACAATTTGTAGCTTAACTAATGGATTTCTCAGCTTGTAGAAGTCGGATTGGGACAAGACTAGTCTCGTTGGAATCGTCTTGGTGCATATTTTCATCCTGCACCAAAAAATATGGTCATGCAATTATATCGCATAATTAGATGGGATACGTCGAGACAAGAAAAACAAGCCTTCGCATAGCTCTCTACTATAATCCGTTCGCGAGATATGAATTTTTTAAGTATTTGTTGGTTAAACAATTTCTAGCTTAACTAATGGATTTCTCAGCTTGTAGAAGTCGGATTGGGACAAGACTAGTCTCGTTGGACTCGTCTTGGTGCATGTTTTCATCCTGCGCCAAAAAATATGGTCATGCAATCATATCGCATAATTGGATGGGATACGTCGAGACAAGAAAAACAAGCCTTCGCATAGCTCTCTACGATGCTCCGTTCGCGAGATATGAATTTTTTAAGTATTTGTTGGTTAAACAATTTGTAGCTTAACTAATGGATTTCTCAGCTTGTAGAAGTCGGATTGGGACAAGACTAGTCTCGTTGGACTCGTCTTGGTGCATATTTTCATCTTGCACCAAATATATGGTCATGCAATTTTATCGCATAATTAGATGTGATACGTCGAGACAAGAAAAACAAGCCTTCGCATAGCTCTCTACTATAATCCGTTCGCGAGATATGAATTTTTTAAGTATTTGTTGGTTAAACAATTTGTAGCTTAACTGATGGATTTCTCAGCTTGTAGAAATCGGATTGGGACAAGACTAGTCTCGTTGGACTCGTCTTGGTGTATATTTTCATCCTGCGCCAAAAAATAACGTCATGTAATTATATCGCATAATTAGATGGGATACGTCGAGACAAGAAAAACAAGCCTTCGCATAGCTCTCTACGATGCTCCGTTCGGGAGATATGAATTTTTTAAGTATTTGTTGGTTAAACAATTTGTAGCTTAACTAATGGATTTCTCAGCTTGTAGAAGTCGGATTGGGACAAGACTAGTCTCGTTGGAATCGTCTTGGTGCATATTTTCATCCTGCACCAAAAAATATGGTCATGCAATTATATCGCATAATTAGATGGGATACGTCGAGACAAGAAAAACAAGCCTTCGCATAGCTCTCTACTATAATCCGTTCGCGAGATATGAATTTTTTAAGTATTTGTTGGTTAAACAATTTCTAGCTTAACTAATGGATTTCTCAGCTTGTAGAAGTCGGATTGGGACAAGACTAGTCTCGTTGGACTCGTCTTGGTGCATATTTTCATCCTGCGCCAAAAAATATGGTCATGCAATCATATCGCATAATTGGATGGGATACGTCGAGACAAGAAAAACAAGCCTTCGCATAGCTCTCTACGATGCTCCGTTCGCGAGATATGAATTTTTTAAGTATTTGTTGGTTAAACAATTTGTAGCTTAACTAATGGATTTCTCAGCTTGTAGAAGTCGGATTGGGACAAGACTAGTCTCGTTGGACTCGTCTTGGTGCATATTTTCATCCTGCACCAAAAAATATGGTCATGCAATTTTATCGCATAATTAGATGGGATACGTCGAGACAAGAAAAACAAGCCTTCGCATAGCTCTCTACTATAATCCGTTCGCGAGATATGAATTTTTTAAGTATTTGTTGGTTAAACAATTTGTAGCTTAACTAATGGATTTCTCAGCTTGTAGAAGTCGGATTGGGACAAGACTAGTCTCGTTGGAATCGTCTTGGTGCATATTTTCATCCTGCACCAAAAAATATGGTCATGCAATTTTATCGCATAATTAGATGGGATACGTCGAGACAAGAAAAACAAGCCTTCGCATAGCTCTCTACTATAATCCGTTCGCGAGATATGAATTTTTTAAGTATTTGTTGGTTAAACAATTTGTAGCTTAACTAATGGATTTCTCAGCTTGTAGAAATCGGATTGGGACAAGACTAGTCTCGTTGGACTCGTCTTGGTGCATATTTTCATCCTGCGCCAAAAAATAACGTCATGTAAATATATCGCATAATTAGATGGGATACGTCGAGACAAGAAAAACAAGCCTTCGCATAGCTCTCTACGATGCTCCGTTCGCGAGATATGAATTTTTTAAGTATTTGTTGGTTAAACAATTTGTAGCTTAACTTATGGATTTCTCAGCTTGTAGAAGTCGTATTGGGACAAGACTAGTCTCGTTGGAATCGTCTTGGTGCATATTTTCATCCTGCACCAAAAAATATGGTCATGCAATTTTATCGCATAATTAGATGGGATACGTCGAGACAAGAATAACAAGCCTTCGCATAGCTCTCTACTATAATCCGTTCGCGAGATATGAATTTTTTAAGTATTTGTTGGTTAAACAATTTGTAGCTTAACTAATGGATTTCTCAGCTTGTAGAAGTCGGATTGGGACAAGACTAGTCTCGTTGGACTCGTCTTGGTGCATATTTTCATCCTGCGCCAAAAAATAACGTCATGTAATTATATCGCATAATTAGATGGGATACGTCGAGACAAGAAAAACAAGCCTTCGCATAGCTCTCTACGATGCTCCGTTCGCGAGATATGAATTTTTTAAGTATTTGTTGGTTAAACAATTTGTAGCTTAACTTATGGATTTCTCAGCTTGTAGAAGTCGTATTGGGACAAGACTAGTCTCGTTGGAATCGTCTTGGTGCATATTTTCATCCTGCACCAAAAAATATGGTCATGCTATTTTATCGCATAATTAGATGGGATACGTCGAGACAAGAAAAACAAGCCTTCGCATAGCTCTCTACTATAATCCGTTCGCGAGATATGAATTTTTTAAGTATTTGTTGGTTAAACAATTTCTAGCTTAACTAATGGATTTCTCAGCTTGTAGAAGTCGGATTGGGACAAGACTAGTCTCGTTGGACTCGTCTTGGTGCATATTTTCATCCTGCGCCAAAAAATATGGTCATGCAATCATATCGCATAATTGGATGGGATACGTCGAGACAAGAAAAACAAGCCTTCGTATAGCTCTCTACGATGCTCCGTTCGCGAGATATGAATTTTTTAAGTATTTGTTGGTTAAACAATTTGTAGCTTAACTAATGGATTTCTCAGCTTGTAGAAATCGGATTGGGACAAGACTAGTCTCGTTGGAATCGTCTTGGTGCATATTTTCATCCTGCACCAAAAAATATGGTCATGCAATTTTATCGCATAATTAGATGGGATACGTCGAGACAAAAAAAACAAGCCTTCGCATAGCTCTCTACTATAATCCGTTCGCGAGATATGAATGTTTTAAGTATTTGTTGGTTAAACAATTTGTAGCTTAACTAATGGATTTCTCAGCTTGTAGAATTCGGATTGGGACAAGACTAGTCTCGTTGGACTCGTCTTGGTGGATATTTTCATCCTGCGCCAAAAAATATGGTAATGCAATTTTATCGCATAATTAGATGGGATACGTCGAGGCAAGAAAAACAAGCCTTCGCATAGCTCTCTACGATGCTCCGTTCGCGAGATATGAATTTTTTAAGTGTTTGTTGGTTAAACAATTTGTAGCTTAACTAATGGATTTCTCAGCTTGTACAAATCGGATTGGGACAAGACTAGTCTCGTTGGACTCGTCTTGTTGGATATTTTCATCCCGCGCCAAAAATATGGTAATGCAATTTTATCGCATAATTAGATGGGATACGTCGAGGCAAGAAAAACAAGCCTTCGCATAGCTCTCTACGATACTCCGTTCGCGAGATATGAATTTTTTAAGTGTTTGTTGGTTAAACAATTTGTAGCTTAACTAATGGATTTCTCAGCTTGTAGAAATCGGATTGGGACAAGACTAGTCTCGTTGGACTCGTCTTGGTGCATATTTTCATCCTGCGCCAAAAAATATGGTCATGCAATCATATCGCATAATTGGATGGGATACGTCGAGACAAGAAAAACAAGCCTTCGCATAGCTCTCTACGATGCTCCGTTCGCGAGATATGAATTTTTTAAGTATTTGTTGGTTAAACAGTTTGTAGCTTAACTAATGGATTTCTCAGCTTGTAGAAGTCGGATTGGGACAAAACTAGTCTCGTTTGACTCGTCTTGGTGCATATTTTCATCCTGCACCAAAAAATATGGTCATGCAATTTTATCGCATAATTAGATGGGATACGTCGAGACAAGAAAAACAAGCCTTCGCATAGTTCTCTACTATAATCCGTTCGCGAGATATGAATTTTTTAAGTATTTGTTGGTTAAACAATTTGTAGCTTAACTAATGGATTTCTCAGCTTGTAGAAGTTGGATTGGGACAAGACTAGTCTCGTTGGAATCGTCTTGGTGCATATTTTCATCCTGCACCAAAAAATATGGTCATGCAATTTTATCTCATAATTAGATGGGATACGTCGAGACAAGAAAAACAAGCCTTCGCATAGCTCTCTACTATAATCCGTTCGCGAGATTTGAATTTTTTAAGTATTTGTTGGTTAAACAATTTGTAGCTTAACTAATTGATTTCTCAGCTTGTAGAAGTCGGATTAGGACAAGACTAGTCTCGTTGGACTCGTCTTGGTGCATATTTTCATCCTGCACCAAAAAATATGGTCATGCATTTATATCGCATAATTGGATGGGATACGTCGAGACAAGAAAAACAAGAGTTGCATAGCTCTCTACGATGCTCCGTTCGCGAGATATGAATTTTTTAAGTATTTGTTGGTTAAACAATTTGTAGCTTAACTAATGGATTTCTCAGCTTGTAGAAGACGGATTGGGACAAGACTAGTCTCGTTGGACTCGTCTTGGTGGATATTTTCATCCTGCGCCAAAAATTATGGTAATGCAATTTTATCGCATAATTAGATGGGATACGTCGAGGCAAGAAAAACAAGCCTTCGCATAGCTCTCTACGATGCTCCGTTCGCGAGATATGAATTTTTTAAGTGTTTGTTGGTTAAACAATTTGTAGCTTAACTAATGGATTTCTCAGCTTGTAGAAGTCGGATTGGGACAAGACTAGTCTCGTTGGACTCGTCTTGGTGCATATTTTCATCCTGCACCAAAAAATATGGTCATGCAATTTTATCGCATAATTAGATGGGATACGTCGAGACAAGAAAAACAAGCCTTCGCATAGCTCTCTACTATAATCCGTTCGCGAGATATGAATTTTTTAAGTATTTGTTGGTTAAACAATTTGTAGCTTAACTAATGGATTTCTCAGCTTGTAGAAATCGGATTGGGACAAGACTAGTCTCGTTGGACTCGTCTTGGTGCATATTTTCATCCTGCGCCAAAAAATATGGCCATGCAATTATATCGTATAATTAGATGGGATACGTCGAGACAAGAAAAACAAGCCTTCGCATAGCTCTCTACTATAATCCGTTCGCGAGATATGAATTTTTTAAGTATTTGTTGGTTAATCAATTTCTAGCTTAACTAATGGATTTCTCAGCTTGTAGAAGTCGGATTGGGACAAGACTAGTCTCGTTGGACTCGTCTTGGTGCATATTTTCATCCTGCGCCAAAAAATATGGTCATGCAATCATATCGCATAATTGGATGGGATACGTCGAGACAAGAAAAACAAGCCTTCGCATAGCTCTCTACGATGCTCCGTTCGCGAGATATGAATTTTTTAAGTATTTGTTGGTTAAACAATTTGTAGCTTAACTAATGGATTTCTCAGCTTGTAGAAGTCGGATTGGGACAAGACTAGTCTCGTTGGACTCGTCTTGGTGCATATTTTCATCCTGCACCAAAAAATATGGTCATGCAATTTTATCGCATAATTAGATGGGATACGTCGAGACAAGAAAAACAAGCCTTCGCATAGCTCTCTACTATAATCCGTTCGCGAGATATGAATTTTTTAAGTATTTGTTGGTTAAACAATTTGTAGCTTAACTAATGAATTTCTCAGCTTGTAGAAGTCGGATTGGGACAAGACTAGTCTCGTTGGACTCGTCTTGGTGCATATTTTCATCCTCCACCAAAAAATATGGTCATGCAATTTTATCGCATAATTAGATGGGATACGTCGAGACAAGAATAACAAGCCTTCGCATAGCTCTCTACTATAATCCGTTCGCGAGATATGAATTTTTTAAGTATTTGTTGGTTAAACAATTTGTAGCTTAACTAATTGATTTCTCAGCTTGTAGAAGTCGGATTAGGACAAGACTAGTCTCGTTGGACTCGTCTTGGTGCATATTTTCATCCTGCACCAAAAAATATGGTCATGCATTTATATCGCATAATTGGATGGGATACGTCGAGACAAGAAAAACAAGAGTTGCATAGCTCTCTACGATGCTCCGTTCGCGAGATATGAATTTTTTAAGTATTTGTTGGTTAAACAATTTGTAGCTTAACTAATGGATTTCTCAGCTTGTAGAAGACGGATTGGGACAAGACTAGTCTCGTTGGACTCGTCTTGGTGGATATTTTCATCCTGCGCCAAAAATTATGGTAATGCAATTTTATCGCATAATTAGATGGGATACGTCGAGGCAAGAAAAACAAGCCTTCGCATAGCTCTCTACGATGCTCCGTTCGCGAGATATGAATTTTTTAAGTGTTTGTTGGTTAAACAATTTGTAGCTTAACTAATGGATTTCTCAGCTTTTAGAAGTCGGATTGGGACAAGACTAGTCTCGTTGGACTCGTCTTGGTGCATATTTTCATCCTGCACCAAAAAATATGGTCATGCAATTTTATCGCATAATTAGATGGGATACGTCGAGACAAGAAAAACAAGCCTTCGCATAGCTCTCTACTATAATCCGTTCGCGAGATATGAATTTTTTAAGTATTTGTTGGTTAAACAATTTGTAGCTTAACTAATGGATTTCTCAGCTTGTAGAAATCGGATTGGGACAAGACTAGTCTCGTTGGACTCGTCTTGGTGCATATTTTCATCCTGCGCCAAAAAATATGGCCATGCAATTATATCGTATAATTAGATGGGATACGTCGAGACAAGAAAAACAAGCCTTCGCATAGCTCTCTACTATAATCCGTTCGCGAGATATGAATTTTTTAAGTATTTGTTGGTTAATCAATTTCTAGCTTAACTAATGGATTTCTCAGCTTGTAGAAGTCGGATTGGGACAAGACTAGTCTCGTTGGACTCGTCTTGGTGCATATTTTCATCCTGCGCCAAAAAATATGGTCATGCAATCATATCGCATAATTGGATGGGATACGTCGAGACAAGAAAAACAAGCCTTCGCATAGCTCTCTACGATGCTCCGTTCGCGAGATATGAATTTTTTAAGTATTTGTTGGTTAAACAATTTGTAGCTTAACTAATGGATTTCTCAGCTTGTAGAAGTCGGATTGGGACAAGACTAGTCTCGTTGGACTCGTCTTGGTGCATATTTTCATCCTGCACCAAAAAATATGGTCATGCAATTTTATCGCATAATTAGATGGGATACGTCGAGACAAGAAAAACAAGCCTTCGCATAGCTCTCTACTATAATCCGTTCGCGAGATATGAATTTTTTAAGTATTTGTTGGTTAAACAATTTGTAGCTTAACTAATGAATTTCTCAGCTTGTAGAAGTCGGATTGGGACAAGACTAGTCTCGTTGGACTCGTCTTGGTGCATATTTTCATCCTCCACCAAAAAATATGGTCATGCAATTTTATCGCATAATTAGATGGGATACGTCGAGACAAGAATAACAAGCCTTCGCATAGCTCTCTACTATAATCCGTTCGCGAGATTTGAATTTTTTAAGTATTTGTTGGTTAAACAATTTGTAGCTTAACTAATTGATTTCTCAGCTTGTAGAAGTCGGATTAGGACAAGACTAGTCTCGTTGGACTCGTCTTGGTGCATATTTTCATCCTGCACCAAAAAATATGGTCATGCATTTATATCGCATAATTGGATGGGATACGTCGAGACAAGAAAAACAAGAGTTGCATAGCTCTCTACGATGCTCCGTTCGCGAGATATGAATTTTTTAAGTATTTGTTGGTTAAACAATTTGTAGCTTAACTAATGGATTTCTCAGCTTGTAGAAGACGGATTGGGACAAGACTAGTCTCGTTGGACTCGTCTTGGTGGATATTTTCATCCTGCGCCAAAAATTATGGTAATGCAATTTTATCGCATAATTAGATGGGATACGTCGAGGCAAGAAAAACAAGCCTTCGCATAGCTCTCTACGATGCTCCGTTCGCGAGATATGAATTTTTTAAGTGTTTGTTGGTTAAACAATTTGTAGCTTAACTAATGGATTTCTCAGCTTGTAGAAGTCGGATTGGGACAAGACTAGTCTCGTTGGACTCGTCTTGGTGCATATTTTCATCCTGCACCAAAAAATATGGTCATGCAATTTTATCGCATAATTAGATGGGATACGTCGAGACAAGAAAAACAAGCCTTCGCATAGCTCTCTACTATAATCCGTTCGCGAGATATGAATTTTTTAAGTATTTGTTGGTTAAACAATTTGTAGCTTAACTAATGGATTTCTCAGCTTGTAGAAATCGGATTGGGACAAGACTAGTCTCGTTGGACTCGTCTTGGTGCATATTTTCATCCTGCGCCAAAAAATATGGCCATGCAATTATATCGTATAATTAGATGGGATACGTCGAGACAAGAAAAACAAGCCTTCGCATAGCTCTCTACTATAATCCGTTCGCGAGATATGAATTTTTTAAGTATTTGTTGGTTAATCAATTTCTAGCTTAACTAATGGATTTCTCAGCTTGTAGAAGTCGGATTGGGACAAGACTAGTCTCGTTGGACTCGTCTTGGTGCATATTTTCATCCTGCGCCAAAAAATATGGTCATGCAATCATATCGCATAATTGGATGGGATACGTCGAGACAAGAAAAACAAGCCTTCGCATAGCTCTCTACGATGCTCCGTTCGCGAGATATGAATTTTTTAAGTATTTGTTGGTTAAACAATTTGTAGCTTAACTAATGGATTTCTCAGCTTGTAGAAGTCGGATTGGGACAAGACTAGTCTCGTTGGACTCGTCTTGGTGCATATTTTCATCCTGCACCAAAAAATATGGTCATGCAATTTTATCGCATAATTAGATGGGATACGTCGAGACAAGAAAAACAAGCCTTCGCATAGCTCTCTACTATAATCCGTTCGCGAGATATGAATTTTTTAAGTATTTGTTGGTTAAACAATTTGTAGCTTAACTAATGAATTTCTCAGCTTGTAGAAGTCGGATTGGGACAAGACTAGTCTCGTTGGACTCGTCTTGGTGCATATTTTCATCCTCCACCAAAAAATATGGTCATGCAATTTTATCGCATAATTAGATGGGATACGTCGAGACAAGAATAACAAGCCTTCGCATAGCTCTCTACTATAATCCGTTCGCGAGATATGAATTTTTTAAGTATTTGTTGGTTAAACAATTTGTAGCTTAACTAATTGATTTCTCAGCTTGTAGAAGTCGGATTAGGACAAGACTAGTCTCGTTGGACTCGTCTTGGTGCATATTTTCATCCTGCACCAAAAAATATGGTCATGCATTTATATCGCATAATTGGATGGGATACGTCGAGACAAGAAAAACAAGAGTTGCATAGCTCTCTACGATGCTCCGTTCGCGAGATATGAATTTTTTAAGTATTTGTTGGTTAAACAATTTGTAGCTTAACTAATGGATTTCTCAGCTTGTAGAAGACGGATTGGGACAAGACTAGTCTCGTTGGACTCGTCTTGGTGGATATTTTCATCCTGCGCCAAAAATTATGGTAATGCAATTTTATCGCATAATTAGATGGGATACGTCGAGGCAAGAAAAACAAGCCTTCGCATAGCTCTCTACGATGCTCCGTTCGCGAGATATGAATTTTTTAAGTGTTTGTTGGTTAAACAATTTGTAGCTTAACTAATGGATTTCTCAGCTTGTAGAAGTCGGATTGGGACAAGACTAGTCTCGTTGGACTCGTCTTGGTGCATATTTTCATCCTGCACCAAAAAATATGGTCATGCAATTTTATCGCATAATTAGATGGGATACGTCGAGACAAGAAAAACAAGCCTTCGCATAGCTCTCTACTATAATCCGTTCGCGAGATATGAATTTTTTAAGTATTTGTTGGTTAAACAATTTGTAGCTTAACTAATGGATTTCTCAGCTTGTAGAAATCGGATTGGGACAAGACTAGTCTCGTTGGACTCGTCTTGGTGCATATTTTCATCCTGCGCCAAAAAATATGGCCATGCAATTATATCGTATAATTAGATGGGATACGTCGAGACAAGAAAAACAAGCCTTCGCATAGCTCTCTACTATAATCCGTTCGCGAGATATGAATTTTTTAAGTATTTGTTGGTTAATCAATTTCTAGCTTAACTAATGGATTTCTCAGCTTGTAGAAGTCGGATTGGGACAAGACTAGTCTCGTTGGACTCGTCTTGGTGCATATTTTCATCCTGCGCCAAAAAATATGGTCATGCAATCATATCGCATAATTGGATGGGATACGTCGAGACAAGAAAAACAAGCCTTCGCATAGCTCTCTACGATGCTCCGTTCGCGAGATATGAATTTTTTAAGTATTTGTTGGTTAAACAATTTGTAGCTTAACTAATGGATTTCTCAGCTTGTAGAAGTCGGATTGGGACAAGACTAGTCTCGTTGGACTCGTCTTGGTGCATATTTTCATCCTGCACCAAAAAATATGGTCATGCAATTTTATCGCATAATTAGATGGGATACGTCGAGACAAGAAAAACAAGCCTTCGCATAGCTCTCTACTATAATCCGTTCGCGAGATATGAATTTTTTAAGTATTTGTTGGTTAAACAATTTGTAGCTTAACTAATGAATTTCTCAGCTTGTAGAAGTCGGATTGGGACAAGACTAGTCTCGTTGGACTCGTCTTGGTGCATATTTTCATCCTCCACCAAAAAATATGGTCATGCAATTTTATCGCATAATTAGATGGGATACGTCGAGACAAGAATAACAAGCCTTCGCATAGCTCTCTACTATAATCCGTTCGCGAGATATGAATTTTTTAAGTATTTGTTGGTTAAACAATTTGTAGCTTTACTAATGGATTTCTCAGCTTGTAGAAGTCGGATTGGGACAAGACTAGTCTCGTTGGACTCGTCTTGGTGCATATTTTCATCCTGCACCAAAAAATATGGTCATGCAATTTTATCGCATAATTAGATGGGATACGTCGAGACAAGAAAAACAAGCCTTCGCATAGCTCTCTACTATAATCCGTTCGCGAGATATGAATTTTTTAAGTATTTGTTGGTTAAACAATTTGTAGCTTAACTAATGAATTTCTCAGCTTGTAGAAGTCGGATTGGGACAAGACTAGTCTCGTTGGACTCGTCTTGGTGCATATTTTCATCCTCCACCAAAAAATATGGTCATGCAATTTTATCGCATAATTAGATGGGATACGTCGAGACAAGAATAACAAGCCTTCGCATAGCTCTCTACTATAATCCGTTCGCGAGATATGAATTTTTTAAGTATTTGTTGGTTAAACAATTTGTAGCTTTACTAATGGATTTCTCAGCTTGTAGAAGTCGGATTGGGACAAGACTAGTCTCGTTGGAATCGTCTTGGTGCATATTTTCATCCTGCACCAAAAAATATGGTCATGCAATTTTATCGCATAATTAGATGGGATACGTCGAGACAAGAAAAACAAGCCTTCGCATAGCTCTCTACTATAATCCGTTCGCGAGATATGAATTTTTTAAGTATTTGTTGGTTAAACAATTTGTAGCTTAACTAATGGATTTCTCAGCTTGTAGAAATCGGATTGGGACAAGACTAGTCTCGTTGGACTCGTCTTGGTGGATATTTTCATCCTGCGCCAAAAAATATGGTAATGCAATTTTATCGCATAATTAGATGGGATACGTCGAGGCAAGAAAAACAAGCCTTCGCATAGCTCTCTACGATGCTCCGTTCGCGAGATATGAATTTTTTAAGTGTTTGTTGGTTAAACAATTTGTAGCTTAACTAATGGATTTCTCAGCTTGTACAAATCGGATTGGGACAAGACTAGCCTCGTTGGACTCGTCTTGGTGGATATTTTCATCCTGCGCCAAAAAATATGGTAATGCAATTTTATCGCATAATTAGATGGGATACGTCGAGGCAAGAAAAACAAGCCTTCGCATAGCTCTCTACGATGCTCCGTTCGCGAGATATGAATTTTTTAAGTGTTTGTTGGTTAAACAATTTGTAGCTTAACTAATGGATTTCTCAGCTTGTAGAAATCGGATTGGGACAAGACTAGTCTCGTTGGACTCGCCTTGGTGCATATTTTCATCCTGCGCCAAAAAATATGGTCATGCAATCATATCGCATAATTGGATGGGATACGTCGAGACAAGAAAAACAAGCCTTCGCATAGCTCTCTACGATGCTCCGTTCGCGAGATATGAATTTTTTAAGTATTTGTTGGTTAAACAATTTGTAGCTTAACTAATTGATTTCTCAGCTTGTAGAAGTCGGATTAGGACAAGACTAGTCTCGTTGGACTCGTCTTGGTGCATATTTTCATCCTGCACCAAAAAATATGGTCATGCATTTATATCGCATAATTGGATGGGATACGTCGAGACAAGAAAAACAAGAGTTGCATAGCTCTCTACGATGCTCCGTTCGCGAGATATGAATTTTTTAAGTATTTGTTGGTTAAACAATTTGTAGCTTAACTAATGGATTTCTCAGCTTGTAGAAGACGGATTGGGACAAGACTAGTCTCGTTGGACTCGTCTTGGTGGATATTTTCATCCTGCGCCAAAAATTATGGTAATGCAATTTTATCGCATAATTAGATGGGATACGTCGAGGCAAGAAAAACAAGCCTTCGCATAGCTCTCTACGATGCTCCGTTCGCGAGATATGAATTTTTTAAGTGTTTGTTGGTTAAACAATTTGTAGCTTAACTAATGGATTTCTCAGCTTGTAGAAGTCGGATTGGGACAAGACTAGTCTCGTTGGACTCGTCTTGGTGCATATTTTCATCCTGCACCAAAAAATATGGTCATGCAATTTTATCGCATAATTAGATGGGATACGTCGAGACAAGAAAAACAAGCCTTCGCATAGCTCTCTACTATAATCCGTTCGCGAGATATGAATTTTTTAAGTATTTGTTGGTTAAACAATTTGTAGCTTAACTAATGGATTTCTCAGCTTGTAGAAATCGGATTGGGACAAGACTAGTCTCGTTGGACTCGTCTTGGTGCATATTTTCATCCTGCGCCAAAAAATATGGCCATGCAATTATATCGTATAATTAGATGGGATACGTCGAGACAAGAAAAACAAGCCTTCGCATAGCTCTCTACTATAATCCGTTCGCGAGATATGAATTTTTTAAGTATTTGTTGGTTAATCAATTTCTAGCTTAACTAATGGATTTCTCAGCTTGTAGAAGTCGGATTGGGACAAGACTAGTCTCGTTGGACTCGTCTTGGTGCATATTTTCATCCTGCGCCAAAAAATATGGTCATGCAATCATATCGCATAATTGGATGGGATACGTCGAGACAAGAAAAACAAGCCTTCGCATAGCTCTCTACGATGCTCCGTTCGCGAGATATGAATTTTTTAAGTATTTGTTGGTTAAACAATTTGTAGCTTAACTAATGGATTTCTCAGCTTGTAGAAGTCGGATTGGGACAAGACTAGTCTCGTTGGACTCGTCTTGGTGCATATTTTCATCCTGCACCAAAAAATATGGTCATGCAATTTTATCGCATAATTAGATGGGATACGTCGAGACAAGAAAAACAAGCCTTCGCATAGCTCTCTACTATAATCCGTTCGCGAGATATGAATTTTTTAAGTATTTGTTGGTTAAACAATTTGTAGCTTAACTAATGAATTTCTCAGCTTGTAGAAGTCGGATTGGGACAAGACTAGTCTCGTTGGACTCGTCTTGGTGCATATTTTCATCCTCCACCAAAAAATATGGTCATGCAATTTTATCGCATAATTAGATGGGATACGTCGAGACAAGAATAACAAGCCTTCGCATAGCTCTCTACTATAATCCGTTCGCGAGATATGAATTTTTTAAGTATTTGTTGGTTAAACAATTTGTAGCTTTACTAATGGATTTCTCAGCTTGTAGAAGTCGGATTGGGACAAGACTAGTCTCGTTGGACTCGTCTTGGTGCATATTTTCATCCTGCACCAAAAAATATGGTCATGCAATTTTATCGCATAATTAGATGGGATACGTCGAGACAAGAAAAACAAGCCTTCGCATAGCTCTCTACTATAATCCGTTCGCGAGATATGAATTTTTTAAGTATTTGTTGGTTAAACAATTTGTAGCTTAACTAATGAATTTCTCAGCTTGTAGAAGTCGGATTGGGACAAGACTAGTCTCGTTGGACTCGTCTTGGTGCATATTTTCATCCTCCACCAAAAAATATGGTCATGCAATTTTATCGCATAATTAGATGGGATACGTCGAGACAAGAATAACAAGCCTTCGCATAGCTCTCTACTATAATCCGTTCGCGAGATATGAATTTTTTAAGTATTTGTTGGTTAAACAATTTGTAGCTTTACTAATGGATTTCTCAGCTTGTAGAAGTCGGATTGGGACAAGACTAGTCTCGTTGGAATCGTCTTGGTGCATATTTTCATCCTGCACCAAAAAATATGGTCATGCAATTTTATCGCATAATTAGATGGGATACGTCGAGACAAGAAAAACAAACCTTCGCATAGCTCTCTACTATAATCCGTTCGCGAGATATGAATTTTTTAAGTATTTGTTGGTTAAACAATTTGTAGCTTAACTAATGGATTTCTCAGCTTGTAGAAATCGGATTGGGACAAGACTAGTCTCGTTGGACTCGTCTTGGTGGATATTTTCATCCTGCGAAAAAAAATATGGTAATGCAATTTTATCGCATAATTAGATGGGATACGTCGAGGCAAGAAAAACAAGCCTTCGCATAGCTCTCTACGATGCTCCGTTCGCGAGATATGAATTTTTTAAGTGTTTGTTGGTTAAACAATTTGTAGCTTAACTAATGGATTTCTCAGCTTGTACAAATCGGATTGGGACAAGACTAGCCTCGTTGGACTCGTCTTGGTGGATATTTTCATCCTGCGCCAAAAAATATGGTAATGCAATTTTATCGCATAATTAGATGGGATACGTCGAGGCAAGAAAAACAAGCCTTCGCATAGCTCTCTACGATGCTCCGTTCGCGAGATATGAATTTTTTAAGTGTTTGTTGGTTAAACAATTTGTAGCTTAACTAATGGATTTCTCAGCTTGTAGAAATCGGATTGGGACAAGACTAGTCTCGTTGGACTCGCCTTGGTGCATATTTTCATCCTGCGCCAAAAAATATGGTCATGCAATCATATCGCATAATTGGATGGGATACGTCGAGACAAGAAAAACAAGCCTTCGCATAGCTCTCTACGATGCTCCGTTCGCGAGATATGAATTTTTTAAGTATTTGTTGGTTAAACAGTTTGTAGCTTAACTAATGGATTTCTCAGCTTGTAGAAGTCGGATTGGGACAATACTAGTCTCGTTGGACTCGTCTTGGTGCATATTTTCATCCTGCACCAAAAAATATGGTCATGCAATTTTATCGCATAATTAGATGGGATACGTCGAGACAAGAAAAACAGGCCTTCGCATAGCTCTCTACTATAATCCGTTCGCGAGATATGAATTTTTTAAGTATTTGTTGGTTAAACAATTTGTAGCTTAACTAATGGATTTCTCAGCTTGTAGAAGTCGGATTGGGACAAGACTAGTCTCGTTGGAATCGTCTTGGTGCATATTTTCATCCTGCACCAAAAAATATGGTCATGCAATTATATCGCATAATTGGATGGGATACGTCGAGACAAGAAAAACAAGAGTTGCATAGCTCTCTACGATGCTCCGTTCGCGAGATATGAATTTTTTAAGTATTTGTTGGTTAAACAATTTGTAGCTTAACTAATGGATTTCTCAGCTTGTAGAAGACGGATTGGGACAAGACTAGTCTCGTTGGACTCGTCTTGGTGGATATTTTCATCCTGCGCCAAAAATTATGGTAATGCAATTTTATCGCATAATTAGATGGGATACGTCGAGACAAGAAAAACAGGCCTTCGCATAGCTCTCTACTATAATCCGTTCGCGAGATATGAATTTTTTAAGTATTTGTTGGTTAAACAATTTGTAGCTTAACTAATGGATTTCTCAGCTTGTAGAAGACGGATTGGGACAAGACTAGTCTCGTTGGACTCGTCTTGGTGGATATTTTCATCCTGCGCCAAAAATTATGGTAATGCAATTTTATCGCATAATTAGATGGGATACGTCGAGGCAAGAAAAACAAGCCTTCGCATAGCTCTCTACGATGCTCCGTTCGCGAGATATGAATTTTTTAAGTGTTTGTTGGTTAAACAATTTGTAGCTTAACTAATGGATTTCTCAGCTTGTAGAAATCGGATTGGGACAAGACTAGTCTCGTTGGACTCGCCTTGGTGCATATTTTCATCCTGCGCCAAAAAATATGGTCATGCAATCATATCGCATAATTGGATGGGATACGTCGAGACAAGAAAAACAAGCCTTCGCATAGCTCTCTACGATGCTCCGTTCGCGAGATATGAATTTTTTAAGTATTTGTTGGTTAAACAGTTTGTAGCTTAACTAATGGATTTCTCAGCTTGTAGAAGTCGGATTGGGACAATACTAGTCTCGTTGGACTCGTCTTGGTGCATATTTTCATCCTGCACCAAAAAATATGGTCATGCAATTTTATCGCATAATTAGATGGGATACGTCGAGACAAGAAAAACAGGCCTTCGCATAGCTCTCTACTATAATCCGTTCGCGAGATATGAATTTTTTAAGTATTTGTTGGTTAAACAATTTGTAGCTTAACTAATGGATTTCTCAGCTTGTAGAAGTCGGATTGGGACAAGACTAGTCTCGTTGGAATCGTCTTGGTGCATATTTTCATCCTGCACCAAAAAATATGGTCATGCAATTATATCGCATAATTGGATGGGATACGTCGAGACAAGAAAAACAAGAGTTGCATAGCTCTCTACGATGCTCCGTTCGCGAGATATGAATTTTTTAAGTATTTGTTGGTTAAACAATTTGTAGCTTAACTAATGGATTTCTCAGCTTGTAGAAGACGGATTGGGACAAGACTAGTCTCGTTGGACTCGTCTTGGTGGATATTTTCATCCTGCGCCAAAAATTATGGTAATGCAATTTTATCGCATAATTAGATGGGATACGTCGAGACAAGAAAAACAGGCCTTCGCATAGCTCTCTACTATAATCCGTTCGCGAGATATGAATTTTTTAAGTATTTGTTGGTTAAACAATTTGTAGCTTAACTAATGGATTTCTCAGCTTGTAGAAGACGGATTGGGACAAGACTAGTCTCGTTGGACTCGTCTTGGTGGATATTTTCATCCTGCGCCAAAAATTATGGTAATGCAATTTTATCGCATAATTAGATGGGATACGTCGAGGCAAGAAAAACAAGCCTTCGCATAGCTCTCTACGATGCTCCGTTCGCGAGATATGAATTTTTTAAGTGTTTGTTGGTTAAACAATTTGTAGCTTAACTAATGGATTTCTCAGCTTGTAGAAATCGGATTGGGACAAGACTAGTCTCGTTGGACTCGTCTTGGTGCATATTTTCATCCTGCGCCAAAAAATATGGCCATGCAATTATATCGCATAATTAGATGGGATACGTCGAGACAAGAAAAACAAGCCTTCGCATAGCTCTCTACTATAATCCGTTCGCGAGATATGAATTTTTTAAGTATTTGTTGGTTAAACAATTTCTAGCTTAACTAATGGATTTCTCAGCTTGTAGAAGTCGGATTGGGACAAGACTAGTCTCGTTGGACTCGTCTTGGTGCATATTTTCATCCTGCGCCAAAAAATATGGTCATGCAATTTTATCGCATAATTAGATGGGATACGTCGAGACAAGAAAAACAAGCCTTCGCATAGCTCTCTACTATAATCCGTTCGCGAGATATGAATTTTTTAAGTATTTGTTGGTTAAACAATTTGTAGCTTAACTAATGAATTTCTCAGCTTGTAGAAGTCGGATTGGGACAAGACTAGTCTCGTTGGAATCGTCTTGGTGCATATTTTCATCCTGCACCAAAAAATATGGTCATGCAATTTTATCGCATAATTAGATGGGATACGTCGAGACAAGAAAAACAAGCCTTCGCATAGCTCTCTACTATAATCCGTTCGCGAGATATGAATTTTTTAAGTATTTGTTGGTTAAACAATTTGTAGCTTAACTAATGGATTTCTCAGCTTGTAGAAATCGGATTGGGACAAGACTAGTCTCGTTGGACTCGTCTTGGTGCATATTTTCATCCCTCACCATAAAATATGGTCATGCTATTTTATCGCATAATTAGATGGGATACGTCGAGACAAGAAAAACAAGCCTTCGCATAGCTCTCTACTATAATCCGTTCGCGAGATTTGAATTTTTTAAGTATTTGTTGGTTAAACAATTTGTAGATTAACTAATTGATTTCTCAGCTTGTAGAAATCGGATTGGGACAAGACTAGTCTCGTTGGACTCGTCTTGGTGCATATTTTCATCCTGCGCCAAAAAATATGGTCATGCAATCATATCGCATAATTGGATGGGATACGTCGAGACAAGAAAAACAAGCCTTCGCATAGCTCTCTACGATGCTCCGTTCGCGAGATATGAATTTTTTAAGTATTTGTTGGTTAAACAGTTTGTAGCTTAACTAATGGATTTCTCAGCTTGTAGAAGTCGGATTGGGACAAGACTAGTCTCGTTGGAATCGTCTTGGTGCATATTTTCATCCTGCACCAAAAAATATGGTCATGCAATTTTATCTCATAATTAGATGGGATACGTCGAGACAAGAAAAACAAGCCTTCGCATAGCTCTCTACTATAATCCGTTCGCGAGATTTGAATTTTTTAAGTATTTGTTGGTTAAACAATTTGTAGCTTAACTAATTGATTTCTCAGCTTGTAGAAGTCGCATTAGGACAAGACTAGTCTCGTTGGACTCGTCTTGGTGCATATTTTCATCCTGCACCAAAAAATATGGTCATGCAATTATATCGCATAATTGGATGGGATACGTCGAGACAAGAAAAACAAGAGTTGCATAGCTCTCTACGATGCTCCGTTCGCGAGATATGAATTTTTTAAGTATTTGTTGGTTAAACAATTTGTAGCTTAACTAATGGATTTCTCAGCTTGTAGAAGACGGATTGGGACAAGACTAGTCTCGTTGGACTCGTCTTGGTGGATATTTTCATCCTGCGCCAAAAATTATGGTAATGCAATTTTATCGCATAATTAGATGGGATACGTCGAGGCAAGAAAAACAAGCCTTCGCATAGCTCTCTACGATGCTCCGTTCGCGAGATATGAATTTTTTAAGTGTTTGTTGGTTAAACAATTTGTAGCTTAACTAATGGATTTCTCAGCTTGTAGAAATCGGATTGGGACAAGACTAGTCTCGTTGGACTCGTCTTGGTGCATATTTTCATCCTGCGCCAAAAAATATGGCCATGCAATTATATCGCATAATTAGATGGGATACGTCGAGACAAGAAAAACAAGCCTTCGCATAGCTCTCTACTATAATCCGTTCGCGAGATATGAATTTTTTAAGTATTTGTTGGTTAAACAATTTCTAGCTTAACTAATGGATTTCTCAGCTTGTAGAAGTCGGATTGGGACAAGACTAGTCTCGTTGGACTCGTCTTGGTGCATATTTTCATCCTGCGCCAAAAAATATGGTCATGCAATCATATCGCATAATTGGATGGGATACGTCGAGACAAGAAAAACAAGCCTTCGCATAGCTCTCTACGATGCTCCGTTCGCGAGATATGAATTTTTTAAGTATTTGTTGGTTAAACAATTTGTAGCTTAACTAATGGATTTCTCAGCTTGTAGAAATCGGATTGGGACAAGACTAGTCTCGTTGGACTCGTCTTGGTGCATATTTTCATCCCTCACCATAAAATGTGGTCATGCAATCATATCGCATAATTGGATGGGATACGTCGAGACAAGAAAAACAAGCCTTCGCATAGCTCTCTACGATGCTCCGTTCGCGAGATATGAATTTTTTAAGTATTTGTTGGTTAAACAGTTTGTAGCTTAACTAATGGATTTCTCAGCTTGTAGAAGTCGGATTGGGACAATACTAGTCTCGTTGGACTCGTCTTGGTGCATATTTTCATCCTGCACCAAAAAATATGGTCATGCAATTTTATCGCATAATTAGATGGGATACGTCGAGACAAGAAAAACAAGCCTTCGCATAGCTCTCTACTATAATCCGTTCGCGAGATATGAATTTTTTAAGTATTTGTTGGTTAAACAATTTGTAGCTTAACTAATGAATTTCTCAGCTTGTAGAAGTCGGATTGGGACAAGACTAGTCTCGTTGGAATCGTCTTGGTGCATATTTTCATCCTGCACCAAAAAATATGGTCATGCAGTTTTATCGCATAATTAGATGGGATACGTCGAGACAAGAAAAACAAGCCTTCGCATAGCTCTCTACTATAATCCGTTCGCGAGATATGAATTTTTTAAGTATTTGTTGGTTAAACAATTTGTAGCTTAACTAATGGATTTCTCAGCTTGTAGAAGTCGGATTGGGACAAGACTAGTCTCGTTGGACTCGTCTTGGTGCATATTTTCATCCTGCACCAAAAAATATGGTCATGCAATTATATCGCATAATTGGATGGGATACGTCGAGACAAGAAAAACAAGCCTTTGCATAGCTCTCTACGATGCTCCGTTCGCGAGATATGAATTTTTTAAGTGTTTGTTCGTTAAACAATTTGTAGCTTAACTAATGGATTTCTCAGCTTGTAGAAGTCGGATTGGGACAAGACTAGTCTCGTTGGACTCGTCTTGGTGCATATTTTCATCCTGCGCCAAAAAATATGGTCATGCAATCATATCGCATAATTGGATGGGATACGTCGAGACAAGAAAAACAAGCCTTCGCATAGCTCTCTACGATGCTCCGTTCGCGAGATATGAATTTTTTAAGTATTTGTTGGTTAAACAATTTGTAGCTTAACTAATGGATTTCTCATATTGTAGAAGTCGGATTGGGACAAGACTAGTCTCGTTGGACTCGTCTTGGTGCATATTTTCATCCTGCACCAAAAAATATGGTCATGCAATTTTATCGCATAATTAGATGGGATACGTCGAGACAAGAAAAACAAGCCTTCGCATAGCTCTCTACTATAATCCGTTCGCGAGATATGAATTTTTTAAGTATTTGTTGGTTAAACAATTTGTAGCTTAACTAATGGATTTCTCAGCTTGTAGAAGTCGGATTGGGACAAGACTAGTCTCGTTGGACTCGTCTTGGTGCATATTTTCATCCTGCACCAAAAAATATGGTCATGCAATTTTATCGCATAATTAGATGGGATACGTCGAGACAAGAAAAACAAGCCTTCGCATAGCTCTCTACTATAATCCGTTCGCGAGATATGAATTTTTTAAGTATTTGTTGGTTAAACAATTTGTAGCTTAACTAATGAATTTCTCAGCTTGTAGAAGTCGGATTGGGACAAGACTAGTCTCGTTGGACTCGTCTTGGTGCATATTTTCATCGTGCACCAAAAAATATGGTCATGCAATTTTATCGCATAATTAGATGGGATACGTCGAGACAAGAAAAACAAGCCTTCGCATAGCTCTCTACGATGCTCCGTTCGCGAGATATGAATTTTTTAAGTATTTGTTGGTTAAACAATTTGTAGTTTAACTAATGAATTTCTCAGCTTGTAGAAGTCGGATTGGGACAAAACTAGTCTCGTTGGAATCGTCTTGGTGCATATTTTCATCCTGCGCCAAAAAATATGGTCATGCAATCATATCGCATAATTGGATGGGATACGTCGAGACAAGAAAAACAAGCCTTCGCATAGCTCTCTACGATGCTCCGTTCGCGAGATATGAATTTTTTAAGTATTTGTTGGTTAAACAATTTGTAGCTTAACTAATGGATTTCTCATATTGTAGAAGTCGGATTGGGACAAGACTAGTCTCGTTGGACTCGTCTTGGTGCATATTTTCATCCTGCACCAAAAAATATGGTCATGCAATTTTATCGCATAATTAGATGGGATACGTCGAGACAAGAAAAACAAGCCTTCGCATAGCTCTCTACTATAATCCGTTCGCGAGATATGAATTTTTTAAGTATTTGTTGGTTAAACAATTTGTAGCTTAACTAATGGATTTCTCATATTGTAGAAGTCGGATTGGGACAAGACTAGTCTCGTTGGACTCGTCTTGGTGCATATTTTCATCCTGCACCAAAAAATATGGTCATGCAATTTTATCGCATAATTAGATGGGATACGTCGAGACAAGAAAAACAAGCCTTCGCATAGCTCTCTACTATAATCCGTTCGCGAGATATGAATTTTTTAAGTATTTGTTGGTTAAACAATTTGTAGCTTAACTAATGAATTTCTCAGCTTGTAGAAGTCGGATTGGGACAAGACTAGTCTCGTTGGACTCGTCTTGGTGCATATTTTCATCCTGCGCCAAAAAATATGGTCATGCAATTTTATCGCATAATTAGATGGGATACGTCGAGACAAGAAAAACAAGCCTTCGCATAGCTCTCTACTATAATCCGTTCGCGAGATATGAATTTTTTAAGTATTTGTTGGTTAAACAATTTGTAGCTTAACTAATGAATTTCTCAGCTTGTAGAAGTCGGATTGGGACAAGACTAGTCTCGTTGGACTCGTCTTGGTGCATATTTTCATCGTGCACCAAAAAATATGGTCATGCAATTTTATCGCATAATTAGATGGGATACGTCGAGACAAGAAAAACAAGCCTTCGCATAGCTCTCTACGATGCTCCGTTCGCGAGATAGGAATTTTTTAAGTATTTGTTGGTTAAACAATTTGTAGTTTAACTAATGAATTTCTCAGCTTGTAGAAGTCGGATTGGGACAAAACTAGTCTCGTTGGAATCGTCTTGGTGCATATTTTCATCCTGCGCCAAAAAATATGGTCATGCAATCATATCGCATAATTGGATGGGATACGTCGAGACAAGAAAAACAAGCCTTCGCATAGCTCTCTACGATGCTCCGTTCGCGAGATATGAATTTTTTAAGTATTTGTTGGTTAAACAATTTGTAGCTTAACTAATGGATTTCTCATATTGTAGAAGTCGGATTGGGACAAGACTAGTCTCGTTGGACTCGTCTTGGTGCATATTTTCATCCTGCACCAAAAAATATGGTCATGCAATTTTATCGCATAATTAGATGGGATACGTCGAGACAAGAAAAACAAGCCTTCGCATAGCTCTCTACTATAATCCGTTCGCGAGATATGAATTTTTTAAGTATTTGTTGGTTAAACAATTTGTAGCTTAACTAATGGATTTCTCATATTGTAGAAGTCGGATTGGGACAAGACTAGTCTCGTTGGACTCGTCTTGGTGCATATTTTCATCCTGCACCAAAAAATATGGTCATGCAATTTTATCGCATAATTAGATGGGATACGTCGAGACAAGAAAAACAAGCCTTCGCATAGCTCTCTACTATAATCCGTTCGCGAGATATGAATTTTTTAAGTATTTGTTGGTTAAACAATTTGTAGCTTAACTAATGAATTTCTCAGCTTGTAGAAGTCGGATTGGGACAAGACTAGTCTCGTTGGACTCGTCTTGGTGCATATTTTCATCCTGCGCCAAAAAATATGGTCATGCAATCATATCGCATAATTGGATGGGATACGTCGAGACAAGAAAAACAAGCCTTCGCATAGCTCTCTACGATGCTCCGTTCGCGAGATATGAATTTTTTAAGTATTTGTTGGTTAAACAATTTGTAGCTTAACTAATGGATTTC
The DNA here is from genome assembly GCF_024137725.1 of Prorops nasuta. Taxonomy (NCBI): domain Eukaryota; kingdom Metazoa; phylum Arthropoda; class Insecta; order Hymenoptera; family Bethylidae; genus Prorops; species Prorops nasuta. The sequence continues at coordinate 18,192,257 of NW_027116798.1, forward strand.
TCAGCTTGTAGAAATCGGATTGGGACAAGACTAGTCTCGTTGGACTCGTCTTGGTGCATATTTTCATCCCTCACCATAAAATATGGTCATGCAATCATATCGCATAATTGGATGGGATACGTCGAGACAAGAAAAACAAGCCTTCGCATAGCTCTCTACGATGCTCCGTTCGCGAGATATGAATTTTTTAAGTATTTGTTGGTTAAACAGTTTGTAGCTTAACTAATGGATTTCTCAGCTTGTAGAAGTCGGATTGGGACAAGACTAGTCTCGTTGGACTCGTCTTGGTGCATATTTTCATCCTGCGCCAAAAAATATGGTCATGCAATTTTATCGCATAATTAGATGGGATACGTCGAGACAAGAAAAACAAGCCTTCGCATAGCTCTCTACTATAATCCGTTCGCGAGATATGAATTTTTTAAGTATTTGTTGGTTAAACAATTTGTAGCTTAACTAATGAATTTCTCAGCTTGTAGAAGTCGGATTGGGACAAGACTAGTCTCGTTGGAATCGTCTTGGTGCATATTTTCATCCTGCACCAAAAAATATGGTCATGCAATTTTATCGCATAATTAGATGGGATACGTCGAGACAAGAAAAACAAGCCTTCGCATAGCTCTCTACTATAATCCGTTCGCGAGATATGAATTTTTTAAGTATTTGTTGGTTAAACAATTTGTAGCTTAACTAATGGATTTCTCAGCTTGTAGAAATCGGATTGGGACAAGACTAGTCTCGTTGGACTCGTCTTGGTGCATATTTTCATCCCTCACCATAAAATATGGTCATGCTATTTTATCGCATAATTAGATGGGATACGTCGAGACAAGAAAAACAAGCCTTCGCATAGCTCTCTACTATAATCCGTTCGCGAGATTTGAATTTTTTAAGTATTTGTTGGTTAAACAATTTGTAGATTAACTAATTGATTTCTCAGCTTGTAGAAATCGGATTGGGACAAGACTAGTCTCGTTGGACTCGTCTTGGTGCATATTTTCATCCTGCGCCAAAAAATATGGTCATGCAATCATATCGCATAATTGGATGGGATACGTCGAGACAAGAAAAACAAGCCTTCGCATAGCTCTCTACGATGCTCCGTTCGCGAGATATGAATTTTTTAAGTATTTGTTGGTTAAACAGTTTGTAGCTTAACTAATGGATTTCTCAGCTTGTAGAAGTCGGATTGGGACAAGACTAGTCTCGTTGGAATCGTCTTGGTGCATATTTTCATCCTGCACCAAAAAATATGGTCATGCAATTTTATCTCATAATTAGATGGGATACGTCGAGACAAGAAAAACAAGCCTTCGCATAGCTCTCTACTATAATCCGTTCGCGAGATTTGAATTTTTTAAGTATTTGTTGGTTAAACAATTTGTAGCTTAACTAATTGATTTCTCAGCTTGTAGAAGTCGCATTAGGACAAGACTAGTCTCGTTGGACTCGTCTTGGTGCATATTTTCATCCTGCACCAAAAAATATGGTCATGCAATTATATCGCATAATTGGATGGGATACGTCGAGACAAGAAAAACAAGAGTTGCATAGCTCTCTACGATGCTCCGTTCGCGAGATATGAATTTTTTAAGTATTTGTTGGTTAAACAATTTGTAGCTTAACTAATGGATTTCTCAGCTTGTAGAAGACGGATTGGGACAAGACTAGTCTCGTTGGACTCGTCTTGGTGGATATTTTCATCCTGCGCCAAAAATTATGGTAATGCAATTTTATCGCATAATTAGATGGGATACGTCGAGGCAAGAAAAACAAGCCTTCGCATAGCTCTCTACGATGCTCCGTTCGCGAGATATGAATTTTTTAAGTGTTTGTTGGTTAAACAATTTGTAGCTTAACTAATGGATTTCTCAGCTTGTAGAAATCGGATTGGGACAAGACTAGTCTCGTTGGACTCGTCTTGGTGCATATTTTCATCCTGCGCCAAAAAATATGGCCATGCAATTATATCGCATAATTAGATGGGATACGTCGAGACAAGAAAAACAAGCCTTCGCATAGCTCTCTACTATAATCCGTTCGCGAGATATGAATTTTTTAAGTATTTGTTGGTTAAACAATTTCTAGCTTAACTAATGGATTTCTCAGCTTGTAGAAGTCGGATTGGGACAAGACTAGTCTCGTTGGACTCGTCTTGGTGCATATTTTCATCCTGCGCCAAAAAATATGGTCATGCAATCATATCGCATAATTGGATGGGATACGTCGAGACAAGAAAAACAAGCCTTCGCATAGCTCTCTACGATGCTCCGTTCGCGAGATATGAATTTTTTAAGTATTTGTTGGTTAAACAATTTGTAGCTTAACTAATGGATTTCTCAGCTTGTAGAAATCGGATTGGGACAAGACTAGTCTCGTTGGACTCGTCTTGGTGCATATTTTCATCCCTCACCATAAAATATGGTCATGCAATCATATCGCATAATTGGATGGGATACGTCGAGACAAGAAAAACAAGCCTTCGCATAGCTCTCTACGATGCTCCGTTCGCGAGATATGAATTTTTTAAGTATTTGTTGGTTAAACAGTTTGTAGCTTAACTAATGGATTTCTCAGCTTGTAGAAGTCGGATTGGGACAATACTAGTCTCGTTGGACTCGTCTTGGTGCATATTTTCATCCTGCACCAAAAAATATGGTCATGCAATTTTATCGCATAATTAGATGGGATACGTCGAGACAAGAAAAACAAGCCTTCGCATAGCTCTCTACTATAATCCGTTCGCGAGATATGAATTTTTTAAGTATTTGTTGGTTAAACAATTTGTAGCTTAACTAATGAATTTCTCAGCTTGTAGAAGTCGGATTGGGACAAGACTAGTCTCGTTGGAATCGTCTTGGTGCATATTTTCATCCTGCACCAAAAAATATGGTCATGCAGTTTTATCGCATAATTAGATGGGATACGTCGAGACAAGAAAAACAAGCCTTCGCATAGCTCTCTACTATAATCCGTTCGCGAGATATGAATTTTTTAAGTATTTGTTGGTTAAACAATTTGTAGCTTAACTAATGGATTTCTCAGCTTGTAGAAGTCGGATTGGGACAAGACTAGTCTCGTTGGACTCGTCTTGGTGCATATTTTCATCCTGCACCAAAAAATATGGTCATGCAATTATATCGCATAATTGGATGGGATACGTCGAGACAAGAAAAACAAGCCTTTGCATAGCTCTCTACGATGCTCCGTTCGCGAGATATGAATTTTTTAAGTGTTTGTTCGTTAAACAATTTGTAGCTTAACTAATGGATTTCTCAGCTTGTAGAAGTCGGATTGGGACAAGACTAGTCTCGTTGGACTCGTCTTGGTGCATATTTTCATCCTGCGCCAAAAAATATGGTCATGCAATCATATCGCATAATTGGATGGGATACGTCGAGACAAGAAAAACAAGCCTTCGCATAGCTCTCTACGATGCTCCGTTCGCGAGATATGAATTTTTTAAGTATTTGTTGGTTAAACAATTTGTAGCTTAACTAATGGATTTCTCATATTGTAGAAGTCGGATTGGGACAAGACTAGTCTCGTTGGACTCGTCTTGGTGCATATTTTCATCCTGCACCAAAAAATATGGTCATGCAATTTTATCGCATAATTAGATGGGATACGTCGAGACAAGAAAAACAAGCCTTCGCATAGCTCTCTACTATAATCCGTTCGCGAGATATGAATTTTTTAAGTATTTGTTGGTTAAACAATTTGTAGCTTAACTAATGGATTTCTCAGCTTGTAGAAGTCGGATTGGGACAAGACTAGTCTCGTTGGACTCGTCTTGGTGCATATTTTCATCCTGCACCAAAAAATATGGTCATGCAATTTTATCGCATAATTAGATGGGATACGTCGAGACAAGAAAAACAAGCCTTCGCATAGCTCTCTACTATAATCCGTTCGCGAGATATGAATTTTTTAAGTATTTGTTGGTTAAACAATTTGTAGCTTAACTAATGAATTTCTCAGCTTGTAGAAGTCGGATTGGGACAAGACTAGTCTCGTTGGACTCGTCTTGGTGCATATTTTCATCGTGCACCAAAAAATATGGTCATGCAATTTTATCGCATAATTAGATGGGATACGTCGAGACAAGAAAAACAAGCCTTCGCATAGCTCTCTACGATGCTCCGTTCGCGAGATATGAATTTTTTAAGTATTTGTTGGTTAAACAGTTTGTAGTTTAACTAATGAATTTCTCAGCTTGTAGAAGTCGGATTGGGACAAAACTAGTCTCGTTGGAATCGTCTTGGTGCATATTTTCATCCTGCGCCAAAAAATATGGTCATGCAATCATATCGCATAATTGGATGGGATACGTCGAGACAAGAAAAACAAGCCTTCGCATAGCTCTCTACGATGCTCCGTTCGCGAGATATGAATTTTTTAAGTATTTGTTGGTTAAACAATTTGTAGCTTAACTAATGGATTTCTCATATTGTAGAAGTCGGATTGGGACAAGACTAGTCTCGTTGGACTCGTCTTGGTGCATATTTTCATCCTGCACCAAAAAATATGGTCATGCAATTTTATCGCATAATTAGATGGGATACGTCGAGACAAGAAAAACAAGCCTTCGCATAGCTCTCTACTATAATCCGTTCGCGAGATATGAATTTTTTAAGTATTTGTTGGTTAAACAATTTGTAGCTTTACTAATGAATTTCTCAGCTTGTAGAAGTCGGATTGGAACAAGATTAGTCTCGTTGGACTCTTCTTGGTGCATATTTTCATCCTGCGCCAAAAAATATGGTCATGCAATCATATCGCATAATTGGATGGGATACGTCGAGACAAGAAAAACAAGCCTTCGCATAGCTCTCTACGATGCTCCGTTCGCGAGATATGAATTTTTTAAGTATTTGTTGGTTAAACAATTTGTAGCTTAACTAATGGATTTCTCAGCTTGTAGAAGTCGGATTGGGACAAGACTAGTCTTGTTGGACTCGTCTTGGTGCATATTTTCATCCTGCGCCATAAAATATGGTCATGCAATTTTATCGCATAATTAGATGGGATACGTCGAGACAAGAAAAACAAGCCTTCGCATAGCTCTCTACGATGCTCCGTTCGCGAGATATGAATTTTTTAAGTATTTGTTGGTTAAACAATTTGTAGCTTAACTAATGGATTTCTCAGCTTGTAGAAGTCGGATTGGGACAAGACTAGTCTCGTTGGAATCGTCTTGGTGCATATTTTCATCCTGCACCAAAAAATATGGTCATGCAATTTTATCGCATAATTAGATGGGATACGTCGAGACAAGAAAAACAGGCCTTCGCATAGCTCTCTACTATAATCCGTTCGCGAGATATGAATTTTTTAAGTATTTGTTGGTTAAACAATTTGTAGCTTAACTAATGGATTTCTCAGCTTGTAGAAGTCGGATTGGGACAAGACTAGTCTCGTTGGAATCGTCTTGGTGCATATTTTAATCCTGCACCAAAAAATATGGTCATGCAATTTTATCTCATAATTAGATGGGATACGTCGAGACAAGAAAAACAAGCCTTCGCATAGCTCTCTACTATAATCCGTTCGCGAGATTTGAATTTATTAAGTATTTGTTGGTTAAACAATTTGTAGCTTAACTAATTGATTTCTCAGCTTGTAGAAGTCGGTTTAGGACAAGACTAGTCTCGTTGGACTCGTCTTGGTGCATATTTTCATCCTGCACCAAAAAATATGGTCATGCAATTATATCGCATAATTGGATGGGATACGTCGAGACAAGAAAAACAAGAGTTGCATAGCTCTCTACGATGCTCCGTTCGCGAGATATGAATTTTTTAAGTATTTGTTGGTTAAACAATTTGTAGCTTAACTAATGGATTTCTCAGCTTGTAGAAGACGGATTGGGACAAGACTAGTCTCGTTGGACTCGTCTTGGTGGATATTTTCATCCTGCGCCAAAAATTATGGTAATGCAATTTTATCGCATAATTAGATGGGATACGTCGAGACAAGAAAAACAGGCCTTCGCATAGCTCTCTACTATAATCCGTTCGCGAGATATGAATTTTTTAAGTATTTGTTGGTTAAACAATTTGTAGCTTAACTAATGGATTTCTCAGCTTGTAGAAGACGGATTGGGACAAGACTAGTCTCGTTGGACTCGTCTTGGTGGATATTTTCATCCTGCGCCAAAAATTATGGTAATGCAATTTTATCGCATAATTAGATGGGATACGTCGAGGCAAGAAAAACAAGCCTTCGCATAGCTCTCTACGATGCTCCGTTCGCGAGATATGAATTTTTTAAGTGTTTGTTGGTTAAACAATTTGTAGCTTAACTAATGGATTTCTCAGCTTGTAGAAATCGGATTGGGACAAGACTAGTCTCGTTGGACTCGTCTTGGTGCATATTTTCATCCTGCGCCAAAAAATATGGCCATGCAATTATATCGCATAATTAGATGGGATACGTCGAGACAAGAAAAACAAGCCTTCGCATAGCTCTCTACTATAATCCGTTCGCGAGATATGAATTTTTTAAGTATTTGTTGGTTAAACAATTTCTAGCTTAACTAATGGATTTCTCAGCTTGTAGAAGTCGGATTGGGACAAGACTAGTCTCGTTGGACTCGTCTTGGTGCATATTTTCATCCTGCGCCAAAAAATATGGTCATGCAATTTTATCGCATAATTAGATGGGATACGTCGAGACAAGAAAAACAAGCCTTCGCATAGCTCTCTACTATAATCCGTTCGCGAGATATGAATTTTTTAAGTATTTGTTGGTTAAACAATTTGTAGCTTAACTAATGAATTTCTCAGCTTGTAGAAGTCGGATTGGGACAAGACTAGTCTCGTTGGAATCGTCTTGGTGCATATTTTCATCCCTCACCATAAAATATGGTCATGCTATTTTATCGCATAATTAGATGGGATACGTCGAGACAAGAAAAACAAGCCTTCGCATAGCTCTCTACTATAATCCGTTCGCGAGATTTGAATTTTTTAAGTATTTGTTGGTTAAACAATTTGTAGATTAACTAATTGATTTCTCAGCTTGTAGAAATCGGATTGGAACAAGATTAGTCTCGTTGGACTCTTCTTGGTGCATATTTTCATCCTGCGCCAAAAAATATGGTCATGCAATCATATCGCATAATTGGATGGGATACGTCGAGACAAGAAAAACAAGCCTTCGCATAGCTCTCTACGATGCTCCGTTCGCGAGATATGAATTTTTTAAGTATTTGTTGGTTAAACAATTTGTAGCTTAACTAATGGATTTCTCAGCTTGTAGAAGTCGGATTGGGACAAGACTAGTCTTGTTGGACTCGTCTTGGTGCATATTTTCATCCTGCGCCATAAAATATGGTCATGCAATTTTATCGCATAATAAGATGGGATACGTCGAGACAAGAAAAACAAGCCTTCGCATAGCTCTCTACGATGCTCCGTTCGCGAGATATGAATTTTTTAAGTATTTGTTGGTTAAACAATTTGTAGCTTAACTAATGGATTTCTCAGCTTGTAGAAGTCGGATTGGGACAAGACTAGTCTCGTTGGAATCGTCTTGGTGCATATTTTCATCCTGCACCAAAAAATATGGTCATGCAATTTTATCGCATAATTAGATGGGATACGTCGAGACAAGAAAAACAGGCCTTCGCATAGCTCTCTACTATAATCCGTTCGCGAGATATGAATTTTTTAAGTATTTGTTGGTTAAACAATTTGTAGCTTAACTAATGGATTTCTCAGCTTGTAGAAGTCGGATTGGGACAAGACTAGTCTCGTTGGAATCGTCTTGGTGCATATTTTAATCCTGCACCAAAAAATATGGTCATGCAATTTTATCTCATAATTAGATGGGATACGTCGAGACAAGAAAAACAAGCCTTCGCATAGCTCTCTACTATAATCCGTTCGCGAGATTTGAATTTATTAAGTATTTGTTGGTTAAACAATTTGTAGCTTAACTAATTGATTTCTCAGCTTGTAGAAGTCGGTTTAGGACAAGACTAGTCTCGTTGGACTCGTCTTGGTGCATATTTTCATCCTGCACCAAAAAATATGGTCATGCAATTATATCGCATAATTGGATGGGATACGTCGAGACAAGAAAAACAAGAGTTGCATAGCTCTCTACGATGCTCCGTTCGCGAGATATGAATTTTTTAAGTATTTGTTGGTTAAACAATTTGTAGCTTAACTAATGGATTTCTCAGCTTGTAGAAGACGGATTGGGACAAGACTAGTCTCGTTGGACTCGTCTTGGTGGATATTTTCATCCTGCGCCAAAAATTATGGTAATGCAATTTTATCGCATAATTAGATGGGATACGTCGAGACAAGAAAAACAGGCCTTCGCATAGCTCTCTACTATAATCCGTTCGCGAGATATGAATTTTTTAAGTATTTGTTGGTTAAACAATTTGTAGCTTAACTAATGGATTTCTCAGCTTGTAGAAGACGGATTGGGACAAGACTAGTCTCGTTGGACTCGTCTTGGTGGATATTTTCATCCTGCGCCAAAAATTATGGTAATGCAATTTTATCGCATAATTAGATGGGATACGTCGAGGCAAGAAAAACAAGCCTTCGCATAGCTCTCTACGATGCTCCGTTCGCGAGATATGAATTTTTTAAGTGTTTGTTGGTTAAACAATTTGTAGCTTAACTAATGGATTTCTCAGCTTGTACAAATCGGATTGGGACAAGACTAGCCTCGTTGGACTCGTCTTGGTGGATATTTTCATCCTGCGCCAAAAAATATGGTAATGCAATTTTATCGCATAATTAGATGGGATACGTCGAGGCAAGAAAAACAAGCCTTCGCATAGCTCTCTACGATGCTCCGTTCGCGAGATATGAATTTTTTAAGTGTTTGTTGGTTAAACAATTTGTAGCTTAACTAATGGATTTCTCAGCTTGTAGAAATCGGATTGGGACAAGACTAGTCTCGTTGGACTCGCCTTGGTGCATATTTTCATCCTGCGCCAAAAAATATGGTCATGCAATCATATCGCATAATTGGATGGGATACGTCGAGACAAGAAAAACAAGCCTTCGCATAGCTCTCTACGATGCTCCGTTCGCGAGATATGAATTTTTTAAGTATTTGTTGGTTAAACAATTTGTAGCTTAACTAATGGATTTCTCAGCTTGTAGAAGTTGGATTGGGACAAGACTAGTCTCGTTGGACTCGTCTTGGTGCATATTTTCATCCTCCACCAAAAAATATGGTCATGCAATTTTATCGCATAATTAGATGGGATACGTCGAGACAAGAATAACAAGCCTTCGCATAGCTCTCTACTATAATCCGTTCGCGAGATATGAATTTTTTAAGTATTTGTTGGTTAAACAATTTGTAGCTTTACTAATGGATTTCTCAGCTTGTAGAAGTCGGATTGGGACAAGACTAGTCTCGTTGGACTCGTCTTGGTGCATATTTTCATCCTGCACCAAAAAATATGGTCATGCAATTTTATCGCATAATTAGATGGGATACGTCGAGACAAGAAAAACAGGCCTTCGCATAGCTCTCTACTATAATCCGTTCGCGAGATATGAATTTTTTAAGTATTTGTTGGTTAAACAATTTGTAGCTTAACTAATGGATTTCTCAGCTTGTAGAAGACGGATTGGGACAAGACTAGTCTCGTTGGACTCGTCTTGGTGGATATTTTCATCCTGCGCCAAAAATTATGGTAATGCAATTTTATCGCATAATTAGATGGGATACGTCGAGGCAAGAAAAACAAGCCTTCGCATAGCTCTCTACGATGCTCCGTTCGCGAGATATGAATTTTTTAAGTGTTTGTTGGTTAAACAATTTGTAGCTTAACTAATGGATTTCTCAGCTTGTAGAAATCGGATTGGGACAAGACTAGTCTCGTTGGACTCGTCTTGGTGCATATTTTCATCCTGCGCCAAAAAATATGGCCATGCAATTATATCGCATAATTAGATGGGATACGTCGAGACAAGAAAAACAAGCCTTCGCATAGCTCTCTACGATGCTCCGTTCGCGAGATATGAATTTTTTAAGTATTTGTTGGTTAAACAATTTGTAGCTTAACTAATGGATTTCTCAGCTTGTAGAAGTTGGATTGGGACAAGACTAGTCTCGTTGGAATCGTCTTGGTGTATATTTTCATCCTGCACCAAAAAATATGGTCATGCAATTTTATCTCATAATTAGATGGGATACGTCGAGACAAGAAAAACAAGCCTTCGCATAGCTCTCTACTATAATCCGTTCGCGAGATTTGAATTTTTTAAGTATTTGTTGGTTAAACAATTTGTAGCTTAACTAATTGATTTCTCAGCTTGTAGAAGTCGGATTAGGACAAGACTAGTCTCGTTGGACTCGTCTTGGTGCATATTTTCATCCTGCACCAAAAAATATGGTCATGCATTTATATCGCATAATTGGATGGGATACGTCGAGACAAGAAAAACAAGAGTTGCATAGCTCTCTACGATGCTCCGTTCGCGAGATATGAATTTTTTAAGTATTTGTTGGTTAAACAATTTGTAGCTTAACTAATGGATTTCTCAGCTTGTAGAAGACGGATTGGGACAAGACTAGTCTCGTTGGACTCGTCTTGGTGGATATTTTCATCCTGCGCCAAAAATTATGGTAATGCAATTTTATCGCATAATTAGATGGGATACGTCGAGGCAAGAAAAACAAGCCTTCGCATAGCTCTCTACGATGCTCCGTTCGCGAGATATGAATTTTTTAAGTGTTTGTTGGTTAAACAATTTGTAGCTTAACTAATGGATTTCTCAGCTTGTAGAAGTCGGATTGGGACAAGACTAGTCTCGTTGGACTCGTCTTGGTGCATATTTTCATCCTGCACCAAAAAATATGGTCATGCAATTTTATCGCATAATTAGATGGGATACGTCGAGACAAGAAAAACAAGCCTTCGCATAGCTCTCTACTATAATCCGTTCGCGAGATATGAATTTTTTAAGTATTTGTTGGTTAAACAATTTGTAGCTTAACTAATGGATTTCTCAGCTTGTAGAAATCGGATTGGGACAAGACTAGTCTCGTTGGACTCGTCTTGGTGCATATTTTCATCCTGCGCCAAAAAATATGGCCATGCAATTATATCGTATAATTAGATGGGATACGTCGAGACAAGAAAAACAAGCCTTCGCATAGCTCTCTACTATAATCCGTTCGCGAGATATGAATTTTTTAAGTATTTGTTGGTTAATCAATTTCTAGCTTAACTAATGGATTTCTCAGCTTGTAGAAGTCGGATTGGGACAAGACTAGTCTCGTTGGACTCGTCTTGGTGCATATTTTCATCCTGCGCCAAAAAATATGGTCATGCAATCATATCGCATAATTGGATGGGATACGTCGAGACAAGAAAAACAAGCCTTCGCATAGCTCTCTACGATGCTCCGTTCGCGAGATATGAATTTTTTAAGTATTTGTTGGTTAAACAATTTGTAGCTTAACTAATGGATTTCTCAGCTTGTAGAAGTCGGATTGGGACAAGACTAGTCTCGTTGGACTCGTCTTGGTGCATATTTTCATCCTGCACCAAAAAATATGGTCATGCAATTTTATCGCATAATTAGATGGGATACGTCGAGACAAGAAAAACAAGCCTTCGCATAGCTCTCTACTATAATCCGTTCGCGAGATATGAATTTTTTAAGTATTTGTTGGTTAAACAATTTGTAGCTTAACTAATGAATTTCTCAGCTTGTAGAAGTCGGATTGGGACAAGACTAGTCTCGTTGGACTCGTCTTGGTGCATATTTTCATCCTCCACCAAAAAATATGGTCATGCAATTTTATCGCATAATTAGATGGGATACGTCGAGACAAGAATAACAAGCCTTCGCATAGCTCTCTACTATAATCCGTTCGCGAGATATGAATTTTTTAAGTATTTGTTGGTTAAACAATTTGTAGCTTTACTAATGGATTTCTCAGCTTGTAGAAGTCGGATTGGGACAAGACTAGTCTCGTTGGACTCGTCTTGGTGCATATTTTCATCCTGCACCAAAAAATATGGTCATGCAATTTTATCGCATAATTAGATGGGATACGTCGAGACAAGAAAAACAAGCCTTCGCATAGCTCTCTACTATAATCCGTTCGCGAGATATGAATTTTTTAAGTATTTGTTGGTTAAACAATTTGTAGCTTAACTAATGAATTTCTCAGCTTGTAGAAGTCGGATTGGGACAAGACTAGTCTCGTTGGACTCGTCTTGGTGCATATTTTCATCCTCCACCAAAAAATATGGTCATGCAATTTTATCGCATAATTAGATGGGATACGTCGAGACAAGAATAACAAGCCTTCGCATAGCTCTCTACTATAATCCGTTCGCGAGATATGAATTTTTTAAGTATTTGTTGGTTAAACAATTTGTAGCTTTACTAATGGATTTCTCAGCTTGTAGAAGTCGGATTGGGACAAGACTAGTCTCGATGGAATCGTCTTGGTGCATATTTTCATCCTGCACCAAAAAATATGGTCATGCAATTTTATCGCATAATTAGATGGGATACGTCGAGACAAGAAAAACAAGCCTTCGCATAGCTCTCTACTATAATCCGTTCGCGAGATATGAATTTTTTAAGTATTTGTTGGTTAAACAATTTGTAGCTTAACTAATGGATTTCTCAGCTTGTAGAAATCGGATTGGGACAAGACTAGTCTCGTTGGACTCGTCTTGGTGGATATTTTCATCCTGCGAAAAAAAATATGGTAATGCAATTTTATCGCATAATTAGATGGGATACGTCGAGGCAAGAAAAACAAGCCTTCGCATAGCTCTCTACGATGCTCCGTTCGCGAGATATGAATTTTTTAAGTGTTTGTTGGTTAAACAATTTGTAGCTTAACTAATGGATTTCTCAGCTTGTACAAATCGGATTGGGACAAGACTAGCCTCGTTGGACTCGTCTTGGTGGATATTTTCATCCTGCGCCAAAAAATATGGTAATGCAATTTTATCGCATAATTAGATGGGATACGTCGAGGCAAGAAAAACAAGCCTTCGCATAGCTCTCTACGATGCTCCGTTCGCGAGATATGAATTTTTTAAGTGTTTGTTGGTTAAACAATTTGTAGCTTAACTAATGGATTTCTCAGCTTGTAGAAATCGGATTGGGACAAGACTAGTCTCGTTGGACTCGCCTTGGTGCATATTTTCATCCTGCGCCAAAAAATATGGTCATGCAATCATATCGCATAATTGGATGGGATACGTCGAGACAAGAAAAACAAGCCTTCGCATAGCTCTCTACGATGCTCCGTTCGCGAGATATGAATTTTTTAAGTATTTGTTGGTTAAACAGTTTGTAGCTTAACTAATGGATTTCTCAGCTTGTAGAAGTCGGATTGGGACAATACTAGTCTCGTTGGACTCGTCTTGGTGCATATTTTCATCCTGCACCAAAAAATATGGTCATGCAATTTTATCGCATAATTAGATGGGATACGTCGAGACAAGAAAAACAGGCCTTCGCATAGCTCTCTACTATAATCCGTTCGCGAGATATGAATTTTTTAAGTATTTGTTGGTTAAACAATTTGTAGCTTAACTAATGGATTTCTCAGCTTGTAGAAGTCGGATTGGGACAAGACTAGTCTCGTTGGAATCGTCTTGGTGCATATTTTCATCCTGCACCAAAAAATATGGTCATGCAATTATATCGCATAATTGGATGGGATACGTCGAGACAAGAAAAACAAGAGTTGCATAGCTCTCTACGATGCTCCGTTCGCGAGATATGAATTTTTTAAGTATTTGTTGGTTAAACAATTTGTAGCTTAACTAATGGATTTCTCAGCTTGTAGAAGACGGATTGGGACAAGACTAGTCTCGTTGGACTCGTCTTGGTGGATATTTTCATCCTGCGCCAAAAATTATGGTAATGCAATTTTATCGCATAATTAGATGGGATACGTCGAGACAAGAAAAACAGGCCTTCGCATAGCTCTCTACTATAATCCGTTCGCGAGATATGAATTTTTTAAGTATTTGTTGGTTAAACAATTTGTAGCTTAACTAATGGATTTCTCAGCTTGTAGAAGACGGATTGGGACAAGACTAGTCTCGTTGGACTCGTCTTGGTGGATATTTTCATCCTGCGCCAAAAATTATGGTAATGCAATTTTATCGCATAATTAGATGGGATACGTCGAGGCAAGAAAAACAAGCCTTCGCATAGCTCTCTACGATGCTCCGTTCGCGAGATATGAATTTTTTAAGTGTTTGTTGGTTAAACAATTTGTAGCTTAACTAATGGATTTCTCAGCTTGTAGAAATCGGATTGGGACAAGACTAGTCTCGTTGGACTCGTCTTGGTGCATATTTTCATCCTGCGCCAAAAAATATGGCCATGCAATTATATCGCATAATTAGATGGGATACGTCGAGACAAGAAAAACAAGCCTTCGCATAGCTCTCTACTATAATCCGTTCGCGAGATATGAATTTTTTAAGTATTTGTTGGTTAAACAATTTCTAGCTTAACTAATGGATTTCTCAGCTTGTAGAAGTCGGATTGGGACAAGACTAGTCTCGTTGGACTCGTCTTGGTGCATATTTTCATCCTGCGCCAAAAAATATGGTCATGCAATTTTATCGCATAATTAGATGGGATACGTCGAGACAAGAAAAACAAGCCTTCGCATAGCTCTCTACTATAATCCGTTCGCGAGATATGAATTTTTTAAGTATTTGTTGGTTAAACAATTTGTAGCTTAACTAATGAATTTCTCAGCTTGTAGAAGTCGGATTGGGACAAGACTAGTCTCGTTGGAATCGTCTTGGTGCATATTTTCATCCTGCACCAAAAAATATGGTCATGCAATTTTATCGCATAATTAGATGGGATACGTCGAGACAAGAAAAACAAGCCTTCGCATAGCTCTCTACTATAATCCGTTCGCGAGATATGAATTTTTTAAGTATTTGTTGGTTAAACAATTTGTAGCTTAACTAATGGATTTCTCAGCTTGTAGAAATCGGATTGGGACAAGACTAGTCTCGTTGGACTCGTCTTGGTGCATATTTTCATCCCTCACCATAAAATATGGTCATGCTATTTTATCGCATAATTAGATGGGATACGTCGAGACAAGAAAAACAAGCCTTCGCATAGCTCTCTACTATAATCCGTTCGCGAGATTTGAATTTTTTAAGTATTTGTTGGTTAAACAATTTGTAGATTAACTAATTGATTTCTCAGCTTGTAGAAATCGGATTGGGACAAGACTAGTCTCGTTGGACTCGTCTTGGTGCATATTTTCATCCTGCGCCAAAAAATATGGTCATGCAATCATATCGCATAATTGGATGGGATACGTCGAGACAAGAAAAACAAGCCTTCGCATAGCTCTCTACGATGCTCCGTTCGCGAGATATGAATTTTTTAAGTATTTGTTGGTTAAACAGTTTGTAGCTTAACTAATGGATTTCTCAGCTTGTAGAAGTCGGATTGGGACAAGACTAGTCTCGTTGGAATCGTCTTGGTGCATATTTTCATCCTGCACCAAAAAATATGGTCATGCAATTTTATCTCATAATTAGATGGGATACGTCGAGACAAGAAAAACAAGCCTTCGCATAGCTCTCTACTATAATCCGTTCGCGAGATTTGAATTTTTTAAGTATTTGTTGGTTAAACAATTTGTAGCTTAACTAATTGATTTCTCAGCTTGTAGAAGTCGCATTAGGACAAGACTAGTCTCGTTGGACTCGTCTTGGTGCATATTTTCATCCTGCACCAAAAAATATGGTCATGCAATTATATCGCATAATTGGATGGGATACGTCGAGACAAGAAAAACAAGAGTTGCATAGCTCTCTACGATGCTCCGTTCGCGAGATATGAATTTTTTAAGTATTTGTTGGTTAAACAATTTGTAGCTTAACTAATGGATTTCTCAGCTTGTAGAAGACGGATTGGGACAAGACTAGTCTCGTTGGACTCGTCTTGGTGGATATTTTCATCCTGCGCCAAAAATTATGGTAATGCAATTTTATCGCATAATTAGATGGGATACGTCGAGGCAAGAAAAACAAGCCTTCGCATAGCTCTCTACGATGCTCCGTTCGCGAGATATGAATTTTTTAAGTGTTTGTTGGTTAAACAATTTCTAGCTTAACTAATGGATTTCTCAGCTTGTAGAAGTCGGATTGGGACAAGACTAGTCTCGTTGGACTCGTCTTGGTGCATATTTTCATCCTGCGCCAAAAAATATGGTCATGCAATCATATCGCATAATTGGATGGGATACGTCGAGACAAGAAAAACAAGCCTTCGCATAGCTCTCTACGATGCTCCGTTCGCGAGATATGAATTTTTTAAGTATTTGTTGGTTAAACAATTTGTAGCTTAACTAATGGATTTCTCAGCTTGTAGAAGTCGGATTGGGACAAGACTAGTCTCGTTGGACTCGTCTTGGTGCATATTTTCATCCTGCACCAAAAAATATGGTCATGCAATTTTATCGCATAATTAGATGGGATACGTCGAGACAAGAAAAACAAGCCTTCGCATAGCTCTCTACTATAATCCGTTCGCGAGATATGAATTTTTTAAGTATTTGTTGGTTAAACAATTTGTAGCTTAACTAATGAATTTCTCAGCTTGTAGAAGTCGGATTGGGACAAGACTAGTCTCGTTGGACTCGTCTTGGTGCATATTTTCATCCTCCACCAAAAAATATGGTCATGCAATTTTATCGCATAATTAGATGGGATACGTCGAGACAAGAATAACAAGCCTTCGCATAGCTCTCTACTATAATCCGTTCGCGAGATATGAATTTTTTAAGTATTTGTTGGTTAAACAATTTGTAGCTTTACTAATGGATTTCTCAGCTTGTAGAAGTCGGATTGGGACAAGACTAGTCTCGTTGGACTCGTCTTGGTGCATATTTTCATCCTGCACCAAAAAATATGGTCATGCAATTTTATCGCATAATTAGATGGGATACGTCGAGACAAGAAAAACAAGCCTTCGCATAGCTCTCTACTATAATCCGTTCGCGAGATATGAATTTTTTAAGTATTTGTTGGTTAAACAATTTGTAGCTTAACTAATGAATTTCTCAGCTTGTAGAAGTCGGATTGGGACAAGACTAGTCTCGTTGGACTCGTCTTGGTGCATATTTTCATCCTCCACCAAAAAATATGGTCATGCAATTTTATCGCATAATTAGATGGGATACGTCGAGACAAGAATAACAAGCCTTCGCATAGCTCTCTACTATAATCCGTTCGCGAGATATGAATTTTTTAAGTATTTGTTGGTTAAACAATTTGTAGCTTTACTAATGGATTTCTCAGCTTGTAGAAGTCGGATTGGGACAAGACTAGTCTCGTTGGAATCGTCTTGGTGCATATTTTCATCCTGCACCAAAAAATATGGTCATGCAATTTTATCGCATAATTAGATGGGATACGTCGAGACAAGAAAAACAAGCCTTCGCATAGCTCTCTACTATAATCCGTTCGCGAGATATGAATTTTTTAAGTATTTGTTGGTTAAACAATTTGTAGCTTAACTAATGGATTTCTCAGCTTGTAGAAATCGGATTGGGACAAGACTAGTCTCGTTGGACTCGTCTTGGTGGATATTTTCATCCTGCGAAAAAAAATATGGTAATGCAATTTTATCGCATAATTAGATGGGATACGTCGAGGCAAGAAAAACAAGCCTTCGCATAGCTCTCTACGATGCTCCGTTCGCGAGATATGAATTTTTTAAGTGTTTGTTGGTTAAACAATTTGTAGCTTAACTAATGGATTTCTCAGCTTGTACAAATCGGATTGGGACAAGACTAGCCTCGTTGGACTCGTCTTGGTGGATATTTTCATCCTGCGCCAAAAAATATGGTAATGCAATTTTATCGCATAATTAGATGGGATACGTCGAGGCAAGAAAAACAAGCCTTCGCATAGCTCTCTACGATGCTCCGTTCGCGAGATATGAATTTTTTAAGTGTTTGTTGGTTAAACAATTTGTAGCTTAACTAATGGATTTCTCAGCTTGTAGAAATCGGATTGGGACAAGACTAGTCTCGTTGGACTCGCCTTGGTGCATATTTTCATCCTGCGCCAAAAAATATGGTCATGCAATCATATCGCATAATTGGATGGGATACGTCGAGACAAGAAAAACAAGCCTTCGCATAGCTCTCTACGATGCTCCGTTCGCGAGATATGAATTTTTTAAGTATTTGTTGGTTAAACAGTTTGTAGCTTAACTAATGGATTTCTCAGCTTGTAGAAGTCGGATTGGGACAATACTAGTCTCGTTGGACTCGTCTTGGTGCATATTTTCATCCTGCACCAAAAAATATGGTCATGCAATTTTATCGCATAATTAGATGGGATACGTCGAGACAAGAAAAACAGGCCTTCGCATAGCTCTCTACTATAATCCGTTCGCGAGATATGAATTTTTTAAGTATTTGTTGGTTAAACAATTTGTAGCTTAACTAATGGATTTCTCAGCTTGTAGAAGTCGGATTGGGACAAGACTAGTCTCGTTGGAATCGTCTTGGTGCATATTTTCATCCTGCACCAAAAAATATGGTCATGCAATTATATCGCATAATTGGATGGGATACGTCGAGACAAGAAAAACAAGAGTTGCATAGCTCTCTACGATGCTCCGTTCGCGAGATATGAATTTTTTAAGTATTTGTTGGTTAAACAATTTGTAGCTTAACTAATGGATTTCTCAGCTTGTAGAAGACGGATTGGGACAAGACTAGTCTCGTTGGACTCGTCTTGGTGGATATTTTCATCCTGCGCCAAAAATTATGGTAATGCAATTTTATCGCATAATTAGATGGGATACATCGAGACAAGAAAAACAGGCCTTCGCATAGCTCTCTACTATAATCCGTTCGCGAGATATGAATTTTTTAAGTATTTGTTGGTTAAACAATTTGTAGCTTAACTAATGGATTTCTCAGCTTGTAGAAGACGGATTGGGACAAGACTAGTCTCGTTGGACTCGTCTTGGTGGATATTTTCATCCTGCGCCAAAAATTATGGTAATGCAATTTTATCGCATAATTAGATGGGATACGTCGAGGCAAGAAAAACAAGCCTTCGCATAGCTCTCTACGATGCTCCGTTCGCGAGATATGAATTTTTTAAGTGTTTGTTGGTTAAACAATTTGTAGCTTAACTAATGGATTTCTCAGCTTGTAGAAATCGGATTGGGACAAGACTAGTCTCGTTGGACTCGTCTTGGTGCATATTTTCATCCTGCGCCAAAAAATATGGCCATGCAATTATATCGCATAATTAGATGGGATACGTCGAGACAAGAAAAACAAGCCTTCGCATAGCTCTCTACTATAATCCGTTCGCGAGATATGAATTTTTTAAGTATTTGTTGGTTAAACAATTTCTAGCTTAACTAATGGATTTCTCAGCTTGTAGAAGTCGGATTGGGACAAGACTAGTCTCGTTGGACTCGTCTTGGTGCATATTTTCATCCTGCGCCAAAAAATATGGTCATGCAATTTTATCGCATAATTAGATGGGATACGTCGAGACAAGAAAAACAAGCCTTCGCATAGCTCTCTACTATAATCCGTTCGCGAGATATGAATTTTTTAAGTATTTGTTGGTTAAACAATTTGTAGCTTAACTAATGAATTTCTCAGCTTGTAGAAGTCGGATTGGGACAAGACTAGTCTCGTTGGAATCGTCTTGGTGCATATTTTCATCCTGCACCAAAAAATATGGTCATGCAATTTTATCGCATAATTAGATGGGATACGTCGAGACAAGAAAAACAAGCCTTCGCATAGCTCTCTACTATAATCCGTTCGCGAGATATGAATTTTTTAAGTATTTGTTGGTTAAACAATTTGTAGCTTAACTAATGGATTTCTCAGCTTGTAGAAATCGGATTGGGACAAGACTAGTCTCGTTGGACTCGTCTTGGTGCATATTTTCATCCCTCACCATAAAATATGGTCATGCTATTTTATCGCATAATTAGATGGGATACGTCGAGACAAGAAAAACAAGCCTTCGCATAGCTCTCTACTATAATCCGTTCGCGAGATTTGAATTTTTTAAGTATTTGTTGGTTAAACAATTTGTAGATTAACTAATTGATTTCTCAGCTTGTAGAAATCGGATTGGGACAAGACTAGTCTCGTTGGACTCGTCTTGGTGCATATTTTCATCCTGCGCCAAAAAATATGGTCATGCAATCATATCGCATAATTGGATGGGATACGTCGAGACAAGAAAAACAAGCCTTCGCATAGCTCTCTACGATGCTCCGTTCGCGAGATATGAATTTTTTAAGTATTTGTTGGTTAAACAGTTTGTAGCTTAACTAATGGATTTCTCAGCTTGTAGAAGTCGGATTGGGACAAGACTAGTCTCGTTGGACTCGTCTTGGTGCATATTTTCATCCTGCACCAAAAAATATGGTCATGCAATTATATCGCATAATTGGATGGGATACGTCGAGACAAGAAAAACAAGAGTTGCATAGCTCTCTACGATGCTCCGTTCGCGAGATATGAATTTTTTAAGTATTTGTTGGTTAAACAATTTGTAGCTTAACTAATGGATTTCTCAGCTTGTAGAAGACGGATTGGGACAAGACTAGTCTCGTTGGACTCGTCTTGGTGGATATTTTCATCCTGCGCCAAAAATTATGGTAATGCAATTTTATCGCATAATTAGATGGGATACGTCGAGGCAAGAAAAACAAGCCTTCGCATAGCTCTCTACGATGCTCCGTTCGCGAGATATGAATTTTTTAAGTGTTTGTTGGTTAAACAATTTGTAGCTTAACTAATGGATTTCTCAGCTTGTAGAAATCGGATTGGGACAAGACTAGTCTCGTTGGACTCGTCTTGGTGCATATTTTCATCCTGCGCCAAAAAATATGGCCATGCAATTATATCGCATAATTAGATGGGATACGTCGAGACAAGAAAAACAAGCCTTCGCATAGCTCTCTACTATAATCCGTTCGCGAGATATGAATTTTTTAAGTATTTGTTGGTTAAACAATTTCTAGCTTAACTAATGGATTTCTCAGCTTGTAGAAGTCGGATTGGGACAAGACTAGTCTCGTTGGACTCGTCTTGGTGCATATTTTCATCCTGCGCCAAAAAATATGGTCATGCAATCATATCGCATAATTGGATGGGATACGTCGAGACAAGAAAAACAAGCCTTCGCATAGCTCTCTACGATGCTCCGTTCGCGAGATATGAATTTTTTAAGTATTTGTTGGTTAAACAATTTGTAGCTTAACTAATGGATTTCTCAGCTTGTAGAAATCGGATTGGGACAAGACTAGTCTCGTTGGACTCGTCTTGGTGCATATTTTCATCCCTCACCATAAAATATGGTCATGCAATCATATCGCATAATTGGATGGGATACGTCGAGACAAGAAAAACAAGCCTTCGCATAGCTCTCTACGATGCTCCGTTCGCGAGATATGAATTTTTTAAGTATTTGTTGGTTAAACAGTTTGTAGCTTAACTAATGGATTTCTCAGCTTGTAGAAGTCGGATTGGGACAATACTAGTCTCGTTGGACTCGTCTTGGTGCATATTTTCATCCTGCACCAAAAAATATGGTCATGCAATTTTATCGCATAATTAGATGGGATACGTCGAGACAAGAAAAACAAGCCTTCGCATAGCTCTCTACTATAATCCGTTCGCGAGATATGAATTTTTTAAGTATTTGTTGGTTAAACAATTTGTAGCTTAACTAATGAATTTCTCAGCTTGTAGAAGTCGGATTGGGACAAGACTAGTCTCGTTGGAATCGTCTTGGTGCATATTTTCATCCTGCACCAAAAAATATGGTCATGCAGTTTTATCGCATAATTAGATGGGATACGTCGAGACAAGAAAAACAAGCCTTTGCATAGCTCTCTACGATGCTCCGTTCGCGAGATATGAATTTTTTAAGTGTTTGTTCGTTAAACAATTTGTAGCTTAACTAATGGATTTCTCAGCTTGTAGAAGTCGGATTGGGACAAGACTAGTCTCGTTGGACTCGTCTTGGTGCATATTTTCATCCTGCGCCAAAAAATATGGTCATGCAATCATATCGCATAATTGGATGGGATACGTCGAGACAAGAAAAACAAGCCTTCGCATAGCTCTCTACGATGCTCCGTTCGCGAGATATGAATTTTTTAAGTATTTGTTGGTTAAACAATTTGTAGCTTAACTAATGGATTTCTCATATTGTAGAAGTCGGATTGGGACAAGACTAGTCTCGTTGGACTCGTCTTGGTGCATATTTTCATCCTGCACCAAAAAATATGGTCATGCAATTTTATCGCATAATTAGATGGGATACGTCGAGACAAGAAAAACAAGCCTTCGCATAGCTCTCTACTATAATCCGTTCGCGAGATATGAATTTTTTAAGTATTTGTTGGTTAAACAATTTGTAGCTTAACTAATGGATTTCTCAGCTTGTAGAAGTCGGATTGGGACAAGACTAGTCTCGTTGGACTCGTCTTGGTGCATATTTTCATCCTGCACCAAAAAATATGGTCATGCAATTTTATCGCATAATTAGATGGGATACGTCGAGACAAGAAAAACAAGCCTTCGCATAGCTCTCTACTATAATCCGTTCGCGAGATATGAATTTTTTAAGTATTTGTTGGTTAAACAATTTGTAGCTTAACTAATGAATTTCTCAGCTTGTAGAAGTCGGATTGGGACAAGACTAGTCTCGTTGGACTCGTCTTGGTGCATATTTTCATCGTGCACCAAAAAATATGGTCATGCAATTTTATCGCATAATTAGATGGGATACGTCGAGACAAGAAAAACAAGCCTTCGCATAGCTCTCTACGATGCTCCGTTCGCGAGATATGAATTTTTTATGTATTTGTTGGTTAAACAATTTGTAGTTTAACTAATGAATTTCTCAGCTTGTAGAAGTCGGATTGGGACAAAACTAGTCTCGTTGGAATCGTCTTGGTGCATATTTTCATCCTGCGCCAAAAAATATGGTCATGCAATCATATCGCATAATTGGATGGGATACGTCGAGACAAGAAAAACAAGCCTTCGCATAGCTCTCTACGATGCTCCGTTCGCGAGATATGAATTTTTTAAGTATTTGTTGGTTAAACAATTTGTAGCTTAACTAATGGATTTCTCATATTGTAGAAGTCGGATTGGGACAAGACTAGTCTCGTTGGACTCGTCTTGGTGCATATTTTCATCCTGCACCAAAAAATATGGTCATGCAATTTTATCGCATAATTAGATGGGATACGTCGAGACAAGAAAAACAAGCCTTCGCATAGCTCTCTACTATAATCCGTTCGCGAGATATGAATTTTTTAAGTATTTGTTGGTTAAACAATTTGTAGCTTAACTAATGAATTTCTCAGCTTGTAGAAGTCGGATTGGAACAAGATTAGTCTCGTTGGACTCTTCTTGGTGCATATTTTCATCCTGCGCCAAAAAATATGGTCATGCAATCATATCGCATAATTGGATGGGATACGTCGAGACAAGAAAAACAAGCCTTCGCATAGCTCTCTACGATGCTCCGTTCGCGAGATATGAATTTTTTAAGTATTTGTTGGTTAAACAATTTGTAGCTTAACTAATGGATTTCTCAGCTTGTAGAAGTCGGATTGGGACAAGACTAGTCTCGTTGGAATCGTCTTGGTGCATATTTTAATCCTGCACCAAAAAATATGGTCATGCAATTTTATCTCATAATTAGATGGGATACGTCGAGACAAGAAAAACAAGCCTTCGCATAGCTCTCTACTATAATCCGTTCGCGAGATTTGAATTTATTAAGTATTTGTTGGTTAAACAATTTGTAGCTTAACTAATTGATTTCTCAGCTTGTAGAAGTCGGTTTAGGACAAGACTAGTCTCGTTGGACTCGTCTTGGTGCATATTTTCATCCTGCACCAAAAAATATGGTCATGCAATTATATCGCATAATTGGATGGGATACGTCGAGACAAGAAAAACAAGAGTTGCATAGCTCTCTACGATGCTCCGTTCGCGAGATATGAATTTTTTAAGTATTTGTTGGTTAAACAATTTGTAGCTTAACTAATGGATTTCTCAGCTTGTAGAAGACGGATTGGGACAAGACTAGTCTCGTTGGACTCGTCTTGGTGGATATTTTCATCCTGCGCCAAAAATTATGGTAATGCAATTTTATCGCATAATTAGATGGGATACGTCGAGACAAGAAAAACAGGCCTTCGCATAGCTCTCTACTATAATCCGTTCGCGAGATATGAATTTTTTAAGTATTTGTTGGTTAAACAATTTGTAGCTTAACTAATGGATTTCTCAGCTTGTAGAAGACGGATTGGGACAAGACTAGTCTCGTTGGACTCGTCTTGGTGGATATTTTCATCCTGCGCCAAAAAATATGGTCATGCAATCATATCGCATAATTGGATGGGATACGTCGAGACAAGAAAAACAAGCCTTCGCATAGCTCTCTACGATGCTCCGTTCGCGAGATATGAATTTTTTAAGTATTTGTTGGTTAAACAATTTGTAGCTTAACTAATGGATTTCTCAGCTTGTAGAAGTCGGATTGGGACAAGACTAGTCTCGTTGGACTCGTCTTGGTGCATATTTTCATCCTGCGCCATAAAATATGGTCATGCAATTTTATCGCATAATTAGATGGGATACGTCGAGACAAGAAAAACAAGCCTTTGCATAGCTCTCTACGATGCTCCGTTCGCGAGATATGAATTTTTTAAGTATTTGTTGGTTAAACAATTTGTAGCTTAACTAATGGATTTCTCAGCTTGTAGAAATCGGATTGGGACAAGACTAGTCTCGTTGGACTCGTCTTGGTGCATATTTTCATCCCTCACCATAAAATATGGTCATGCAATCATATCGCATAATTGGATGGGATACGTCGAGACAAGAAAAACAAGCCTTCGCATAGCTCTCTACGATGCTCCGTTCGCGAGATATGAATTTTTTAAGTATTTGTTGGTTAAACAGTTTGTAGCTTAACTAATGGATTTCTCAGCTTGTAGAAGTCGGATTGGGACAATACTAGTCTCGTTGGACTCGTCTTGGTGCATATTTTCATCCTGCACCAAAAAATATGGTCATGCAATTTTATCGCATAATTAGATGGGATACGTCGAGACAAGAAAAACAGGCCTTCGCATAGCTCTCTACTATAATCCGTTCGCGAGATATGAATTTTTTAAGTATTTGTTGGTTAAACAATTTGTAGCTTAACTAATTGATTTCTCAGCTTGTAGAAGTCGGTTTAGGACAAGACTAGTCTCGTTGGACTCGTCTTGGTGCATATTTTCATCCTGCACCAAAAAATATGGTCATGCAATTATATCGCATAATTGGATGGGATACGTCGAGACAAGAAAAACAAGAGTTGCATAGCTCTCTACGATGCTCCGTTCGCGAGATATGAATTTTTTAAGTATTTGTTGGTTAAACAATTTGTAGCTTAACTAATGGATTTCTCAGCTTGTAGAAGACGGATTGGGACAAGACTAGTCTCGTTGGACTCGTCTTGGTGGATATTTTCATCCTGCGCCAAAAATTATGGTAATGCAATTTTATCGCATAATTAGATGGGATACGTCGAGACAAGAAAAACAGGCCTTCGCATAGCTCTCTACTATAATCCGTTCGCGAGATATGAATTTTTTAAGTATTTGTTGGTTAAACAATTTGTAGCTTAACTAATGGATTTCTCAGCTTGTAGAAGACGGATTGGGACAAGACTAGTCTCGTTGGACTCGTCTTGGTGGATATTTTCATCCTGCGCCAAAAAATATGGTCATGCAATCATATCGCATAATTGGATGGGATACGTCGAGACAAGAAAAACAAGCCTTCGCATAGCTCTCTACGATGCTCCGTTCGCGAGATATGAATTTTTTAAGTATTTGTTGGTTAAACAATTTGTAGCTTAACTAATGGATTTCTCAGCTTGTAGAAGTCGGATTGGGACAAGACTAGTCTCGTTGGACTCGTCTTGGTGCATATTTTCATCCTGCGCCATAAAATATGGTCATGCAATTTTATCGCATAATTAGATGGGATACGTCGAGACAAGAAAAACAAGCCTTTGCATAGCTCTCTACGATGCTCCGTTCGCGAGATATGAATTTTTTAAGTATTTGTTGGTTAAACAATTTGTAGCTTAACTAATGGATTTCTCAGCTTGTAGAAATCGGATTGGGACAAGACTAGTCTCGTTGGACTCGTCTTGGTGCATATTTTCATCCCTCACCATAAAATATGGTCATGCAATCATATCGCATAATTGGATGGGATACGTCGAGACAAGAAAAACAAGCCTTCGCATAGCTCTCTACGATGCTCCGTTCGCGAGATATGAATTTTTTAAGTATTTGTTGGTTAAACAGTTTGTAGCTTAACTAATGGATTTCTCAGCTTGTAGAAGTCGGATTGGGACAATACTAGTCTCGTTGGACTCGTCTTGGTGCATATTTTCATCCTGCACCAAAAAATATGGTCATGCAATTTTATCGCATAATTAGATGGGATACGTCGAGACAAGAAAAACAAGCCTTTGCATAGCTCTCTACTATAATCCGTTCGCGAGATATGAATTTTTTAAGTATTTGTTGGTTAAACAATTTGTAGCTTAACTAATGAATTTCTCAGCTTGTAGAAGTCGGATTGGGACAAGACTAGTCTCGTTGGAATCGTCTTGGTGCATATTTTCATCCTGCACCAAAAAATATGGTCATGCAGTTTTATCGCATAATTAGATGGGATACGTCGAGACAAGAAAAACAAGCCTTCGCATAGCTCTCTACTATAATCCGTTCGCGAGATATGAATTTTTTAAGTATTTGTTGGTTAAACAATTTGTAGCTTAACTAATGGATTTCTCAGCTTGTAGAAGTCGGATTGGGACAAGACTAGTCTCGTTGGACTCGTCTTGGTGCATATTTTCATCCTGCACCAAAAAATATGGTCATGCAATTATATCGCATAATTGGATGGGATACGTCGAGACAAGAAAAACAAGCCTTTGCATAGCTCTCTACGATGCTCCGTTCGCGAGATATGAATTTTTTAAGTGTTTGTTCGTTAAACAATTTGTAGCTTAACTAATGGATTTCTCAGCTTGTAGAAGTCGGATTGGGACAAGACTAGTCTCGTTGGACTCGTCTTGGTGCATATTTTCATCCTGCGCCAAAAAATATGGTCATGCAATCATATCGCATAATTGGATGGGATACGTCGAGACAAGAAAAACAAGCCTTCGCATAGCTCTCTACGATGCTCCGTTCGCGAGATATGAATTTTTTAAGTATTTGTTGGTTAAACAATTTGTAGCTTAACTAATGGATTTCTCATATTGTAGAAGTCGGATTGGGACAAGACTAGTCTCGTTGGACTCGTCTTGGTGCATATTTTCATCCTGCACCAAAAAATATGGTCATGCAATTTTATCGCATAATTAGATGGGATACGTCGAGACAAGAAAAACAAGCCTTCGCATAGCTCTCTACTATAATCCGTTCGCGAGATATGAATTTTTTAAGTATTTGTTGGTTAAACAATTTGTAGCTTAACTAATGAATTTCTCAGCTTGTAGAAGTCGGATTGGAACAAGATTAGTCTCGTTGGACTCTTCTTGGTGCATATTTTCATCCTGCGCCAAAAAATATGGTCATGCAATCATATCGCATAATTGGATGGGATACGTCGAGACAAGAAAAACAAGCCTTCGCATAGCTCTCTACGATGCTCCGTTCGCGAGATATGAATTTTTTAAGTATTTGTTGGTTAAACAATTTGTAGCTTAACTAATGGATTTCTCAGCTTGTAGAAGTCGGATTGGGACAAGACTAGTCTTGTTGGACTCGTCTTGGTGCATATTTTCATCCTGCGCCATAAAATATGGTCATGCAATTTTATCGCATAATTAGATGGGATACGTCGAGACAAGAAAAACAAGCCTTCGCATAGCTCTCTACGATGCTCCGTTCGCGAGATATGAATTTTTTAAGTATTTGTTGGTTAAACAATTTGTAGCTTAACTAATGGATTTCTCAGCTTGTAGAAGTCGGATTGGGACAAGACTAGTCTCGTTGGAATCGTCTTGGTGCATATTTTCATCCTGCACCAAAAAATATGGTCATGCAATTTTATCGCATAATTAGATGGGATACGTCGAGACAAGAAAAACAGGCCTTCGCATAGCTCTCTACTATAATCCGTTCGCGAGATATGAATTTTTTAAGTATTTGTTGGTTAAACAATTTGTAGCTTAACTAATGGATTTCTCAGCTTGTAGAAGTCGGATTGGGACAAGACTAGTCTCGTTGGAATCGTCTTGGTGCATATTTTAATCCTGCACCAAAAAATATGGTCATGCAATTTTATCTCATAATTAGATGGGATACGTCGAGACAAGAAAAACAAGCCTTCGCATAGCTCTCTACTATAATCCGTTCGCGAGATTTGAATTTATTAAGTATTTGTTGGTTAAACAATTTGTAGCTTAACTAATTGATTTCTCAGCTTGTAGAAGTCGGTTTAGGACAAGACTAGTCTCGTTGGACTCGTCTTGGTGCATATTTTCATCCTGCACCAAAAAATATGGTCATGCAATTATATCGCATAATTGGATGGGATACGTCGAGACAAGAAAAACAAGAGTTGCATAGCTCTCTACGATGCTCCGTTCGCGAGATATGAATTTTTTAAGTATTTGTTGGTTAAACAATTTGTAGCTTAACTAATGGATTTCTCAGCTTGTAGAAGACGGATTGGGACAAGACTAGTCTCGTTGGACTCGTCTTGGTGGATATTTTCATCCTGCGCCAAAAATTATGGTAATGCAATTTTATCGCATAATTAGATGGGATACGTCGAGACAAGAAAAACAGGCCTTCGCATAGCTCTCTACTATAATCCGTTCGCGAGATATGAATTTTTTAAGTATTTGTTGGTTAAACAATTTGTAGCTTAACTAATGGATTTCTCAGCTTGTAGAAGACGGATTGGGACAAGACTAGTCTCGTTGGACTCGTCTTGGTGGATATTTTCATCCTGCGCCAAAAATTATGGTAATGCAATTTTATCGCATAATTAGATGGGATACGTCGAGGCAAGAAAAACAAGCCTTCGCATAGCTCTCTACGATGCTCCGTTCGCGAGATATGAATTTTTTAAGTGTTTGTTGGTTAAACAATTTGTAGCTTAACTAATGGATTTCTCAGCTTGTAGAAATCGGATTGGGACAAGACTAGTCCCGTTGGACTCGTCTTGGTGCATATTTTCATCCTGCGCCAAAAAATATGGCCATGCAATTATATCGCATAATTAGATGGGATACGTCGAGACAAGAAAAACAAGCCTTCGCATAGCTCTCTACTATAATCCGTTCGCGAGATATGAATTTTTTAAGTATTTGTTGGTTAAACAATTTCTAGCTTAACTAATGGATTTCTCAGCTTGTAGAAGTCGGATTGGGACAAGACTAGTCTCGTTGGACTCGTCTTGGTGCATATTTTCATCCTGCGCCAAAAAATATGGTCATGCAATTTTATCGCATAATTAGATGGGATACGTCGAGACAAGAAAAACAAGCCTTCGCATAGCTCTCTACTATAATCCGTTCGCGAGATATGAATTTTTTAAGTATTTGTTGGTTAAACAATTTGTAGCTTAACTAATGGATTTCTCAGCTTGTAGAAATCGGATTGGGACAAGACTAGTCTCGTTGGACTCGTCTTGGTGCATATTTTCATCCCTCACCATAAAATATGGTCATGCTATTTTATCGCATAATTAGATGGGATACGTCGAGACAAGAAAAACAAGCCTTCGCATAGCTCTCTACTATAATCCGTTCGCGAGATTTGAATTTTTTAAGTATTTGTTGGTTAAACAATTTGTAGATTAACTAATTGATTTCTCAGCTTGTAGAAATCGGATTGGAACAAGATTAGTCTCGTTGGACTCTTCTTGGTGCATATTTTCATCCTGCGCCAAAAAATATGGTCATGCAATCATATCGCATAATTGGATGGGATACGTCGAGACAAGAAAAACAAGCCTTCGCATAGCTCTCTACGATGCTCCGTTCGCGAGATATGAATTTTTTAAGTATTTGTTGGTTAAACAATTTGTAGCTTAACTAATGGATTTCTCAGCTTGTAGAAGTCGGATTGGGACAAGACTAGTCTTGTTGGACTCGTCTTGGTGCATATTTTCATCCTGCGCCATAAAATATGGTCATGCAATTTTATCGCATAATTAGATGGGATACGTCGAGACAAGAAAAACAAGCCTTCGCATAGCTCTCTACGATGCTCCGTTCGCGAGATATGAATTTTTTAAGTATTTGTTGGTTAAACAATTTGTAGCTTAACTAATGGATTTCTCAGCTTGTAGAAGTCGGATTGGGACAAGACTAGTCTCGTTGGAATCGTCTTGGTGCATATTTTCATCCTGCACCAAAAAATATGGTCATGCAATTTTATCGCATAATTAGATGGGATACGTCGAGACAAGAAAAACAGGCCTTCGCATAGCTCTCTACTATAATCCGTTCGCGAGATATGAATTTTTTAAGTATTTGTTGGTTAAACAATTTGTAGCTTAACTAATGGATTTCTCAGCTTGTAGAAGTCGGATTGGGACAAGACTAGTCTCGTTGGAATCGTCTTGGTGCATATTTTAATCCTGCACCAAAAAATATGGTCATGCAATTTTATCTCATAATTAGATGGGATACGTCGAGACAAGAAAAACAAGCCTTCGCATAGCTCTCTACTATAATCCGTTCGTGAGATTTGAATTTATTAAGTATTTGTTGGTTAAACAATTTGTAGCTTAACTAATTGATTTCTCAGCTTGTAGAAGTCGGTTTAGGACAAGACTAGTCTCGTTGGACTCGTCTTGGTGCATATTTTCATCCTGCACCAAAAAATATGGTCATGCAATTATATCGCATAATTGGATGGGATACGTCGAGACAAGAAAAACAAGAGTTGCATAGCTCTCTACGATGCTCCGTTCGCGAGATATGAATTTTTTAAGTATTTGTTGGTTAAACAATTTGTAGCTTAACTAATGGATTTCTCAGCTTGTAGAAGACGGATTGGGACAAGACTAGTCTCGTTGGACTCGTCTTGGTGGATATTTTCATCCTGCGCCAAAAATTATGGTAATGCAATTTTATCGCATAATTAGATGGGATACGTCGAGACAAGAAAAACAGGCCTTCGCATAGCTCTCTACTATAATCCGTTCGCGAGATATGAATTTTTTAAGTATTTGTTGGTTAAACAATTTGTAGCTTAACTAATGGATTTCTCAGCTTGTAGAAGACGGATTGGGACAAGACTAGTCTCGTTGGACTCGTCTTGGTGGATATTTTCATCCTGCGCCAAAAATTATGGTAATGCAATTTTATCGCATAATTAGATGGGATACGTCGAGGCAAGAAAAACAAGCCTTCGCATAGCTCTCTACGATGCTCCGTTCGCGAGATATGAATTTTTTAAGTGTTTGTTGGTTAAACAATTTGTAGCTTAACTAATGGATTTCTCAGCTTGTAGAAATCGGATTGGGACAAGACTAGTCTCGTTGGACTCGTCTTGGTGCATATTTTCATCCTGCGCCAAAAAATATGGCCATGCAATTATATCGCATAATTAGATGGGATACGTCGAGACAAGAAAAACAAGCCTTCGCATAGCTCTCTACTATAATCCGTTCGCGAGATATGAATTTTTTAAGTATTTGTTGGTTAAACAATTTCTAGCTTAACTAATGGATTTCTCAGCTTGTAGAAGTCGGATTGGGACAAGACTAGTCTCGTTGGACTCGTCTTGGTGCATATTTTCATCCTGCGCCAAAAAATATGGTCATGCAATTTTATCGCATAATTAGATGGGATACGTCGAGACAAGAAAAACAAGCCTTCGCATAGCTCTCTACTATAATCCGTTCGCGAGATATGAATTTTTTAAGTATTTGTTGGTTAAACAATTTGTAGCTTAACTAATGAATTTCTCAGCTTGTAGAAGTCGGATTGGGACAAGACTAGTCTCGTTGGAATCGTCTTGGTGCATATTTTCATCCTGCACCAAAAAATATGGTCATGCAATTTTATCGCATAATTAGATGGGATACGTCGAGACAAGAAAAACAAGCCTTCGCATAGCTCTCTACTATAATCCGTTCGCGAGATATGAATTTTTTAAGTATTTGTTGGTTAAACAATTTGTAGCTTAACTAATGGATTTCTCAGCTTGTAGAAATCGGATTGGGACAAGACTAGTCTCGTTGGACTCGTCTTGGTGCATATTTTCATCCCTCACCATAAAATATGGTCATGCTATTTTATCGCATAATTAGATGGGATACGTCGAGACAAGAAAAACAAGCCTTCGCATAGCTCTCTACTATAATCCGTTCGCGAGATTTGAATTTTTTAAGTATTTGTTGGTTAAACAATTTGTAGATTAACTAATTGATTTCTCAGCTTGTAGAAATCGGATTGGGACAAGACTAGTCTCGTTGGACTCGTCTTGGTGCATATTTTCATCCTGCGCCAAAAAATATGGTCATGCAATCATATCGCATAATTGGATGGGATACGTCGAGACAAGAAGAACAAGCCTTCGCATAGCTCTCTACGATGCTCCGTTCGCGAGATATGAATTTTTTAAGTATTTGTTGGTTAAACAGTTTGTAGCTTAACTAATGGATTTCTCAGCTTGTAGAAGTCGGATTGGGACAAGACTAGTCTCGTTGGAATCGTCTTGGTGCATATTTTCATCCTGCACCAAAAAATATGGTCATGCAATTTTATCTCATAATTAGATGGGATACGTCGAGACAAGAAAAACAAGCCTTCGCATAGCTCTCTACTATAATCCGTTCGCGAGATTTGAATTTTTTAAGTATTTGTTGGTTAAACAATTTGTAGCTTAACTAATTGATTTCTCAGCTTGTAGAAGTCGCATTAGGACAAGACTAGTCTCTTTGGACTCGTCTTGGTGCATATTTTCATCCTGCACCAAAAAATATGGTCATGCAATTATATCGCATAATTGGATGGGATACGTCGAGACAAGAAAAACAAGAGTTGCATAGCTCTCTACGATGCTCCGTTCGCGAGATATGAATTTTTTAAGTATTTGTTGGTTAAACAATTTGTAGCTTAACTAATGGATTTCTCAGCTTGTAGAAGACGGATTGGGACAAGACTAGTCTCGTTGGACTCGTCTTGGTGGATATTTTCATCCTGCGCCAAAAATTATGGTAATGCAATTTTATCGCATAATTAGATGGGATACGTCGAGGCAAGAAAAACAAGCCTTCGCATAGCTCTCTACGATGCTCCGTTCGCGAGATATGAATTTTTTAAGTGTTTGTTGGTTAAACAATTTGTAGCTTAACTAATGGATTTCTCAGCTTGTAGAAATCGGATTGGGACAAGACTAGTCTCGTTGGACTCGTCTTGGTGCATATTTTCATCCTGCGCCAAAAAATATGGCCATGCAATTATATCGCATAATTAGATGGGATACGTCGAGACAAGAAAAACAAGCCTTCGCATAGCTCTCTACTATAATCCGTTCGCGAGATATGAATTTTTTAAGTATTTGTTGGTTAAACAATTTCTAGCTTAACTAATGGATTTCTCAGCTTGTAGAAGTCGGATTGGGACAAGACTAGTCTCGTTGGACTCGTCTTGGTGCATATTTTCATCCTGCGCCAAAAAATATGGTCATGCAATCATATCGCATAATTGGATGGGATACGTCGAGACAAGAAAAACAAGCCTTCGCATAGCTCTCTACGATGCTCCGTTCGCGAGATATGAATTTTTTAAGTATTTGTTGGTTAAACAATTTGTAGATTAACTAATTGATTTCTCAGCTTGTAGAAATCGGATTGGGACAAGACTAGTCTCGTTGGACTCGTCTTGGTGCATATTTTCATCCCTCACCATAAAATATCGTCATGCAATCATATCGCATAATTGGATGGGATACGTCGAGACAAGAAAAACAAGCCTTCGCATAGCTCTCTACGATGCTCCGTTCGCGAGATATGAATTTTTTAAGTATTTGTTGGTTAAACAATTTGTAGCTTAACTAATTGATTTCTCAGCTTGTAGAAGTCGGATTGGGACAAGACTAGTCTCGTTGGACTCGTCTTGGTGCATATTTTCATCCTGCACCAAAAAATATGGTCATGCAATTATATCGCATAATTGGATTGGATACGTCGAGACAAGAAAAACAAGAGTTGCATAGCTCTCTACGATGCTCCGTTCGCGAGATATGAATTTTTTAAGTATTTGTTGGTTAAACAATTTGTAGCTTAACTAATGGATTTCTCAGCTTGTAGAAGACGGATTGGGACAAGACTAGTCTCGTTGGACTCGTCTTGGTGGATATTTTCATCCTGCGCCTAAAAATATGGTAATGCAATTTTATCGCATAATTAGATGGGATACGTCGAGACAAGAAAAACAAGCCTTCGCATAGCTCTCTACGATGCTCCGTTCGCGAGATATGAATTTTTTAAGTATTTGTTGGTTAAACAATTTGTAGCTTAACTAATGGATTTCTCAGCTTGTAGAAATCGGATTGGGACAAGACTAGTCTCGTTGGACTCGTCTTGGTGCATATTTTCATCCCTCACCATAAAATATGGTCATGCTATTTTATCGCATAATTAGATGGGATACGTCGAGACAAGAAAAACAAGCCTTCGCATAGCTCTCTACTATAATCCGTTCGCGAGATTTGAATTTTTTAAGTATTTGTTGGTTAAACAATTTGTAGCTTAACTAATTGATTTCTCAGCTTGTAGAAGTCGGATTGGGACAAGACTAGTCTCGTTGGACTCGTCTTGGTGCATATTTTCATCCTGCACCAAAAAATATGGTCATGCAATTATATCGCATAATTGGATGGGATACGTCGAGACAAGAAAAACAAGAGTTGCATAGCTCTCTACGATGCTCCGTTCGCGAGATATGAATTTTTTAAGTATTTGTTGGTTAAACAATTTGTAGCTTAACTAATGGATTTCTCAGCTTGTAGAAGACGGATTGGGACAAGACTAGTCTCGTTGGACTCGTCTTGGTGGATATTTTCATCCTGCGCCTAAAAATATGGTAATGCAATTTTATCGCATAATTAGATGGGATACGTCGAGGCAAGAAAAACAAGCCTTCGCATAGCTCTCTACGATGCTCCGTTCGCGAGATATGAATTTTTTAAGTGTTTGTTGGTTAAACAATTTGTAGCTTAACTAATGGATTTCTCAGCTTGTAGAAGACGGATTGGGACAAGACTAGTCTCGTTGGACTCGTCTTGGTGGATATTTTCATCCTGCGCCAAAAATTATGGTAATGCAATTTTATCGCATAATTAGATGGGATACGTCGAGGCAAGAAAAACAAGCCTTCGCATAGCTCTCTACGATGCTCCGTTCGCGAGATATGAATTTTTTAAGTGTTTGTTGGTTAAACAATTTGTAGCTTAACTAATGGATTTCTCAGCTTGTAGAAATCGGATTGGGACAAGACTAGTCCCGTTGGACTCGTCTTGGTGCATATTTTCATCCTGCGCCAAAAAATATGGCCATGCAATTATATCGCATAATTAGATGGGATACGTCGAGACAAGAAAAACAAGCCTTCGCATAGCTCTCTACTATAATCCGTTCGCGAGATATGAATTTTTTAAGTATTTGTTGGTTAAACAATTTCTAGCTTAACTAATGGATTTCTCAGCTTGTAGAAGTCGGATTGGGACAAGACTAGTCTCGTTGGACTCGTCTTGGTGCATATTTTCATCCTGCGCCAAAAAATATGGTCATGCAATTTTATCGCATAATTAGATGGGATACGTCGAGACAAGAAAAACAAGCCTTCGCATAGCTCTCTACTATAATCCGTTCGCGAGATATGAATTTTTTAAGTATTTGTTGGTTAAACAATTTGTAGCTTAACTAATGGATTTCTCAGCTTGTAGAAATCGGATTGGGACAAGACTAGTCTCGTTGGACTCGTCTTGGTGCATATTTTCATCCCTCACCATAAAATATGGTCATGCTATTTTATCGCATAATTAGATGGGATACGTCGAGACAAGAAAAACAAGCCTTCGCATAGCTCTCTACTATAATCCGTTCGCGAGATTTGAATTTTTTAAGTATTTGTTGGTTAAACAATTTGTAGATTAACTAATTGATTTCTCAGCTTGTAGAAATCGGATTGGAACAAGATTAGTCTCGTTGGACTCTTCTTGGTGCATATTTTCATCCTGCGCCAAAAAATATGGTCATGCAATCATATCGCATAATTGGATGGGATACGTCGAGACAAGAAAAACAAGCCTTCGCATAGCTCTCTACGATGCTCCGTTCGCGAGATATGAATTTTTTAAGTATTTGTTGGTTAAACAATTTGTAGCTTAACTAATGGATTTCTCAGCTTGTAGAAGTCGGATTGGGACAAGACTAGTCTTGTTGGACTCGTCTTGGTGCATATTTTCATCCTGCGCCATAAAATATGGTCATGCAATTTTATCGCATAATTAGATGGGATACGTCGAGACAAGAAAAACAAGCCTTCGCATAGCTCTCTACGATGCTCCGTTCGCGAGATATGAATTTTTTAAGTATTTGTTGGTTAAACAATTTGTAGCTTAACTAATGGATTTCTCAGCTTGTAGAAGTCGGATTGGGACAAGACTAGTCTCGTTGGAATCGTCTTGGTGCATATTTTCATCCTGCACCAAAAAATATGGTCATGCAA
This sequence comes from Prorops nasuta, assembly GCF_024137725.1. Classification (NCBI taxonomy): domain Eukaryota; kingdom Metazoa; phylum Arthropoda; class Insecta; order Hymenoptera; family Bethylidae; genus Prorops; species Prorops nasuta. Next base: position 18,229,074 of record NW_027116798.1, read on the forward strand.
TTTTATCGCATAATTAGATGGGATACGTCGAGACAAGAAAAACAGGCCTTCGCATAGCTCTCTACTATAATCCGTTCGCGAGATATGAATTTTTTAAGTATTTGTTGGTTAAACAATTTGTAGCTTAACTAATGGATTTCTCAGCTTGTAGAAGTCGGATTGGGACAAGACTAGTCTCGTTGGAATCGTCTTGGTGCATATTTTAATCCTGCACCAAAAAATATGGTCATGCAATTTTATCTCATAATTAGATGGGATACGTCGAGACAAGAAAAACAAGCCTTCGCATAGCTCTCTACTATAATCCGTTCGTGAGATTTGAATTTATTAAGTATTTGTTGGTTAAACAATTTGTAGCTTAACTAATTGATTTCTCAGCTTGTAGAAGTCGGTTTAGGACAAGACTAGTCTCGTTGGACTCGTCTTGGTGCATATTTTCATCCTGCACCAAAAAATATGGTCATGCAATTATATCGCATAATTGGATGGGATACGTCGAGACAAGAAAAACAAGAGTTGCATAGCTCTCTACGATGCTCCGTTCGCGAGATATGAATTTTTTAAGTATTTGTTGGTTAAACAATTTGTAGCTTAACTAATGGATTTCTCAGCTTGTAGAAGACGGATTGGGACAAGACTAGTCTCGTTGGACTCGTCTTGGTGGATATTTTCATCCTGCGCCAAAAATTATGGTAATGCAATTTTATCGCATAATTAGATGGGATACGTCGAGACAAGAAAAACAGGCCTTCGCATAGCTCTCTACTATAATCCGTTCGCGAGATATGAATTTTTTAAGTATTTGTTGGTTAAACAATTTGTAGCTTAACTAATGGATTTCTCAGCTTGTAGAAGACGGATTGGGACAAGACTAGTCTCGTTGGACTCGTCTTGGTGGATATTTTCATCCTGCGCCAAAAATTATGGTAATGCAATTTTATCGCATAATTAGATGGGATACGTCGAGGCAAGAAAAACAAGCCTTCGCATAGCTCTCTACGATGCTCCGTTCGCGAGATATGAATTTTTTAAGTGTTTGTTGGTTAAACAATTTGTAGCTTAACTAATGGATTTCTCAGCTTGTAGAAATCGGATTGGGACAAGACTAGTCTCGTTGGACTCGTCTTGGTGCATATTTTCATCCTGCGCCAAAAAATATGGCCATGCAATTATATCGCATAATTAGATGGGATACGTCGAGACAAGAAAAACAAGCCTTCGCATAGCTCTCTACTATAATCCGTTCGCGAGATATGAATTTTTTAAGTATTTGTTGGTTAAACAATTTCTAGCTTAACTAATGGATTTCTCAGCTTGTAGAAGTCGGATTGGGACAAGACTAGTCTCGTTGGACTCGTCTTGGTGCATATTTTCATCCTGCGCCAAAAAATATGGTCATGCAATTTTATCGCATAATTAGATGGGATACGTCGAGACAAGAAAAACAAGCCTTCGCATAGCTCTCTACTATAATCCGTTCGCGAGATATGAATTTTTTAAGTATTTGTTGGTTAAACAATTTGTAGCTTAACTAATGAATTTCTCAGCTTGTAGAAGTCGGATTGGGACAAGACTAGTCTCGTTGGAATCGTCTTGGTGCATATTTTCATCCTGCACCAAAAAATATGGTCATGCAATTTTATCGCATAATTAGATGGGATACGTCGAGACAAGAAAAACAAGCCTTCGCATAGCTCTCTACTATAATCCGTTCGCGAGATATGAATTTTTTAAGTATTTGTTGGTTAAACAATTTGTAGCTTAACTAATGGATTTCTCAGCTTGTAGAAATCGGATTGGGACAAGACTAGTCTCGTTGGACTCGTCTTGGTGCATATTTTCATCCCTCACCATAAAATATGGTCATGCTATTTTATCGCATAATTAGATGGGATACGTCGAGACAAGAAAAACAAGCCTTCGCATAGCTCTCTACTATAATCCGTTCGCGAGATTTGAATTTTTTAAGTATTTGTTGGTTAAACAATTTGTAGATTAACTAATTGATTTCTCAGCTTGTAGAAATCGGATTGGGACAAGACTAGTCTCGTTGGACTCGTCTTGGTGCATATTTTCATCCTGCGCCAAAAAATATGGTCATGCAATCATATCGCATAATTGGATGGGATACGTCGAGACAAGAAGAACAAGCCTTCGCATAGCTCTCTACGATGCTCCGTTCGCGAGATATGAATTTTTTAAGTATTTGTTGGTTAAACAGTTTGTAGCTTAACTAATGGATTTCTCAGCTTGTAGAAGTCGGATTGGGACAAGACTAGTCTCGTTGGAATCGTCTTGGTGCATATTTTCATCCTGCACCAAAAAATATGGTCATGCAATTTTATCTCATAATTAGATGGGATACGTCGAGACAAGAAAAACAAGCCTTCGCATAGCTCTCTACTATAATCCGTTCGCGAGATTTGAATTTTTTAAGTATTTGTTGGTTAAACAATTTGTAGCTTAACTAATTGATTTCTCAGCTTGTAGAAGTCGCATTAGGACAAGACTAGTCTCTTTGGACTCGTCTTGGTGCATATTTTCATCCTGCACCAAAAAATATGGTCATGCAATTATATCGCATAATTGGATGGGATACGTCGAGACAAGAAAAACAAGAGTTGCATAGCTCTCTACGATGCTCCGTTCGCGAGATATGAATTTTTTAAGTATTTGTTGGTTAAACAATTTGTAGCTTAACTAATGGATTTCTCAGCTTGTAGAAGACGGATTGGGACAAGACTAGTCTCGTTGGACTCGTCTTGGTGGATATTTTCATCCTGCGCCAAAAATTATGGTAATGCAATTTTATCGCATAATTAGATGGGATACGTCGAGGCAAGAAAAACAAGCCTTCGCATAGCTCTCTACGATGCTCCGTTCGCGAGATATGAATTTTTTAAGTGTTTGTTGGTTAAACAATTTGTAGCTTAACTAATGGATTTCTCAGCTTGTAGAAATCGGATTGGGACAAGACTAGTCTCGTTGGACTCGTCTTGGTGCATATTTTCATCCTGCGCCAAAAAATATGGCCATGCAATTATATCGCATAATTAGATGGGATACGTCGAGACAAGAAAAACAAGCCTTCGCATAGCTCTCTACTATAATCCGTTCGCGAGATATGAATTTTTTAAGTATTTGTTGGTTAAACAATTTCTAGCTTAACTAATGGATTTCTCAGCTTGTAGAAGTCGGATTGGGACAAGACTAGTCTCGTTGGACTCGTCTTGGTGCATATTTTCATCCTGCGCCAAAAAATATGGTCATGCAATCATATCGCATAATTGGATGGGATACGTCGAGACAAGAAAAACAAGCCTTCGCATAGCTCTCTACGATGCTCCGTTCGCGAGATATGAATTTTTTAAGTATTTGTTGGTTAAACAATTTGTAGATTAACTAATTGATTTCTCAGCTTGTAGAAATCGGATTGGGACAAGACTAGTCTCGTTGGACTCGTCTTGGTGCATATTTTCATCCCTCACCATAAAATATCGTCATGCAATCATATCGCATAATTGGATGGGATACGTCGAGACAAGAAAAACAAGCCTTCGCATAGCTCTCTACGATGCTCCGTTCGCGAGATATGAATTTTTTAAGTATTTGTTGGTTAAACAATTTGTAGCTTAACTAATTGATTTCTCAGCTTGTAGAAGTCGGATTGGGACAAGACTAGTCTCGTTGGACTCGTCTTGGTGCATATTTTCATCCTGCACCAAAAAATATGGTCATGCAATTATATCGCATAATTGGATTGGATACGTCGAGACAAGAAAAACAAGAGTTGCATAGCTCTCTACGATGCTCCGTTCGCGAGATATGAATTTTTTAAGTATTTGTTGGTTAAACAATTTGTAGCTTAACTAATGGATTTCTCAGCTTGTAGAAGACGGATTGGGACAAGACTAGTCTCGTTGGACTCGTCTTGGTGGATATTTTCATCCTGCGCCTAAAAATATGGTAATGCAATTTTATCGCATAATTAGATGGGATACGTCGAGACAAGAAAAACAAGCCTTCGCATAGCTCTCTACGATGCTCCGTTCGCGAGATATGAATTTTTTAAGTATTTGTTGGTTAAACAATTTGTAGCTTAACTAATGGATTTCTCAGCTTGTAGAAATCGGATTGGGACAAGACTAGTCTCGTTGGACTCGTCTTGGTGCATATTTTCATCCCTCACCATAAAATATGGTCATGCTATTTTATCGCATAATTAGATGGGATACGTCGAGACAAGAAAAACAAGCCTTCGCATAGCTCTCTACTATAATCCGTTCGCGAGATTTGAATTTTTTAAGTATTTGTTGGTTAAACAATTTGTAGCTTAACTAATTGATTTCTCAGCTTGTAGAAGTCGGATTGGGACAAGACTAGTCTCGTTGGACTCGTCTTGGTGCATATTTTCATCCTGCACCAAAAAATATGGTCATGCAATTATATCGCATAATTGGATGGGATACGTCGAGACAAGAAAAACAAGAGTTGCATAGCTCTCTACGATGCTCCGTTCGCGAGATATGAATTTTTTAAGTATTTGTTGGTTAAACAATTTGTAGCTTAACTAATGGATTTCTCAGCTTGTAGAAGACGGATTGGGACAAGACTAGTCTCGTTGGACTCGTCTTGGTGGATATTTTCATCCTGCGCCTAAAAATATGGTAATGCAATTTTATCGCATAATTAGATGGGATACGTCGAGGCAAGAAAAACAAGCCTTCGCATAGCTCTCTACGATGCTCCGTTCGCGAGATATGAATTTTTTAAGTGTTTGTTGGTTAAACAATTTGTAGCTTAACTAATGGATTTCTCAGCTTGTAGAAGACGGATTGGGACAAGACTAGTCTCGTTGGACTCGTCTTGGTGCATATTTTCATCCTGCACCAAAAAATATGGTCATGCAATTTTATCGCATAATTAGATGGGATACGTCGAGACAAGAAAAACAAGCCTTCGCATAGCTCTCTACTATAATCCGTTCGCGAGATATGAATTTTTTAAGTATTTGTTGGTTAAACAATTTGTAGCTTAACTAATTGATTTCTCAGCTTGTAGAAGTCGGTTTAGGACAAGACTAGTCTCGTTGGACTCGTCTTGGTGCATATTTTCATCCTGCACCAAAAAATATGGTCATGCAATTATATCGCATAATTGGATGGGATACGTCGAGACAAGAAAAACAAGAGTTGCATAGCTCTCTACGATGCTCCGTTCGCGAGATATGAATTTTTTAAGTATTTGTTGGTTAAACAATTTGTAGCTTAACTAATGGATTTCTCAGCTTGTAGAAGTCGGATTGGGACAAGACTAGTCTCGTTGGACTCGTCTTGGTGCATATTTTCATCCTGCACCAAAAAATATGGTCATGCAATTTTATCGCATAATTAGATGGGATACGTCGAGACATGAAAAACAAGCCTTCGCATAGCTCTCTACTATAATCCGTTCGCGAGATATGAATTTTTTAAGTATTTGTTGGTTAAACAATTTGTAGCTTAACTAATGAATTTCTCAGCTTGTAGAAGTCGGATTGGGACAAGACTAGTCTCGTTGGAATCGTCTTGGTGCATATTTTCATCCTGCACCAAAAAATATGGTCATGCAATTTTATCGCATAATTAGATGGGATACGTCGAGACAAGAAAAACAAGCCTTCGCATAGCTCTCTACTATAATCCGTTCGCGAGATTTGAATTTTTTAAGTATTTGTTGGTTAAACAATTTGTAGCTTAACTAATGGATTTCTCAGCTTGTAGAAGTCGGATTGGGACAAGACTAGTCTCGTTGGACTCGTCTTGGTGCATATTTTCATCCTGCACCAAAAAATATGGTCATGCAATTTTATCGCATAATTAGATGGGATACGTCGAGACAAGAAAAACAAGCCTTCGCATAGCTCTCTACGATGCTCCGTTCGCGAGATATGAATTTTTTAAGTGTTTGTTGGTTAAACAATTTGTAGCTTAACTAATGGATTTCTCAGCTTGTAGAAGTCGGATTGGGACAAGACTAGTCTCGTTGGAATCGTCTTGGTGCATATTTTCATCCTGCACCAAAAAATATGGTCATGCAATTTTATCTCATAATTAGATGGGATACGTCGAGACAAGAAAAACAAGCCTTCGCATAGCTCTCTACTATAATCCGTTCGCGAGATTTGAATTTTTTAAGTATTTGTTGGTTAAACAATTTGTAGCTTAACTAATGGATTTCTCAGCTTGTAGAAGACGGATTGGGACAAGACTAGTCTCGTTGGACTCGTCTTGGTGGATATTTTCATCCTGCGCCAAAAAATATGGTAATGCAATTTTATCGCATAATTAGATGGGATACGTCGAGGCAAGAAAAACAAGCCTTCGCATAGCTCTCTACGATGCTCCGTTCGCGAGATATGAATTTTTTAAGTGTTTGTTGGTTAAACAATTTGTAGCTTAACTAATGGATTTCTCAGCTTGTAGAAATCGGATTGGGACAAGACTAGTCTCGTTGGACTCGTCTTGGTGCATATTTTCATCCTGCGCCAAAAAATATGGTCATGCAATCATATCGCATAATTGGATGGGATACGTCGAGACAAGAAAAACAAGCCTTCGCATAGCTCTCTACGATGCTCCGTTCGCGAGATATGAATTTTTTAAGTATTTGTTGGTTAAACAGTTTGTAGCTTAACTAATGGATTTCTCAGCTTGTAGAAGTCGGATTGGGACAAGACTAGTCTCGTTGGAATCGTCTTGGTGCATATTTTCATCCTGCACCAAAAAATATGGTCATGCAATTTTATCTCATAATTAGATGGGATACGTCGAGACAAAAAAAACAAGCCTTCGCATAGCTCTCTACTATAATCCGTTCGCGAGATTTGAATTTTTTAAGTATTTGTTGGTTAAACAATTTGTAGCTTAACTAATTGATTTCTCAGCTTGTAGAAGTCGCATTAGGACAAGACTAGTCTCGTTGGACTCGTCTTGGTGCATATTTTCATCCTGCACCAAAAAATATGGTCATGCAATTATATCGCATAATTGGATGGGATACGTCGAGACAAGAAAAACAAGAGTTGCATAGCTCTCTACGATGCTCCGTTCGCGAGATATGAATTTTTTAAGTATTTGTTGGTTAAACAATTTGTAGCTTAACTAATGGATTTCTCAGCTTGTAGAAGACGGATTGGGACAAGACTAGTCTCGTTGGACTCGTCTTGGTGGATATTTTCATCCTGCGCCAAAAATTATGGTAATGCAATTTTATCGCATAATTAGATGGGATACGTCGAGACAAGAAAAACAAGCCTTCGCATAGCTCTCTACGATGCTCCGTTCGCGAGATATGAATTTTTTAAGTATTTGTTGGTTAAACAATTTGTAGCTTAACTAATGGATTTCTCAGCTTGTAGAAGTCGGATTGGGACAAGACTAGTCTCGTTGGAATCGTCTTGGTGCATATTTTCATCCTGCACCAAAAAATATGGTCATGCAATTTTATCGCATAATTAGATGGGATACGTCGAGACAAGAAAAACAGGCCTTCGCATAGCTCTCTACGATGCTCCGTTCGCGAGATATGAATTTTTTAAGTATTTGTTGGTTAAACAATTTGTAGCTTAACTAATGGATTTCTCAGCTTGTAGAAGTCGGATTGGGACAAGACTAGTCTCGTTGGAATCGTCTTGGTGCATATTTTCATCCTGCACCAAAAAATATGGTCATGCAATTTTATCGCATAATTAGATGGGATACGTCGAGACAAGAAAAACAGGCCTTCGCATAGCTCTCTACTATAATCCGTTCGCGAGATATGAATTTTTTAAGTATTTGTTGGTTAAACAATTTGTAGCTTAACTAATGGATTTCTCAGCTTGTAGAAGTCGGATTGGGACAAGACTAGTCTCGTTGGAATCGTCTTGGTGCATATTTTAATCCTGCACCAAAAAATATGGTCATGCAATTTTATCTCATAATTAGATGGGATACGTCGAGACAAGAAAAACAAGCCTTCGCATAGCTCTCTACTATAATCCGTTCGCGAGATTTGAATTTATTAAGTATTTGTTGGTTAAACAATTTGTAGCTTAACTAATTGATTTCTCAGCTTGTAGAAGTCGGTTTAGGACAAGACTAGTCTCGTTGGACTCGTCTTGGTGCATATTTTCATCCTGCACCAAAAAATATGGTCATGCAATTATATCGCATAATTGGATGGGATACGTCGAGACAAGAAAAACAAGAGTTGCATAGCTCTCTACGATGCTCCGTTCGCGAGATATGAATTTTTTAAGTATTTGTTGGTTAAACAATTTGTAGCTTAACTAATGGATTTCTCAGCTTGTAGAAGACGGATTGGGACAAGACTAGTCTCGTTGGACTCGTCTTGGTGGATATTTTCATCCTGCGCCAAAAATTATGGTAATGCAATTTTATCGCATAATTAGATGGGATACGTCGAGACAAGAAAAACAGGCCTTCGCATAGCTCTCTACTATAATCCGTTCGCGAGATATGAATTTTTTAAGTATTTGTTGGTTAAACAATTTGTAGCTTAACTAATGGATTTCTCAGCTTGTAGAAGACGGATTGGGACAAGACTAGTCTCGTTGGACTCGTCTTGGTGGATATTTTCATCCTGCGCCAAAAATTATGGTAATGCAATTTTATCGCATAATTAGATGGGATACGTCGAGGCAAGAAAAACAAGCCTTCCCATAGCTCTCTACGATGCTCCGTTCGCGAGATATGAATTTTTTAAGTGTTTGTTGGTTAAACAATTTGTAGCTTAACTAATGGATTTCTCAGCTTGTAGAAATCGGATTGGGACAAGACTAGTCTCGTTGGACTCGTCTTGGTGCATATTTTCATCCTGCGCCAAAAAATATGGCCATGCAATTATATCGCATAATTAGATGGGATACGTCGAGACAAGAAAAACAAGCCTTCGCATAGCTCTCTACTATAATCCGTTCGCGAGATATGAATTTTTTAAGTATTTGTTGGTTAAACAATTTCTAGCTTAACTAATGGATTTCTCAGCTTGTAGAAGTCGGATTGGGACAAGACTAGTCTCGTTGGACTCGTCTTGGTGCATATTTTCATCCTGCGCCAAAAAATATGGTCATGCAATTTTATCGCATAATTAGATGGGATACGTCGAGACAAGAAAAACAAGCCTTCGCATAGCTCTCTACTATAATCCGTTCGCGAGATATGAATTTTTTAAGTATTTGTTGGTTAAACAATTTGTAGCTTAACTAATGAATTTCTCAGCTTGTAGAAGTCGGATTGGGACAAGACTAGTCTCGTTGGACTCGTCTTGGTGGATATTTTCATCCTGCGCCAAAAATTATGGTAATGCAATTTTATCGCATAATTAGATGGGATACGTCGAGGCAAGAAAAACAAGCCTTCCCATAGCTCTCTACGATGCTCCGTTCGCGAGATATGAATTTTTTAAGTGTTTGTTGGTTAAACAATTTGTAGCTTAACTAATGGATTTCTCAGCTTGTAGAAATCGGATTGGGACAAGACTAGTCTCGTTGGACTCGTCTTGGTGCATATTTTCATCCTGCGCCAAAAAATATGGCCATGCAATTATATCGCATAATTAGATGGGATACGTCGAGACAAGAAAAACAAGCCTTCGCATAGCTCTCTACTATAATCCGTTCGCGAGATATGAATTTTTTAAGTATTTGTTGGTTAAACAATTTCTAGCTTAACTAATGGATTTCTCAGCTTGTAGAAGTCGGATTGGGACAAGACTAGTCTCGTTGGACTCGTCTTGGTGCATATTTTCATCCTGCGCCAAAAAATATGGTCATGCAATTTTATCGCATAATTAGATGGGATACGTCGAGACAAGAAAAACAAGCCTTCGCATAGCTCTCTACTATAATCCGTTCGCGAGATATGAATTTTTTAAGTATTTGTTGGTTAAACAATTTGTAGCTTAACTAATGAATTTCTCAGCTTGTAGAAGTCGGATTGGGACAAGACTAGTCTCGTTGGAATCGTCTTGGTGCATATTTTCATCCTGCACCAAAAAATATGGTCATGCAATTTTATCGCATAATTAGATGGGATACGTCGAGACAAGAAAAACAAGCCTTCGCATAGCTCTCTACTATAATCCGTTCGCGAGATATGAATTTTTTAAGTATTTGTTGGTTAAACAATTTGTAGCTTAACTAATGGATTTCTCAGCTTGTAGAAATCGGATTGGGACAAGACTAGTCTCGTTGGACTCGTCTTGGTGCATATTTTCATCCCTCACCATAAAATATGGTCATGCTATTTTATCGCATAATTAGATGGGATACGTCGAGACAAGAAAAACAAGCCTTCGCATAGCTCTCTACTATAATCCGTTCGCGAGATTTGAATTTTTTAAGTATTTGTTGGTTAAACAATTTGTAGATTAACTAATTGATTTCTCAGCTTGTAGAAATCGGATTGGAACAAGATTAGTCTCGTTGGACTCTTCTTGGTGCATATTTTCATCCTGCGCCAAAAAATATGGTCATGCAATCATATCGCATAATTGGATGGGATACGTCGAGACAAGAAAAACAAGCCTTCGCATAGCTCTCTACGATGCTCCGTTCGCGAGATATGAATTTTTTAAGTATTTGTTGGTTAAACAATTTGTAGCTTAACTAATGGATTTCTCAGCTTGTAGAAGTCGGATTGGGACAAGACTAGTCTTGTTGGACTCGTCTTGGTGCATATTTTCATCCTGCGCCATAAAATATGGTCATGCAATTTTATCGCATAATTAGATGGGATACGTCGAGACAAGAAAAACAAGCCTTCGCATAGCTCTCTACGATGCTCCGTTCGCGAGATATGAATTTTTTAAGTATTTGTTGGTTAAACAATTTGTAGCTTAACTAATGGATTTCTCAGCTTGTAGAAGTCGGATTGGGACAAGACTAGTCTCGTTGGAATCGTCTTGGTGCATATTTTAATCCTGCACCAAAAAATATGGTCATGCAATTTTATCTCATAATTAGATGGGATACGTCGAGACAAGAAAAACAAGCCTTCGCATAGCTCTCTACTATAATCCGTTCGCGAGATTTGAATTTATTAAGTATTTGTTGGTTAAACAATTTGTAGCTTAACTAATTGATTTCTCAGCTTGTAGAAGTCGGTTTAGGACAAGACTAGTCTCGTTGGACTCGTCTTGGTGCATATTTTCATCCTGCACCAAAAAATATGGTCATGCAATTATATCGCATAATTGGATGGGATACGTCGAGACAAGAAAAACAAGAGTTGCATAGCTCTCTACGATGCTCCGTTCGCGAGATATGAATTTTTTAAGTATTTGTTGGTTAAACAATTTGTAGCTTAACTAATGGATTTCTCAGCTTGTAGAAGACGGATTGGGACAAGACTAGTCTCGTTGGACTCGTCTTGGTGGATATTTTCATCCTGCGCCAAAAATTATGGTAATGCAATTTTATCGCATAATTAGATGGGATACGTCGAGACAAGAAAAACAGGCCTTCGCATAGCTCTCTACTATAATCCGTTCGCGAGATATGAATTTTTTAAGTATTTGTTGGTTAAACAATTTGTAGCTTAACTAATGGATTTCTCAGCTTGTAGAAGACGGATTGGGACAAGACTAGTCTCGTTGGACTCGTCTTGGTGGATATTTTCATCCTGCGCCAAAAATTATGGTAATGCAATTTTATCGCATAATTAGATGGGATACGTCGAGGCAAGAAAAACAAGCCTTCGCATAGCTCTCTACGATGCTCCGTTCGCGAGATATGAATTTTTTAAGTGTTTGTTGGTTAAACAATTTGTAGCTTAACTAATGGATTTCTCAGCTTGTAGAAATCGGATTGGGACAAGACTAGTCTCGTTGGACTCGTCTTGGTGCATATTTTCATCCTGCGCCAAAAAATATGGCCATGCAATTATATCGCATAATTAGATGGGATACGTCGAGACAAGAAAAACAAGCCTTCGCATAGCTCTCTACTATAATCCGTTCGCGAGATATGAATTTTTTAAGTATTTGTTGGTTAAACAATTTCTAGCTTAACTAATGGATTTCTCAGCTTGTAGAAGTCGGATTGGGACAAGACTAGTCTCGTTGGACTCGTCTTGGTGCATATTTTCATCCTGCGCCAAAAAATATGGTCATGCAATTTTATCGCATAATTAGATGGGATACGTCGAGACAAGAAAAACAAGCCTTCGCATAGCTCTCTACTATAATCCGTTCGCGAGATATGAATTTTTTAAGTATTTGTTGGTTAAACAATTTGTAGCTTAACTAATGAATTTCTCAGCTTGTAGAAGTCGGATTGGGACAAGACTAGTCTCGTTGGAATCGTCTTGGTGCATATTTTCATCCTGCACCAAAAAATATGGTCATGCAATTTTATCGCATAATTAGATGGGATACGTCGAGACAAGAAAAACAAGCCTTCGCATAGCTCTCTACTATAATCCGTTCGCGAGATATGAATTTTTTAAGTATTTGTTGGTTAAACAATTTGTAGCTTAACTAATGGATTTCTCAGCTTGTAGAAATCGGATTGGGACAAGACTAGTCTCGTTGGACTCGTCTTGGTGCATATTTTCATCCCTCACCATAAAATATGGTCATGCTATTTTATCGCATAATTAGATGGGATACGTCGAGACAAGAAAAACAAGCCTTCGCATAGCTCTCTACTATAATCCGTTCGCGAGATTTGAATTTTTTAAGTATTTGTTGGTTAAACAATTTGTAGATTAACTAATTGATTTCTCAGCTTGTAGAAATCGGATTGGGACAAGACTAGTCTCGTTGGACTCGTCTTGGTGCATATTTTCATCCTGCGCCAAAAAATATGGTCATGCAATCATATCGCATAATTGGATGGGATACGTCGAGACAAGAAAAACAAGCCTTCGCATAGCTCTCTACGATGCTCCGTTCGCGAGATATGAATTTTTTAAGTATTTGTTGGTTAAACAGTTTGTAGCTTAACTAATGGATTTCTCAGCTTGTAGAAGTCGGATTGGGACAAGACTAGTCTCGTTGGAATCGTCTTGGTGCATATTTTCATCCTGCACCAAAAAATATGGTCATGCAATTTTATCTCATAATTAGATGGGATACGTCGAGACAAGAAAAACAAGCCTTCGCATAGCTCTCTACTATAATCCGTTCGCGAGATTTGAATTTTTTAAGTATTTGTTGGTTAAACAATTTGTAGCTTAACTAATTGATTTCTCAGCTTGTAGAAGTCGCATTAGGACAAGACTAGTCTCTTTGGACTCGTCTTGGTGCATATTTTCATCCTGCACCAAAAAATATGGTCATGCAATTATATCGCATAATTGGATGGGATACGTCGAGACAAGAAAAACAAGAGTTGCATAGCTCTCTACGATGCTCCGTTCGCGAGATATGAATTTTTTAAGTATTTGTTGGTTAAACAATTTGTAGCTTAACTAATGGATTTCTCAGCTTGTAGAAGACGGATTGGGACAAGACTAGTCTCGTTGGACTCGTCTTGGTGGATATTTTCATCCTGCGCCAAAAATTATGGTAATGCAATTTTATCGCATAATTAGATGGGATACGTCGAGGCAAGAAAAACAAGCCTTCGCATAGCTCTCTACGATGCTCCGTTCGCGAGATATGAATTTTTTAAGTGTTTGTTGGTTAAACAATTTGTAGCTTAACTAATGGATTTCTCAGCTTGTAGAAATCGGATTGGGACAAGACTAGTCTCGTTGGACTCGTCTTGGTGCATATTTTCATCCTGCGCCAAAAAATATGGCCATGCAATTATATCGCATAATTAGATGGGATACGTCGAGACAAGAAAAACAAGCCTTCGCATAGCTCTCTACTATAATCCGTTCGCGAGATATGAATTTTTTAAGTATTTGTTGGTTAAACAATTTCTAGCTTAACTAATGGATTTCTCAGCTTGTAGAAGTCGGATTGGGACAAGACTAGTCTCGTTGGACTCGTCTTGGTGCATATTTTCATCCTGCGCCAAAAAATATGGTCATGCAATCATATCGCATAATTGGATGGGATACGTCGAGACAAGAAAAACAAGCCTTCGCATAGCTCTCTACGATGCTCCGTTCGCGAGATATGAATTTTTTAAGTATTTGTTGTTTAAACAATTTGTAGCTTAACTAATGGATTTCTCAGCTTGTAGAAATCGGATTGGGACAAGACTAGTCTCGTTGGACTCGTCTTGGTGCATATTTTCATCCCTCACCATAAAATATCGTCATGCTATTTTATCGCATAATTAGATGGGATACGTCGAGACAAGAAAAACAAGCCTTCGCATAGCTCTCTACTATAATCCGTTCGCGAGATTTGAATTTTTTAAGTATTTGTTGGTTAAACAATTTGTAGCTTAACTAATGGATTTCTCAGCTTGTAGAAGACGGATTGGGACAAGACTAGTCTCGTTGGACTCGTCTTGGTGGATATTTTCATCCTGCGCCAAAAAATATGGTAATGCAATTTTATCGCATAATTAGATGGGATACGTCGAGGCAAGAAAAACAAGCCTTCGCATAGCTCTCTACGATGCTCCGTTCGCGAGATATGAATTTTTTAAGTGTTTGTTGGTTAAACAATTTGTAGCTTAACTAATGGATTTCTCAGCTTGTAGAAATCGGATTGGGACAAGACTAGTCTCGTTGGACTCGTCTTGGTGCATATTTTCATCCTGCGCCAAAAAATATGGTCATGCAATCATATCGCATAATTGGATGGGATACGTCGAGACAAGAAAAACAAGCCTTCGCATAGCTCTCTACGATGCTCCGTTCGCGAGATATGAATTTTTTAAGTATTTGTTGGTTAAACAGTTTGTAGCTTAACTAATGGATTTCTCAGCTTGTAGAAGTCGGATTGGGACAAGACTAGTCTCGTTGGAATCGTCTTGGTGCATATTTTCATCCTGCACCAAAAAATATGGTCATGCAATTTTATCTCATAATTAGATGGGATACGTCGAGACAAAAAAAACAAGCCTTCGCATAGCTCTCTACTATAATCCGTTCGCGAGATTTGAATTTTTTAAGTATTTGTTGGTTAAACAATTTGTAGCTTAACTAATTGATTTCTCAGCTTGTAGAAGTCGCATTAGGACAAGACTAGTCTCGTTGGACTCGTCTTGGTGCATATTTTCATCCTGCACCAAAAAATATGGTCATGCAATTATATCGCATAATTGGATGGGATACGTCGAGACAAGAAAAACAAGAGTTGCATAGCTCTCTACGATGCTCCGTTCGCGAGATATGAATTTTTTAAGTATTTGTTGGTTAAACAATTTGTAGCTTAACTAATGGATTTCTCAGCTTGTAGAAGACGGATTGGGACAAGACTAGTCTCGTTGGACTCGTCTTGGTGGATATTTTCATCCTGCGCCAAAAATTATGGTAATGCAATTTTATCGCATAATTAGATGGGATACGTCGAGACAAGAAAAACAAGCCTTCGCATAGCTCTCTACGATGCTCCGTTCGCGAGATATGAATTTTTTAAGTATTTGTTGGTTAAACAATTTGTAGCTTAACTAATGGATTTCTCAGCTTGTAGAAGTCGGATTGGGACAAGACTAGTCTCGTTGGAATCGTCTTGGTGCATATTTTCATCCTGCACCAAAAAATATGGTCATGCAATTTTATCGCATAATTAGATGGGATACGTCGAGACAAGAAAAACAGGCCTTCGCATAGCTCTCTACGATGCTCCGTTCGCGAGATATGAATTTTTTAAGTATTTGTTGGTTAAACAATTTGTAGCTTAACTAATGGATTTCTCAGCTTGTAGAAGTCGGATTGGGACAAGACTAGTCTCGTTGGAATCGTCTTGGTGCATATTTTCATCCTGCACCAAAAAATATGGTCATGCAATTTTATCGCATAATTAGATGGGATACGTCGAGACAAGAAAAACAGGCCTTCGCATAGCTCTCTACTATAATCCGTTCGCGAGATATGAATTTTTTAAGTATTTGTTGGTTAAACAATTTGTAGCTTAACTAATGGATTTCTCAGCTTGTAGAAGTCGGATTGGGACAAGACTAGTCTCGTTGGAATCGTCTTGGTGCATATTTTAATCCTGCACCAAAAAATATGGTCATGCAATTTTATCTCATAATTAGATGGGATACGTCGAGACAAGAAAAACAAGCCTTCGCATAGCTCTCTACTATAATCCGTTCGCGAGATTTGAATTTATTAAGTATTTGTTGGTTAAACAATTTGTAGCTTAACTAATTGATTTCTCAGCTTGTAGAAGTCGGTTTAGGACAAGACTAGTCTCGTTGGACTCGTCTTGGTGCATATTTTCATCCTGCACCAAAAAATATGGTCATGCAATTATATCGCATAATTGGATGGGATACGTCGAGACAAGAAAAACAAGAGTTGCATAGCTCTCTACGATGCTCCGTTCGCGAGATATGAATTTTTTAAGTATTTGTTGGTTAAACAATTTGTAGCTTAACTAATGGATTTCTCAGCTTGTAGAAGACGGATTGGGACAAGACTAGTCTCGTTGGACTCGTCTTGGTGGATATTTTCATCCTGCGCCAAAAATTATGGTAATGCAATTTTATCGCATAATTAGATGGGATACGTCGAGACAAGAAAAACAGGCCTTCGCATAGCTCTCTACTATAATCCGTTCGCGAGATATGAATTTTTTAAGTATTTGTTGGTTAAACAATTTGTAGCTTAACTAATGGATTTCTCAGCTTGTAGAAGACGGATTGGGACAAGACTAGTCTCGTTGGACTCGTCTTGGTGGATATTTTCATCCTGCGCCAAAAATTATGGTAATGCAATTTTATCGCATAATTAGATGGGATACGTCGAGGCAAGAAAAACAAGCCTTCCCATAGCTCTCTACGATGCTCCGTTCGCGAGATATGAATTTTTTAAGTGTTTGTTGGTTAAACAATTTGTAGCTTAACTAATGGATTTCTCAGCTTGTAGAAATCGGATTGGGACAAGACTAGTCTCGTTGGACTCGTCTTGGTGCATATTTTCATCCTGCGCCAAAAAATATGGCCATGCAATTATATCGCATAATTAGATGGGATACGTCGAGACAAGAAAAACAAGCCTTCGCATAGCTCTCTACTATAATCCGTTCGCGAGATATGAATTTTTTAAGTATTTGTTGGTTAAACAATTTCTAGCTTAACTAATGGATTTCTCAGCTTGTAGAAGTCGGATTGGGACAAGACTAGTCTCGTTGGACTCGTCTTGGTGCATATTTTCATCCTGCGCCAAAAAATATGGTCATGCAATTTTATCGCATAATTAGATGGGATACGTCGAGACAAGAAAAACAAGCCTTCGCATAGCTCTCTACTATAATCCGTTCGCGAGATATGAATTTTTTAAGTATTTGTTGGTTAAACAATTTGTAGCTTAACTAATGAATTTCTCAGCTTGTAGAAGTCGGATTGGGACAAGACTAGTCTCGTTGGACTCGTCTTGGTGGATATTTTCATCCTGCGCCAAAAATTATGGTAATGCAATTTTATCGCATAATTAGATGGGATACGTCGAGGCAAGAAAAACAAGCCTTCCCATAGCTCTCTACGATGCTCCGTTCGCGAGATATGAATTTTTTAAGTGTTTGTTGGTTAAACAATTTGTAGCTTAACTAATGGATTTCTCAGCTTGTAGAAATCGGATTGGGACAAGACTAGTCTCGTTGGACTCGTCTTGGTGCATATTTTCATCCTGCGCCAAAAAATATGGCCATGCAATTATATCGCATAATTAGATGGGATACGTCGAGACAAGAAAAACAAGCCTTCGCATAGCTCTCTACTATAATCCGTTCGCGAGATATGAATTTTTTAAGTATTTGTTGGTTAAACAATTTCTAGCTTAACTAATGGATTTCTCAGCTTGTAGAAGTCGGATTGGGACAAGACTAGTCTCGTTGGACTCGTCTTGGTGCATATTTTCATCCTGCGCCAAAAAATATGGTCATGCAATTTTATCGCATAATTAGATGGGATACGTCGAGACAAGAAAAACAAGCCTTCGCATAGCTCTCTACTATAATCCGTTCGCGAGATATGAATTTTTTAAGTATTTGTTGGTTAAACAATTTGTAGCTTAACTAATGAATTTCTCAGCTTGTAGAAGTCGGATTGGGACAAGACTAGTCTCGTTGGAATCGTCTTGGTGCATATTTTCATCCTGCACCAAAAAATATGGTCATGCAATTTTATCGCATAATTAGATGGGATACGTCGAGACAAGAAAAACAAGCCTTCGCATAGCTCTCTACTATAATCCGTTCGCGAGATATGAATTTTTTAAATATTTGTTGGTTAAACAATTTGTAGCTTAACTAATGGATTTCTCAGCTTGTAGAAATCGGATTGGGACAAGACTAGTCTCGTTGGACTCGTCTTGGTGCATATTTTCATCCCTCACCATAAAATATGGTCATGCTATTTTATCGCATAATTAGATGGGATACGTCGAGACAAGAAAAACAAGCCTTCGCATAGCTCTCTACTATAATCCGTTCGCGAGATTTGAATTTTTTAAGTATTTGTTGGTTAAACAATTTGTAGATTAACTAATTGATTTCTCAGCTTGTAGAAATCGGATTGGAACAAGATTAGTCTCGTTGGACTCTTCTTGGTGCATATTTTCATCCTGCGCCAAAAAATATGGTCATGCAATCATATCGCATAATTGGATGGGATACGTCGAGACAAGAAAAACAAGCCTTCGCATAGCTCTCTACGATGCTCCGTTCGCGAGATATGAATTTTTTAAGTATTTGTTGGTTAAACAATTTGTAGCTTAACTAATGGATTTCTCAGCTTGTAGAAGTCGGATTGGGACAAGACTAGTCTTGTTGGACTCGTCTTGGTGCATATTTTCATCCTGCGCCATAAAATATGGTCATGCAATTTTATCGCATAATTAGATGGGATACGTCGAGACAAGAAAAACAAGCCTTCGCATAGCTCTCTACGATGCTCCGTTCGCGAGATATGAATTTTTTAAGTATTTGTTGGTTAAACAATTTGTAGCTTAACTAATGGATTTCTCAGCTTGTAGAAGTCGGATTGGGACAAGACTAGTCTCGTTGGAATCGTCTTGGTGCATATTTTAATCCTGCACCAAAAAATATGGTCATGCAATTTTATCTCATAATTAGATGGGATACGTCGAGACAAGAAAAACAAGCCTTCGCATAGCTCTCTACTATAATCCGTTCGCGAGATTTGAATTTATTAAGTATTTGTTGGTTAAACAATTTGTAGCTTAACTAATTGATTTCTCAGCTTGTAGAAGTCGGTTTAGGACAAGACTAGTCTCGTTGGACTCGTCTTGGTGCATATTTTCATCCTGCACCAAAAAATATGGTCATGCAATTATATCGCATAATTGGATGGGATACGTCGAGACAAGAAAAACAAGAGTTGCATAGCTCTCTACGATGCTCCGTTCGCGAGATATGAATTTTTTAAGTATTTGTTGGTTAAACAATTTGTAGCTTAACTAATGGATTTCTCAGCTTGTAGAAGACGGATTGGGACAAGACTAGTCTCGTTGGACTCGTCTTGGTGGATATTTTCATCCTGCGCCAAAAATTATGGTAATGCAATTTTATCGCATAATTAGATGGGATACGTCGAGACAAGAAAAACAGGCCTTCGCATAGCTCTCTACTATAATCCGTTCGCGAGATATGAATTTTTTAAGTATTTGTTGGTTAAACAATTTGTAGCTTAACTAATGGATTTCTCAGCTTGTAGAAGACGGATTGGGACAAGACTAGTCTCGTTGGACTCGTCTTGGTGGATATTTTCATCCTGCGCCAAAAATTATGGTAATGCAATTTTATCGCATAATTAGATGGGATACGTCGAGGCAAGAAAAACAAGCCTTCGCATAGCTCTCTACGATGCTCCGTTCGCGAGATATGAATTTTTTAAGTGTTTGTTGGTTAAACAATTTGTAGCTTAACTAATGGATTTCTCAGCTTGTAGAAATCGGATTGGGACAAGACTAGTCTCGTTGGACTCGTCTTGGTGCATATTTTCATCCTGCGCCAAAAAATATGGCCATGCAATTATATCGCATAATTAGATGGGATACGTCGAGACAAGAAAAACAAGCCTTCGCATAGCTCTCTACTATAATCCGTTCGCGAGATATGAATTTTTTAAGTATTTGTTGGTTAAACAATTTCTAGCTTAACTAATGGATTTCTCAGCTTGTAGAAGTCGGATTGGGACAAGACTAGTCTCGTTGGACTCGTCTTGGTGCATATTTTCATCCTGCGCCAAAAAATATGGTCATGCAATTTTATCGCATAATTAGATGGGATACGTCGAGACAAGAAAAACAAGCCTTCGCATAGCTCTCTACTATAATCCGTTCGCGAGATATGAATTTTTTAAGTATTTGTTGGTTAAACAATTTGTAGCTTAACTAATGAATTTCTCAGCTTGTAGAAGTCGGATTGGGACAAGACTAGTCTCGTTGGAATCGTCTTGGTGCATATTTTCATCCTGCACCAAAAAATATGGTCATGCAATTTTATCGCATAATTAGATGGGATACGTCGAGACAAGAAAAACAAGCCTTCGCATAGCTCTCTACTATAATCCGTTCGCGAGATATGAATTTTTTAAGTATTTGTTGGTTAAACAATTTGTAGCTTAACTAATGGATTTCTCAGCTTGTAGAAATCGGATTGGGACAAGACTAGTCTCGTTGGACTCGTCTTGGTGCATATTTTCATCCCTCACCATAAAATATGGTCATGCTATTTTATCGCATAATTAGATGGGATACGTCGAGACAAGAAAAACAAGCCTTCGCATAGCTCTCTACTATAATCCGTTCGCGAGATTTGAATTTTTTAAGTATTTGTTGGTTAAACAATTTGTAGATTAACTAATTGATTTCTCAGCTTGTAGAAATCGGATTGGGACAAGACTAGTCTCGTTGGACTCGTCTTGGTGCATATTTTCATCCTGCGCCAAAAAATATGGTCATGCAATCATATCGCATAATTGGATGGGATACGTCGAGACAAGAAAAACAAGCCTTCGCATAGCTCTCTACGATGCTCCGTTCGCGAGATATGAATTTTTTAAGTATTTGTTGGTTAAACAGTTTGTAGCTTAACTAATGGATTTCTCAGCTTGTAGAAGTCGGATTGGGACAAGACTAGTCTCGTTGGAATCGTCTTGGTGCATATTTTCATCCTGCACCAAAAAATATGGTCATGCAATTTTATCTCATAATTAGATGGGATACGTCGAGACAAGAAAAACAAGCCTTCGCATAGCTCTCTACTATAATCCGTTCGCGAGATTTGAATTTTTTAAGTATTTGTTGGTTAAACAATTTGTAGCTTAACTAATTGATTTCTCAGCTTGTAGAAGTCGCATTAGGACAAGACTAGTCTCTTTGGACTCGTCTTGGTGCATATTTTCATCCTGCACCAAAAAATATGGTCATGCAATTATATCGCATAATTGGATGGGATACGTCGAGACAAGAAAAACAAGAGTTGCATAGCTCTCTACGATGCTCCGTTCGCGAGATATGAATTTTTTAAGTATTTGTTGGTTAAACAATTTGTAGCTTAACTAATGGATTTCTCAGCTTGTAGAAGACGGATTGGGACAAGACTAGTCTCGTTGGACTCGTCTTGGTGGATATTTTCATCCTGCGCCAAAAATTATGGTAATGCAATTTTATCGCATAATTAGATGGGATACGTCGAGGCAAGAAAAACAAGCCTTCGCATAGCTCTCTACGATGCTCCGTTCGCGAGATATGAATTTTTTAAGTGTTTGTTGGTTAAACAATTTGTAGCTTAACTAATGGATTTCTCAGCTTGTAGAAATCGGATTGGGACAAGACTAGTCTCGTTGGACTCGTCTTGGTGCATATTTTCATCCTGCGCCAAAAAATATGGCCATGCAATTATATCGCATAATTAGATGGGATACGTCGAGACAAGAAAAACAAGCCTTCGCATAGCTCTCTACTATAATCCGTTCGCGAGATATGAATTTTTTAAGTATTTGTTGGTTAAACAATTTCTAGCTTAACTAATGGATTTCTCAGCTTGTAGAAGTCGGATTGGGACAAGACTAGTCTCGTTGGACTCGTCTTGGTGCATATTTTCATCCTGCGCCAAAAAATATGGTCATGCAATCATATCGCATAATTGGATGGGATACGTCGAGACAAGAAAAACAAGCCTTCGCATAGCTCTCTACGATGCTCCGTTCGCGAGATATGAATTTTTTAAGTATTTGTTGTTTAAACAATTTGTAGCTTAACTAATGGATTTCTCAGCTTGTAGAAATCGGATTGGGACAAGACTAGTCTCGTTGGACTCGTCTTGGTGCATATTTTCATCCCTCACCATAAAATATCGTCATGCTATTTTATCGCATAATTAGATGGGATACGTCGAGACAAGAAAAACAAGCCTTCGCATAGCTCTCTACTATAATCCGTTCGCGAGATTTGAATTTATTAAGTATTTGTTGGTTAAACAATTTGTAGCTTAACTAATTGATTTCTCAGCTTGTAGAAGTCGGTTTAGGACAAGACTAGTCTCGTTGGACTCGTCTTGGTGCATATTTTCATCCTGCACCAAAAAATATGGTCATGCAATTATATCGCATAATTGGATGGGATACGTCGAGACAAGAAAAACAAGAGTTGCATAGCTCTCTACGATGCTCCGTTCGCGAGATATGAATTTTTTAAGTATTTGTTGGTTAAACAATTTGTAGCTTAACTAATGGATTTCTCAGCTTGTAGAAGACGGATTGGGACAAGACTAGTCTCGTTGGACTCGTCTTGGTGGATATTTTCATCCTGCGCCAAAAATTATGGTAATGCAATTTTATCGCATAATTAGATGGGATACGTCGAGACAAGAAAAACAGGCCTTCGCATAGCTCTCTACTATAATCCGTTCGCGAGATATGAATTTTTTAAGTATTTGTTGGTTAAACAATTTGTAGCTTAACTAATGGATTTCTCAGCTTGTAGAAGACGGATTGGGACAAGACTAGTCTCGTTGGACTCGTCTTGGTGGATATTTTCATCCTGCGCCAAAAATTATGGTAATGCAATTTTATCGCATAATTAGATGGGATACGTCGAGGCAAGAAAAACAAGCCTTCGCATAGCTCTCTACGATGCTCCGTTCGCGAGATATGAATTTTTTAAGTGTTTGTTGGTTAAACAATTTGTAGCTTAACTAATGGATTTCTCAGCTTGTAGAAATCGGATTGGGACAAGACTAGTCTCGTTGGACTCGTCTTGGTGCATATTTTCATCCTGCGCCAAAAAATATGGCCATGCAATTATATCGCATAATTAGATGGGATACGTCGAGACAAGAAAAACAAGCCTTCGCATAGCTCTCTACTATAATCCGTTCGCGAGATATGAATTTTTTAAGTATTTGTTGGTTAAACAATTTCTAGCTTAACTAATGGATTTCTCAGCTTGTAGAAGTCGGATTGGGACAAGACTAGTCTCGTTGGACTCGTCTTGGTGCATATTTTCATCCTGCGCCAAAAAATATGGTCATGCAATTTTATCGCATAATTAGATGGGATACGTCGAGACAAGAAAAACAAGCCTTCGCATAGCTCTCTACTATAATCCGTTCGCGAGATATGAATTTTTTAAGTATTTGTTGGTTAAACAATTTGTAGCTTAACTAATGAATTTCTCAGCTTGTAGAAGTCGGATTGGGACAAGACTAGTCTCGTTGGAATCGTCTTGGTGCATATTTTCATCCTGCACCAAAAAATATGGTCATGCAATTTTATCGCATAATTAGATGGGATACGTCGAGACAAGAAAAACAAGCCTTCGCATAGCTCTCTACTATAATCCGTTCGCGAGATATGAATTTTTTAAGTATTTGTTGGTTAAACAATTTGTAGCTTAACTAATGGATTTCTCAGCTTGTAGAAATCGGATTGGGACAAGACTAGTCTCGTTGGACTCGTCTTGGTGCATATTTTCATCCCTCACCATAAAATATGGTCATGCTATTTTATCGCATAATTAGATGGGATACGTCGAGACAAGAAAAACAAGCCTTCGCATAGCTCTCTACTATAATCCGTTCGCGAGATTTGAATTTTTTAAGTATTTGTTGGTTAAACAATTTGTAGATTAACTAATTGATTTCTCAGCTTGTAGAAATCGGATTGGGACAAGACTAGTCTCGTTGGACTCGTCTTGGTGCATATTTTCATCCTGCGCCAAAAAATATGGTCATGCAATCATATCGCATAATTGGATGGGATACGTCGAGACAAGAAAAACAAGCCTTCGCATAGCTCTCTACGATGCTCCGTTCGCGAGATATGAATTTTTTAAGTATTTGTTGGTTAAACAGTTTGTAGCTTAACTAATGGATTTCTCAGCTTGTAGAAGTCGGATTGGGACAAGACTAGTCTCGTTGGAATCGTCTTGGTGCATATTTTCATCCTGCACCAAAAAATATGGTCATGCAATTTTATCTCATAATTAGATGGGATACGTCGAGACAAGAAAAACAAGCCTTCGCATAGCTCTCTACTATAATCCGTTCGCGAGATTTGAATTTTTTAAGTATTTGTTGGTTAAACAATTTGTAGCTTAACTAATTGATTTCTCAGCTTGTAGAAGTCGCATTAGGACAAGACTAGTCTCTTTGGACTCGTCTTGGTGCATATTTTCATCCTGCACCAAAAAATATGGTCATGCAATTATATCGCATAATTGGATGGGATACGTCGAGACAAGAAAAACAAGAGTTGCATAGCTCTCTACGATGCTCCGTTCGCGAGATATGAATTTTTTAAGTATTTGTTGGTTAAACAATTTGTAGCTTAACTAATGGATTTCTCAGCTTGTAGAAGACGGATTGGGACAAGACTAGTCTCGTTGGACTCGTCTTGGTGGATATTTTCATCCTGCGCCAAAAATTATGGTAATGCAATTTTATCGCATAATTAGATGGGATACGTCGAGGCAAGAAAAACAAGCCTTCGCATAGCTCTCTACGATGCTCCGTTCGCGAGATATGAATTTTTTAAGTGTTTGTTGGTTAAACAATTTGTAGCTTAACTAATGGATTTCTCAGCTTGTAGAAATCGGATTGGGACAAGACTAGTCTCGTTGGACTCGTCTTGGTGCATATTTTCATCCTGCGCCAAAAAATATGGCCATGCAATTATATCGCATAATTAGATGGGATACGTCGAGACAAGAAAAACAAGCCTTCGCATAGCTCTCTACTATAATCCGTTCGCGAGATATGAATTTTTTAAGTATTTGTTGGTTAAACAATTTCTAGCTTAACTAATGGATTTCTCAGCTTGTAGAAGTCGGATTGGGACAAGACTAGTCTCGTTGGACTCGTCTTGGTGCATATTTTCATCCTGCGCCAAAAAATATGGTCATGCAATCATATCGCATAATTGGATGGGATACGTCGAGACAAGAAAAACAAGCCTTCGCATAGCTCTCTACGATGCTCCGTTCGCGAGATATGAATTTTTTAAGTATTTGTTGTTTAAACAATTTGTAGCTTAACTAATGGATTTCTCAGCTTGTAGAAATCGGATTGGGACAAGACTAGTCTCGTTGGACTCGTCTTGGTGCATATTTTCATCCCTCACCATAAAATATCGTCATGCTATTTTATCGCATAATTAGATGGGATACGTCGAGACAAGAAAAACAAGCCTTCGCATAGCTCTCTACTATAATCCGTTCGCGAGATTTGAATTTTTTAAGTATTTGTTGGTTAAACAATTTGTAGCTTAACTAATTGATTTCTCAGCTTGTAGAAGTCGGATTGGGACAAGACTAGTCTCGTTGGACTCGTCTTGGTGCATATTTTCATCCTGCACCAAAAAATATGGTCATGCAATTATATCGCATAATTGGATGGGATACGTCGAGACAAGAAAAACAAGAGTTGCATAGCTCTCTACGATGCTCCGTTCGCGAGATATGAATTTTTTAAGTATTTGTTGGTTAAACAATTTGTAGCTTAACTAATGGATTTCTCAGCTTGTAGAAGACGGATTGGGACAAGACTAGTCTCGTTGGACTCGTCTTGGTGGATATTTTCATCCTGCGCCAAAAAATATGGCCATGCAATTATATCGCATAATTAGATGGGATACGTCGAGACAAGAAAAACAAGCCTTCGCATAGCTCTCTACTATAATCCGTTCGCGAGATATGAATTTTTTAAGTATTTGTTGGTTAAACAATTTCTAGCTTAACTAATGGATTTCTCAGCTTGTAGAAGTCGGATTGGGACAAGACTAGTCTCGTTGGACTCGTCTTGGTGCATATTTTCATCCTGCGCCAAAAAATATGGTCATGCAATTTTATCGCATAATTAGATGGGATACGTCGAGACAAGAAAAACAAGCCTTCGCATAGCTCTCTACTATAATCCGTTCGCGAGATATGAATTTTTTAAGTATTTGTTGGTTAAACAATTTGTAGCTTAACTAATGAATTTCTCAGCTTGTAGAAGTCGGATTGGGACAAGACTAGTCTCGTTGGAATCGTCTTGGTGCATATTTTCATCCTGCACCAAAAAATATGGTCATGCAATTTTATCGCATAATTAGATGGGATACGTCGAGACAAGAAAAACAAGCCTTCGCATAGCTCTCTACTATAATCCGTTCGCGAGATATGAATTTTTTAAGTATTTGTTGGTTAAACAATTTGTAGCTTAACTAATGGATTTCTCAGCTTGTAGAAATCGGATTGGGACAAGACTAGTCTCGTTGGACTCGTCTTGGTGCATATTTTCATCCCTCACCATAAAATATGGTCATGCTATTTTATCGCATAATTAGATGGGATACGTCGAGACAAGAAAAACAAGCCTTCGCATAGCTCTCTACTATAATCCGTTCGCGAGATTTGAATTTTTTAAGTATTTGTTGGTTAAACAATTTGTAGATTAACTAATTGATTTCTCAGCTTGTAGAAATCGGATTGGGACAAGACTAGTCTCGTTGGACTCGTCTTGGTGCATATTTTCATCCTGCGCCAAAAAATATGGTCATGCAATCATATCGCATAATTGGATGGGATACGTCGAGACAAGAAAAACAAGCCTTCGCATAGCTCTCTACGATGCTCCGTTCGCGAGATATGAATTTTTTAAGTATTTGTTGGTTAAACAGTTTGTAGCTTAACTAATGGATTTCTCAGCTTGTAGAAGTCGGATTGGGACAAGACTAGTCTCGTTGGAATCGTCTTGGTGCATATTTTCATCCTGCACCAAAAAATATGGTCATGCAATTTTATCTCATAATTAGATGGGATACGTCGAGACAAGAAAAACAAGCCTTCGCATAGCTCTCTACTATAATCCGTTCGCGAGATTTGAATTTTTTAAGTATTTGTTGGTTAAACAATTTGTAGCTTAACTAATTGATTTCTCAGCTTGTAGAAGTCGCATTAGGACAAGACTAGTCTCTTTGGACTCGTCTTGGTGCATATTTTCATCCTGCACCAAAAAATATGGTCATGCAATTATATCGCATAATTGGATGGGATACGTCGAGACAAGAAAAACAAGAGTTGCATAGCTCTCTACGATGCTCCGTTCGCGAGATATGAATTTTTTAAGTATTTGTTGGTTAAACAATTTGTAGCTTAACTAATGGATTTCTCAGCTTGTAGAAGACGGATTGGGACAAGACTAGTCTCGTTGGACTCGTCTTGGTGGATATTTTCATCCTGCGCCAAAAATTATGGTAATGCAATTTTATCGCATAATTAGATGGGATACGTCGAGGCAAGAAAAACAAGCCTTCGCATAGCTCTCTACGATGCTCCGTTCGCGAGATATGAATTTTTTAAGTGTTTGTTGGTTAAACAATTTGTAGCTTAACTAATGGATTTCTCAGCTTGTAGAAATCGGATTGGGACAAGACTAGTCTCGTTGGACTCGTCTTGGTGCATATTTTCATCCTGCGCCAAAAAATATGGCCATGCAATTATATCGCATAATTAGATGGGATACGTCGAGACAAGAAAAACAAGCCTTCGCATAGCTCTCTACTATAATCCGTTCGCGAGATATGAATTTTTTAAGTATTTGTTGGTTAAACAATTTCTAGCTTAACTAATGGATTTCTCAGCTTGTAGAAGTCGGATTGGGACAAGACTAGTCTCGTTGGACTCGTCTTGGTGCATATTTTCATCCTGCGCCAAAAAATATGGTCATGCAATCATATCGCATAATTGGATGGGATACGTCGAGACAAGAAAAACAAGCCTTCGCATAGCTCTCTACGATGCTCCGTTCGCGAGATATGAATTTTTTAAGTATTTGTTGTTTAAACAATTTGTAGCTTAACTAATGGATTTCTCAGCTTGTAGAAATCGGATTGGGACAAGACTAGTCTCGTTGGACTCGTCTTGGTGCATATTTTCATCCCTCACCATAAAATATCGTCATGCTATTTTATCGCATAATTAGATGGGATACGTCGAGACAAGAAAAACAAGCCTTCGCATAGCTCTCTACTATAATCCGTTCGCGAGATTTGAATTTTTTAAGTATTTGTTGGTTAAACAATTTGTAGCTTAACTAATTGATTTCTCAGCTTGTAGAAGTCGGATTGGGACAAGACTAGTCTCGTTGGACTCGTCTTGGTGCATATTTTCATCCTGCACCAAAAAATATGGTCATGCAATTATATCGCATAATTGGATGGGATACGTCGAGACAAGAAAAACAAGAGTTGCATAGCTCTCTACGATGCTCCGTTCGCGAGATATGAATTTTTTAAGTATTTGTTGGTTAAACAATTTGTAGCTTAACTAATGGATTTCTCAGCTTGTAGAAGACGGATTGGGACAAGACTAGTCCCGTTGGACTCGTCTTGGTGGATATTTTCATCCTGCGCCTAAAAATATGGTAATGCAATTTTATCGCATAATTAGATGGGATACGTCGAGGCAAGAAAAACAAGCCTTCGCATAGCTCTCTACGATGCTCCGTTCGCGAGATATGAATTTTTTAAGTGTTTGTTGGTTAAACAATTTATAGCTTAACTAATGGATTTCTCAGCTTGTAGAAGACGGATTGGGACAAGACTAGTCTCGTTGGACTCGTCTTGGTGCATATTTTCATCCTGCACCAAAAAATATGGTCATGCAATTTTATCGCATAATTAGATGGGATACGTCGAGACAAGAAAAACAAGCCTTCGCATAGCTCTCTACGATGCTCCGTTCGCGAGATATGAATTTTTTAAGTATTTGTTGGTTAAACAATTTGTAGCTTAACTAATGGATTTCTCAGCTTGTAGAAGTCGGATTGGGACAAGACTAGTCTCGTTGGAATCGTCTTGGTGCATATTTTCATCCTGCACCAAAAAATATGGTCATGCAATTTTATCGCATAATTAGATGGGATACGTCGAGACAAGAAAAACAGGCCTTCGCATAGCTCTCTACTATAATCCGTTCGCGAGATATGAATTTTTTAAGTATTTGTTGGTTAAACAATTTGTAGCTTAACTAATGGATTTCTCAGCTTGTAGAAGTCGGATTGGGACAAGACTAGTCTCGTTGGAATCGTCTTGGTGCATATTTTAATCCTGCACCAAAAAATATGGTCATGCAATTTTATCTCATAATTAGATGGGATACGTCGAGACAAGAAAAACAAGCCTTCGCATAGCTCTCTACTATAATCCGTTCGCGAGATTTGAATTTTTTAAGTATTTGTTGGTTAAACAATTTGTAGCTTAACTAATTGATTTCTCAGCTTGTAGAAGTCGGTTTAGGACAAGACTAGTCTAGTTGGACTCGTCTTGGTGCATATTTTCATCCTGCACCAAAAAATATGGTCATGCAATTATATCGCATAATTGGATGGGATACGTCGAGACAAGAAAAACAAGAGTTGCATAGCTCTCTACGATGCTCCGTTCGCGAGATATGAATTTTTTAAGTATTTGTTGGTTAAACAATTTGTAGCTTAACTAATGGATTTCTCAGCTTGTAGAAGACGGATTGGGACAAGACTAGTCTCGTTGGACTCGTCTTGGTGGATATTTTCATCCTGCGCCAAAAATTATGGTAATGCAATTTTATCGCATAATTAGATGGGATACGTCGAGACAAGAAAAACAGGCCTTCGCATAGCTCTCTACTATAATCCGTTCGCGAGATATGAATTTTTTAAGTATTTGTTGGTTAAACAATTTGTAGCTTAACTAATGGATTTCTCAGCTTGTAGAAGACGGATTGGGACAAGACTAGTCTCGTTGGACTCGTCTTGGTGGATATTTTCATCCTGCGCCAAAAATTATGGTAATGCAATTTTATCGCATAATTAGATGGGATACGTCGAGGCAAGAAAAACAAGCCTTCGCATAGCTCTCTACGATGCTCCGTTCGCGAGATATGAATTTTTTAAGTGTTTGTTGGTTAAACAATTTGTAGCTTAACTAATGGATTTCTCAGCTTGTAGAAATCGGATTGGGACAAGACTAGTCTCGTTGGACTCGTCTTGGTGCATATTTTCATCCTGCGCCAAAAAATATGGTCATGCAATTTTATCGCATAATTAGATGGGATACGTCGAGACAAGAAAAACAAGCCTTCGCATAGCTCTCTACTATAATCCGTTCGCGAGATATGAATTTTTTAAGTATTTGTTGGTTAAACAATTTGTAGCTTAACTAATGGATTTCTCAGCTTGTAGAAATCGGATTGGGACAAGACTAGTCTCGTTGGACTCGTCTTGGTGCATATTTTCATCCTGCGCCAAAAAATATGGCCATGCAATTATATCGTATAATTAGATGGGATACGTCGAGACAAGAAAAACAAGCCTTCGCATAGCTCTCTACTATAATCCGTTCGCGAGATATGAATTTTTTAAGTATTTGTTGGTTAATCAATTTCTAGCTTAACTAATGGATTTCTCAGCTTGTAGAAGTCGGATTGGGACAAGACTAGTCTCGTTGGACTCGTCTTGGTGCATATTTTCATCCTGCGCCAAAAAATATGGTCATGCAATCATATCGCATAATTGGATGGGATACGTCGAGACAAGAAAAACAAGCCTTCGCATAGCTCTCTACGATGCTCCGTTCGCGAGATATGAATTTTTTAAGTATTTGTTGGTTAAACAATTTGTAGCTTAACTAATGGATTTCTCAGCTTGTAGAAGTCGGATTGGGACAAGACTAGTCTCGTTGGACTCGTCTTGGTGCATATTTTCATCCTGCACCAAAAAATATGGTCATGCAATTTTATCGCATAATTAGATGGGATACGTCGAGACAAGAAAAACAAGCCTTCGCATAGCTCTCTACTATAATCCGTTCGCGAGATATGAATTTTTTAAGTATTTGTTGGTTAAACAATTTGTAGCTTAACTAATGAATTTCTCAGCTTGTAGAAGTCGGATTGGGACAAGACTAGTCTCGTTGGACTCGTCTTGGTGCATATTTTCATCCTCCACCAAAAAATATGGTCATGCAATTTTATCGCATAATTAGATGGGATACGTCGAGACAAGAATAACAAGCCTTCGCATAGCTCTCTACTATAATCCGTTCGCGAGATATGAATTTTTTAAGTATTTGTTGGTTAAACAATTTGTAGCTTTACTAATGGATTTCTCAGCTTGTAGAAGTCGGATTGGGACAAGACTAGTCTCGTTGGACTCGTCTTGGTGCATATTTTCATCCTGCACCAAAAAATATGGTCATGCAATTTTATCGCATAATTAGATGGGATACGTCGAGACAAGAAAAACAAGCCTTCGCATAGCTCTCTACTATAATCCGTTCGCGAGATATGAATTTTTTAAGTATTTGTTGGTTAAACAATTTGTAGCTTAACTAATGAATTTCTCAGCTTGTAGAAGTCGGATTGGGACAAGACTAGTCTCGTTGGACTCGTCTTGGTGCATATTTTCATCCTCCACCAAAAAATATGGTCATGCAATTTTATCGCATAATTAGATGGGATACGTCGAGACAAGAATAACAAGCCTTCGCATAGCTCTCTACTATAATCCGTTCGCGAGATATGAATTTTTTAAGTATTTGTTGGTTAAACAATTTGTAGCTTTACTAATGGATTTCTCAGCTTGTAGAAGTCGGATTGGGACAAGACTAGTCTCGTTGGAATCGTCTTGGTGCATATTTTCATCCTGCACCAAAAAATATGGTCATGCAATTTTATCGCATAATTAGATGGGATACGTCGAGACAAGAAAAACAAGCCTTCGCATAGCTCTCTACTATAATCCGTTCGCGAGATATGAATTTTTTAAGTATTTGTTGGTTAAACAATTTGTAGCTTAACTAATGGATTTCTCAGCTTGTAGAAATCGGATTGGGACAAGACTAGTCTCGTTGGACTCGTCTTGGTGGATATTTTCATCCTGCGAAAAAAAATATGGTAATGCAATTTTATCGCATAATTAGATGGGATACGTCGAGGCAAGAAAAACAAGCCTTCGCATAGCTCTCTACGATGCTCCGTTCGCGAGATATGAATTTTTTAAGTGTTTGTTGGTTAAACAATTTGTAGCTTAACTAATGGATTTCTCAGCTTGTACAAATCGGATTGGGACAAGACTAGCCTCGTTGGACTCGTCTTGGTGGATATTTTCATCCTGCGCCAAAAAATATGGTAATGCAATTTTATCGCATAATTAGATGGGATACGTCGAGGCAAGAAAAACAAGCCTTCGCATAGCTCTCTACGATGGTCCGTTCGCGAGATATGAATTTTTTAAGTGTTTGTTGGTTAAACAATTTGTAGCTTAACTAATGGATTTCTCAGCTTGTAGAAATCGGATTGGGACAAGACTAGTCTCGTTGGACTCGCCTTGGTGCATATTTTCATCCTGCGCCAAAAAATATGGTCATGCAATCATATCGCATAATTGGATGGGATACGTCGAGACAAGAAAAACAAGCCTTCGCATAGCTCTCTACGATGCTCCGTTCGCGAGATA
The DNA here is from genome assembly GCF_024137725.1 of Prorops nasuta. Classification (NCBI taxonomy): domain Eukaryota; kingdom Metazoa; phylum Arthropoda; class Insecta; order Hymenoptera; family Bethylidae; genus Prorops; species Prorops nasuta. The sequence goes on from NW_027116798.1 coordinate 18,262,134, forward strand.
TGAATTTTTTAAGTATTTGTTGGTTAAACAGTTTGTAGCTTAACTAATGGATTTCTCAGCTTGTAGAAGTCGGATTGGGACAATACTAGTCTCGTTGGACTCGTCTTGGTGCATATTTTCATCCTGCACCAAAAAATATGGTCATGCAATTTTATCGCATAATTAGATGGGATACGTCGAGACAAGAAAAACAGGCCTTCGCATAGCTCTCTACTATAATCCGTTCGCGAGATATGAATTTTTTAAGTATTTGTTGGTTAAACAATTTGTAGCTTAACTAATGGATTTCTCAGCTTGTAGAAGTCGGATTGGGACAAGACTAGTCTCGTTGGAATCGTCTTGGTGCATATTTTCATCCTGCACCAAAAAATATGGTCATGCAATTATATCGCATAATTGGATGGGATACGTCGAGACAAGAAAAACAAGAGTTGCATAGCTCTCTACGATGCTCCGTTCGCGAGATATGAATTTTTTAAGTATTTGTTGGTTAAACAATTTGTAGCTTAACTAATGGATTTCTCAGCTTGTAGAAGACGGATTGGGACAAGACTAGTCTCGTTGGACTCGTCTTGGTGGATATTTTCATCCTGCGCCAAAAATTATGGTAATGCAATTTTATCGCATAATTAGATGGGATACGTCGAGACAAGAAAAACAGGCCTTCGCATAGCTCTCTACTATAATCCGTTCGCGAGATATGAATTTTTTAAGTATTTGTTGGTTAAACAATTTGTAGCTTAACTAATGGATTTCTCAGCTTGTAGAAGACGGATTGGGACAAGACTAGTCTCGTTGGACTCGTCTTGGTGGATATTTTCATCCTGCGCCAAAAATTATGGTAATGCAATTTTATCGCATAATTAGATGGGATACGTCGAGGCAAGAAAAACAAGCCTTCGCATAGCTCTCTACGATGCTCCGTTCGCGAGATATGAATTTTTTAAGTGTTTGTTGGTTAAACAATTTGTAGCTTAACTAATGGATTTCTCAGCTTGTAGAAATCGGATTGGGACAAGACTAGTCTCGTTGGACTCGTCTTGGTGCATATTTTCATCCTGCGCCAAAAAATATGGCCATGCAATTATATCGCATAATTAGATGGGATACGTCGAGACAAGAAAAACAAGCCTTCGCATAGCTCTCTACTATAATCCGTTCGCGAGATATGAATTTTTTAAGTATTTGTTGGTTAAACAATTTCTAGCTTAACTAATGGATTTCTCAGCTTGTAGAAGTCGGATTGGGACAAGACTAGTCTCGTTGGACTCGTCTTGGTGCATATTTTCATCCTGCGCCAAAAAATATGGTCATGCAATTTTATCGCATAATTAGATGGGATACGTCGAGACAAGAAAAACAAGCCTTCGCATAGCTCTCTACTATAATCCGTTCGCGAGATATGAATTTTTTAAGTATTTGTTGGTTAAACAATTTGTAGCTTAACTAATGAATTTCTCAGCTTGTAGAAGTCGGATTGGGACAAGACTAGTCTCGTTGGAATCGTCTTGGTGCATATTTTCATCCTGCACCAAAAAATATGGTCATGCAATTTTATCGCATAATTAGATGGGATACGTCGAGACAAGAAAAACAAGCCTTCGCATAGCTCTCTACTATAATCCGTTCGCGAGATATGAATTTTTTAAGTATTTGTTGGTTAAACAATTTGTAGCTTAACTAATGGATTTCTCAGCTTGTAGAAATCGGATTGGGACAAGACTAGTCTCGTTGGACTCGTCTTGGTGCATATTTTCATCCCTCACCATAAAATATGGTCATGCTATTTTATCGCATAATTAGATGGGATACGTCGAGACAAGAAAAACAAGCCTTCGCATAGCTCTCTACTATAATCCGTTCGCGAGATTTGAATTTTTTAAGTATTTGTTGGTTAAACAATTTGTAGATTAACTAATTGATTTCTCAGCTTGTAGAAATCGGATTGGGACAAGACTAGTCTCGTTGGACTCGTCTTGGTGCATATTTTCATCCTGCGCCAAAAAATATGGTCATGCAATCATATCGCATAATTGGATGGGATACGTCGAGACAAGAAAAACAAGCCTTCGCATAGCTCTCTACGATGCTCCGTTCGCGAGATATGAATTTTTTAAGTATTTGTTGGTTAAACAGTTTGTAGCTTAACTAATGGATTTCTCAGCTTGTAGAAGTCGGATTGGGACAAGACTAGTCTCGTTGGAATCGTCTTGGTGCATATTTTCATCCTGCACCAAAAAATATGGTCATGCAATTTTATCTCATAATTAGATGGGATACGTCGAGACAAGAAAAACAAGCCTTCGCATAGCTCTCTACTATAATCCGTTCGCGAGATTTGAATTTTTTAAGTATTTGTTGGTTAAACAATTTGTAGCTTAACTAATTGATTTCTCAGCTTGTAGAAGTCGCATTAGGACAAGACTAGTCTCGTTGGACTCGTCTTGGTGCATATTTTCATCCTGCACCAAAAAATATGGTCATGCAATTATATCGCATAATTGGATGGGATACGTCGAGACAAGAAAAACAAGAGTTGCATAGCTCTCTACGATGCTCCGTTCGCGAGATATGAATTTTTTAAGTATTTGTTGGTTAAACAATTTGTAGCTTAACTAATGGATTTCTCAGCTTGTAGAAGACGGATTGGGACAAGACTAGTCTCGTTGGACTCGTCTTGGTGGATATTTTCATCCTGCGCCAAAAATTATGGTAATGCAATTTTATCGCATAATTAGATGGGATACGTCGAGGCAAGAAAAACAAGCCTTCGCATAGCTCTCTACGATGCTCCGTTCGCGAGATATGAATTTTTTAAGTGTTTGTTGGTTAAACAATTTCTAGCTTAACTAATGGATTTCTCAGCTTGTAGAAGTCGGATTGGGACAAGACTAGTCTCGTTGGACTCGTCTTGGTGCATATTTTCATCCTGCGCCAAAAAATATGGTCATGCAATCATATCGCATAATTGGATGGGATACGTCGAGACAAGAAAAACAAGCCTTCGCATAGCTCTCTACGATGCTCCGTTCGCGAGATATGAATTTTTTAAGTATTTGTTGGTTAAACAATTTGTAGCTTAACTAATGGATTTCTCAGCTTGTAGAAGTCGGATTGGGACAAGACTAGTCTCGTTGGACTCGTCTTGGTGCATATTTTCATCCTGCACCAAAAAATATGGTCATGCAATTTTATCGCATAATTAGATGGGATACGTCGAGACAAGAAAAACAAGCCTTCGCATAGCTCTCTACTATAATCCGTTCGCGAGATATGAATTTTTTAAGTATTTGTTGGTTAAACAATTTGTAGCTTAACTAATGAATTTCTCAGCTTGTAGAAGTCGGATTGGGACAAGACTAGTCTCGTTGGACTCGTCTTGGTGCATATTTTCATCCTCCACCAAAAAATATGGTCATGCAATTTTATCGCATAATTAGATGGGATACGTCGAGACAAGAATAACAAGCCTTCGCATAGCTCTCTACTATAATCCGTTCGCGAGATATGAATTTTTTAAGTATTTGTTGGTTAAACAATTTGTAGCTTTACTAATGGATTTCTCAGCTTGTAGAAGTCGGATTGGGACAAGACTAGTCTCGTTGGACTCGTCTTGGTGCATATTTTCATCCTGCACCAAAAAATATGGTCATGCAATTTTATCGCATAATTAGATGGGATACGTCGAGACAAGAAAAACAAGCCTTCGCATAGCTCTCTACTATAATCCGTTCGCGAGATATGAATTTTTTAAGTATTTGTTGGTTAAACAATTTGTAGCTTAACTAATGAATTTCTCAGCTTGTAGAAGTCGGATTGGGACAAGACTAGTCTCGTTGGACTCGTCTTGGTGCATATTTTCATCCTCCACCAAAAAATATGGTCATGCAATTTTATCGCATAATTAGATGGGATACGTCGAGACAAGAATAACAAGCCTTCGCATAGCTCTCTACTATAATCCGTTCGCGAGATATGAATTTTTTAAGTATTTGTTGGTTAAACAATTTGTAGCTTTACTAATGGATTTCTCAGCTTGTAGAAGTCGGATTGGGACAAGACTAGTCTCGTTGGAATCGTCTTGGTGCATATTTTCATCCTGCACCAAAAAATATGGTCATGCAATTTTATCGCATAATTAGATGGGATACGTCGAGACAAGAAAAACAAGCCTTCGCATAGCTCTCTACTATAATCCGTTCGCGAGATATGAATTTTTTAAGTATTTGTTGGTTAAACAATTTGTAGCTTAACTAATGGATTTCTCAGCTTGTAGAAATCGGATTGGGACAAGACTAGTCTCGTTGGACTCGTCTTGGTGGATATTTTCATCCTGCGAAAAAAAATATGGTAATGCAATTTTATCGCATAATTAGATGGGATACGTCGAGGCAAGAAAAACAAGCCTTCGCATAGCTCTCTACGATGCTCCGTTCGCGAGATATGAATTTTTTAAGTGTTTGTTGGTTAAACAATTTGTAGCTTAACTAATGGATTTCTCAGCTTGTACAAATCGGATTGGGACAAGACTAGCCTCGTTGGACTCGTCTTGGTGGATATTTTCATCCTGCGCCAAAAAATATGGTAATGCAATTTTATCGCATAATTAGATGGGATACGTCGAGGCAAGAAAAACAAGCCTTCGCATAGCTCTCTACGATGCTCCGTTCGCGAGATATGAATTTTTTAAGTGTTTGTTGGTTAAACAATTTGTAGCTTAACTAATGGATTTCTCAGCTTGTAGAAATCGGATTGGGACAAGACTAGTCTCGTTGGACTCGCCTTGGTGCATATTTTCATCCTGCGCCAAAAAATATGGTCATGCAATCATATCGCATAATTGGATGGGATACGTCGAGACAAGAAAAACAAGCCTTCGCATAGCTCTCTACGATGCTCCGTTCGCGAGATATGAATTTTTTAAGTATTTGTTGGTTAAACAGTTTGTAGCTTAACTAATGGATTTCTCAGCTTGTAGAAGTCGGATTGGGACAATACTAGTCTCGTTGGACTCGTCTTGGTGCATATTTTCATCCTGCACCAAAAAATATGGTCATGCAATTTTATCGCATAATTAGATGGGATACGTCGAGACAAGAAAAACAGGCCTTCGCATAGCTCTCTACTATAATCCGTTCGCGAGATATGAATTTTTTAAGTATTTGTTGGTTAAACAATTTGTAGCTTAACTAATGGATTTCTCAGCTTGTAGAAGTCGGATTGGGACAAGACTAGTCTCGTTGGAATCGTCTTGGTGCATATTTTCATCCTGCACCAAAAAATATGGTCATGCAATTATATCGCATAATTGGATGGGATACGTCGAGACAAGAAAAACAAGAGTTGCATAGCTCTCTACGATGCTCCGTTCGCGAGATATGAATTTTTTAAGTATTTGTTGGTTAAACAATTTGTAGCTTAACTAATGGATTTCTCAGCTTGTAGAAGACGGATTGGGACAAGACTAGTCTCGTTGGACTCGTCTTGGTGCATATTTTCATCCTGCGCCAAAAAATATGGTCATGCAATTTTATCGCATAATTAGATGGGATACGTCGAGACAAGAAAAACAAGCCTTCGCATAGCTCTCTACTATAATCCGTTCGCGAGATATGAATTTTTTAAGTATTTGTTGGTTAAACAATTTGTAGCTTAACTAATGAATTTCTCAGCTTGTAGAAGTCGGATTGGGACAAGACTAGTCTCGTTGGAATCGTCTTGGTGCATATTTTCATCCTGCACCAAAAAATATGGTCATGCAATTTTATCGCATAATTAGATGGGATACGTCGAGACAAGAAAAACAAGCCTTCGCATAGCTCTCTACTATAATCCGTTCGCGAGATATGAATTTTTTAAGTATTTGTTGGTTAAACAATTTGTAGCTTAACTAATGGATTTCTCAGCTTGTAGAAATCGGATTGGGACAAGACTAGTCTCGTTGGACTCGTCTTGGTGCATATTTTCATCCCTCACCATAAAATATGGTCATGCTATTTTATCGCATAATTAGATGGGATACGTCGAGACAAGAAAAACAAGCCTTCGCATAGCTCTCTACTATAATCCGTTCGCGAGATTTGAATTTTTTAAGTATTTGTTGGTTAAACAATTTGTAGATTAACTAATTGATTTCTCAGCTTGTAGAAATCGGATTGGGACAAGACTAGTCTCGTTGGACTCGTCTTGGTGCATATTTTCATCCTGCGCCAAAAAATATGGTCATGCAATCATATCGCATAATTGGATGGGATACGTCGAGACAAGAAAAACAAGCCTTCGCATAGCTCTCTACGATGCTCCGTTCGCGAGATATGAATTTTTTAAGTATTTGTTGGTTAAACAGTTTGTAGCTTAACTAATGGATTTCTCAGCTTGTAGAAGTCGGATTGGGACAAGACTAGTCTCGTTGGAATCGTCTTGGTGCATATTTTCATCCTGCACCAAAAAATATGGTCATGCAATTTTATCTCATAATTAGATGGGATACGTCGAGACAAGAAAAACAAGCCTTCGCATAGCTCTCTACTATAATCCGTTCGCGAGATTTGAATTTTTTAAGTATTTGTTGGTTAAACAATTTGTAGCTTAACTAATTGATTTCTCAGCTTGTAGAAGTCGCATTAGGACAAGACTAGTCTCGTTGGACTCGTCTTGGTGCATATTTTCATCCTGCACCAAAAAATATGGTCATGCAATTATATCGCATAATTGGATGGGATACGTCGAGACAAGAAAAACAAGAGTTGCATAGCTCTCTACGATGCTCCGTTCGCGAGATATGAATTTTTTAAGTATTTGTTGGTTAAACAATTTGTAGCTTAACTAATGGATTTCTCAGCTTGTAGAAGACGGATTGGGACAAGACTAGTCTCGTTGGACTCGTCTTGGTGGATATTTTCATCCTGCGCCAAAAATTATGGTAATGCAATTTTATCGCATAATTAGATGGGATACGTCGAGGCAAGAAAAACAAGCCTTCGCATAGCTCTCTACGATGCTCCGTTCGCGAGATATGAATTTTTTAAGTGTTTGTTGGTTAAACAATTTCTAGCTTAACTAATGGATTTCTCAGCTTGTAGAAGTCGGATTGGGACAAGACTAGTCTCGTTGGACTCGTCTTGGTGCATATTTTCATCCTGCGCCAAAAAATATGGTCATGCAATCATATCGCATAATTGGATGGGATACGTCGAGACAAGAAAAACAAGCCTTCGCATAGCTCTCTACGATGCTCCGTTCGCGAGATATGAATTTTTTAAGTATTTGTTGGTTAAACAATTTGTAGCTTAACTAATGGATTTCTCAGCTTGTAGAAGTCGGATTGGGACAAGACTAGTCTCGTTGGACTCGTCTTGGTGCATATTTTCATCCTGCACCAAAAAATATGGTCATGCAATTTTATCGCATAATTAGATGGGATACGTCGAGACAAGAAAAACAAGCCTTCGCATAGCTCTCTACTATAATCCGTTCGCGAGATATGAATTTTTTAAGTATTTGTTGGTTAAACAATTTGTAGCTTAACTAATGAATTTCTCAGCTTGTAGAAGTCGGATTGGGACAAGACTAGTCTCGTTGGACTCGTCTTGGTGCATATTTTCATCCTCCACCAAAAAATATGGTCATGCAATTTTATCGCATAATTAGATGGGATACGTCGAGACAAGAATAACAAGCCTTCGCATAGCTCTCTACTATAATCCGTTCGCGAGATATGAATTTTTTAAGTATTTGTTGGTTAAACAATTTGTAGCTTTACTAATGGATTTCTCAGCTTGTAGAAGTCGGATTGGGACAAGACTAGTCTCGTTGGACTCGTCTTGGTGCATATTTTCATCCTGCACCAAAAAATATGGTCATGCAATTTTATCGCATAATTAGATGGGATACGTCGAGACAAGAAAAACAAGCCTTCGCATAGCTCTCTACTATAATCCGTTCGCGAGATATGAATTTTTTAAGTATTTGTTGGTTAAACAATTTGTAGCTTAACTAATGAATTTCTCAGCTTGTAGAAGTCGGATTGGGACAAGACTAGTCTCGTTGGACTCGTCTTGGTGCATATTTTCATCCTCCACCAAAAAATATGGTCATGCAATTTTATCGCATAATTAGATGGGATACGTCGAGACAAGAATAACAAGCCTTCGCATAGCTCTCTACTATAATCCGTTCGCGAGATATGAATTTTTTAAGTATTTGTTGGTTAAACAATTTGTAGCTTTACTAATGGATTTCTCAGCTTGTAGAAGTCGGATTGGGACAAGACTAGTCTCGTTGGAATCGTCTTGGTGCATATTTTCATCCTGCACCAAAAAATATGGTCATGCAATTTTATCGCATAATTAGATGGGATACGTCGAGACAAGAAAAACAAGCCTTCGCATAGCTCTCTACTATAATCCGTTCGCGAGATATGAATTTTTTAAGTATTTGTTGGTTAAACAATTTGTAGCTTAACTAATGGATTTCTCAGCTTGTAGAAATCGGATTGGGACAAGACTAGTCTCGTTGGACTCGTCTTGGTGGATATTTTCATCCTGCGAAAAAAAATATGGTAATGCAATTTTATCGCATAATTAGATGGGATACGTCGAGGCAAGAAAAACAAGCCTTCGCATAGCTCTCTACGATGCTCCGTTCGCGAGATATGAATTTTTTAAGTGTTTGTTGGTTAAACAATTTGTAGCTTAACTAATGGATTTCTCAGCTTGTACAAATCGGATTGGGACAAGACTAGCCTCGTTGGACTCGTCTTGGTGGATATTTTCATCCTGCGCCAAAAAATATGGTAATGCAATTTTATCGCATAATTAGATGGGATACGTCGAGGCAAGAAAAACAAGCCTTCGCATAGCTCTCTACGATGCTCCGTTCGCGAGATATGAATTTTTTAAGTGTTTGTTGGTTAAACAATTTGTAGCTTAACTAATGGATTTCTCAGCTTGTAGAAATCGGATTGGGACAAGACTAGTCTCGTTGGACTCGCCTTGGTGCATATTTTCATCCTGCGCCAAAAAATATGGTCATGCAATCATATCGCATAATTGGATGGGATACGTCGAGACAAGAAAAACAAGCCTTCGCATAGCTCTCTACGATGCTCCGTTCGCGAGATATGAATTTTTTAAGTATTTGTTGGTTAAACAGTTTGTAGCTTAACTAATGGATTTCTCAGCTTGTAGAAGTCGGATTGGGACAATACTAGTCTCGTTGGACTCGTCTTGGTGCATATTTTCATCCTGCACCAAAAAATATGGTCATGCAATTTTATCGCATAATTAGATGGGATACGTCGAGACAAGAAAAACAGGCCTTCGCATAGCTCTCTACTATAATCCGTTCGCGAGATATGAATTTTTTAAGTATTTGTTGGTTAAACAATTTGTAGCTTAACTAATGGATTTCTCAGCTTGTAGAAGTCGGATTGGGACAAGACTAGTCTCGTTGGAATCGTCTTGGTGCATATTTTCATCCTGCACCAAAAAATATGGTCATGCAATTATATCGCATAATTGGATGGGATACGTCGAGACAAGAAAAACAAGAGTTGCATAGCTCTCTACGATGCTCCGTTCGCGAGATATGAATTTTTTAAGTATTTGTTGGTTAAACAATTTGTAGCTTAACTAATGGATTTCTCAGCTTGTAGAAGACGGATTGGGACAAGACTAGTCTCGTTGGACTCGTCTTGGTGGATATTTTCATCCTGCGCCAAAAATTATGGTAATGCAATTTTATCGCATAATTAGATGGGATACATCGAGACAAGAAAAACAGGCCTTCGCATAGCTCTCTACTATAATCCGTTCGCGAGATATGAATTTTTTAAGTATTTGTTGGTTAAACAATTTGTAGCTTAACTAATGGATTTCTCAGCTTGTAGAAGACGGATTGGGACAAGACTAGTCTCGTTGGACTCGTCTTGGTGGATATTTTCATCCTGCGCCAAAAATTATGGTAATGCAATTTTATCGCATAATTAGATGGGATACGTCGAGGCAAGAAAAACAAGCCTTCGCATAGCTCTCTACGATGCTCCGTTCGCGAGATATGAATTTTTTAAGTGTTTGTTGGTTAAACAATTTGTAGCTTAACTAATGGATTTCTCAGCTTGTAGAAATCGGATTGGGACAAGACTAGTCTCGTTGGACTCGTCTTGGTGCATATTTTCATCCTGCGCCAAAAAATATGGCCATGCAATTATATCGCATAATTAGATGGGATACGTCGAGACAAGAAAAACAAGCCTTCGCATAGCTCTCTACTATAATCCGTTCGCGAGATATGAATTTTTTAAGTATTTGTTGGTTAAACAATTTCTAGCTTAACTAATGGATTTCTCAGCTTGTAGAAGTCGGATTGGGACAAGACTAGTCTCGTTGGACTCGTCTTGGTGCATATTTTCATCCTGCGCCAAAAAATATGGTCATGCAATTTTATCGCATAATTAGATGGGATACGTCGAGACAAGAAAAACAAGCCTTCGCATAGCTCTCTACTATAATCCGTTCGCGAGATATGAATTTTTTAAGTATTTGTTGGTTAAACAATTTGTAGCTTAACTAATGAATTTCTCAGCTTGTAGAAGTCGGATTGGGACAAGACTAGTCTCGTTGGAATCGTCTTGGTGCATATTTTCATCCTGCACCAAAAAATATGGTCATGCAATTTTATCGCATAATTAGATGGGATACGTCGAGACAAGAAAAACAAGCCTTCGCATAGCTCTCTACTATAATCCGTTCGCGAGATATGAATTTTTTAAGTATTTGTTGGTTAAACAATTTGTAGCTTAACTAATGGATTTCTCAGCTTGTAGAAATCGGATTGGGACAAGACTAGTCTCGTTGGACTCGTCTTGGTGCATATTTTCATCCCTCACCATAAAATATGGTCATGCTATTTTATCGCATAATTAGATGGGATACGTCGAGACAAGAAAAACAAGCCTTCGCATAGCTCTCTACTATAATCCGTTCGCGAGATTTGAATTTTTTAAGTATTTGTTGGTTAAACAATTTGTAGATTAACTAATTGATTTCTCAGCTTGTAGAAATCGGATTGGGACAAGACTAGTCTCGTTGGACTCGTCTTGGTGCATATTTTCATCCTGCGCCAAAAAATATGGTCATGCAATCATATCGCATAATTGGATGGGATACGTCGAGACAAGAAAAACAAGCCTTCGCATAGCTCTCTACGATGCTCCGTTCGCGAGATATGAATTTTTTAAGTATTTGTTGGTTAAACAGTTTGTAGCTTAACTAATGGATTTCTCAGCTTGTAGAAGTCGGATTGGGACAAGACTAGTCTCGTTGGAATCGTCTTGGTGCATATTTTCATCCTGCACCAAAAAATATGGTCATGCAATTTTATCTCATAATTAGATGGGATACGTCGAGACAAGAAAAACAAGCCTTCGCATAGCTCTCTACTATAATCCGTTCGCGAGATTTGAATTTTTTAAGTATTTGTTGGTTAAACAATTTGTAGCTTAACTAATTGATTTCTCAGCTTGTAGAAGTCGCATTAGGACAAGACTAGTCTCGTTGGACTCGTCTTGGTGCATATTTTCATCCTGCACCAAAAAATATGGTCATGCAATTATATCGCATAATTGGATGGGATACGTCGAGACAAGAAAAACAAGAGTTGCATAGCTCTCTACGATGCTCCGTTCGCGAGATATGAATTTTTTAAGTATTTGTTGGTTAAACAATTTGTAGCTTAACTAATGGATTTCTCAGCTTGTAGAAGACGGATTGGGACAAGACTAGTCTCGTTGGACTCGTCTTGGTGGATATTTTCATCCTGCGCCAAAAATTATGGTAATGCAATTTTATCGCATAATTAGATGGGATACGTCGAGGCAAGAAAAACAAGCCTTCGCATAGCTCTCTACGATGCTCCGTTCGCGAGATATGAATTTTTTAAGTGTTTGTTGGTTAAACAATTTGTAGCTTAACTAATGGATTTCTCAGCTTGTAGAAATCGGATTGGGACAAGACTAGTCTCGTTGGACTCGTCTTGGTGCATATTTTCATCCTGCGCCAAAAAATATGGCCATGCAATTATATCGCATAATTAGATGGGATACGTCGAGACAAGAAAAACAAGCCTTCGCATAGCTCTCTACTATAATCCGTTCGCGAGATATGAATTTTTTAAGTATTTGTTGGTTAAACAATTTCTAGCTTAACTAATGGATTTCTCAGCTTGTAGAAGTCGGATTGGGACAAGACTAGTCTCGTTGGACTCGTCTTGGTGCATATTTTCATCCTGCGCCAAAAAATATGGTCATGCAATCATATCGCATAATTGGATGGGATACGTCGAGACAAGAAAAACAAGCCTTCGCATAGCTCTCTACGATGCTCCGTTCGCGAGATATGAATTTTTTAAGTATTTGTTGGTTAAACAATTTGTAGCTTAACTAATGGATTTCTCAGCTTGTAGAAATCGGATTGGGACAAGACTAGTCTCGTTGGACTCGTCTTGGTGCATATTTTCATCCCTCACCATAAAATATGGTCATGCAATCATATCGCATAATTGGATGGGATACGTCGAGACAAGAAAAACAAGCCTTCGCATAGCTCTCTACGATGCTCCGTTCGCGAGATATGAATTTTTTAAGTATTTGTTGGTTAAACAGTTTGTAGCTTAACTAATGGATTTCTCAGCTTGTAGAAGTCGGATTGGGACAATACTAGTCTCGTTGGACTCGTCTTGGTGCATATTTTCATCCTGCACCAAAAAATATGGTCATGCAATTTTATCGCATAATTAGATGGGATACGTCGAGACAAGAAAAACAAGCCTTCGCATAGCTCTCTACTATAATCCGTTCGCGAGATATGAATTTTTTAAGTATTTGTTGGTTAAACAATTTGTAGCTTAACTAATGAATTTCTCAGCTTGTAGAAGTCGGATTGGGACAAGACTAGTCTCGTTGGAATCGTCTTGGTGCATATTTTCATCCTGCACCAAAAAATATGGTCATGCAGTTTTATCGCATAATTAGATGGGATACGTCGAGACAAGAAAAACAAGCCTTTGCATAGCTCTCTACGATGCTCCGTTCGCGAGATATGAATTTTTTAAGTGTTTGTTCGTTAAACAATTTGTAGCTTAACTAATGGATTTCTCAGCTTGTAGAAGTCGGATTGGGACAAGACTAGTCTCGTTGGACTCGTCTTGGTGCATATTTTCATCCTGCGCCAAAAAATATGGTCATGCAATCATATCGCATAATTGGATGGGATACGTCGAGACAAGAAAAACAAGCCTTCGCATAGCTCTCTACGATGCTCCGTTCGCGAGATATGAATTTTTTAAGTATTTGTTGGTTAAACAATTTGTAGCTTAACTAATGGATTTCTCATATTGTAGAAGTCGGATTGGGACAAGACTAGTCTCGTTGGACTCGTCTTGGTGCATATTTTCATCCTGCACCAAAAAATATGGTCATGCAATTTTATCGCATAATTAGATGGGATACGTCGAGACAAGAAAAACAAGCCTTCGCATAGCTCTCTACTATAATCCGTTCGCGAGATATGAATTTTTTAAGTATTTGTTGGTTAAACAATTTGTAGCTTAACTAATGGATTTCTCAGCTTGTAGAAGTCGGATTGGGACAAGACTAGTCTCGTTGGACTCGTCTTGGTGCATATTTTCATCCTGCACCAAAAAATATGGTCATGCAATTTTATCGCATAATTAGATGGGATACGTCGAGACAAGAAAAACAAGCCTTCGCATAGCTCTCTACTATAATCCGTTCGCGAGATATGAATTTTTTAAGTATTTGTTGGTTAAACAATTTGTAGCTTAACTAATGAATTTCTCAGCTTGTAGAAGTCGGATTGGGACAAGACTAGTCTCGTTGGACTCGTCTTGGTGCATATTTTCATCGTGCACCAAAAAATATGGTCATGCAATTTTATCGCATAATTAGATGGGATACGTCGAGACAAGAAAAACAAGCCTTCGCATAGCTCTCTACGATGCTCCGTTCGCGAGATATGAATTTTTTAAGTATTTGTTGGTTAAACAATTTGTAGTTTAACTAATGAATTTCTCAGCTTGTAGAAGTCGGATTGGGACAAAACTAGTCTCGTTGGAATCGTCTTGGTGCATATTTTCATCCTGCGCCAAAAATATGGTCATGCAATCATATCGCATAATTGGATGGGATACGTCGAGACAAGAAAAACAAGCCTTCGCATAGCTCTCTACGATGCTCCGTTCGCGAGATATGAATTTTTTAAGTATTTGTTGGTTAAACAATTTGTAGCTTAACTAATGGATTTCTCATATTGTAGAAGTCGGATTGGGACAAGACTAGTCTCGTTGGACTCGTCTTGGTGCATATTTTCATCCTGCACCAAAAAATAAGGTCATGCAATTTTATCGCATAATTAGATGGGATACGTCGAGACAAGAAAAACAAGCCTTCGCATAGCTCTCTACTATAATCCGTTCGCGAGATATGAATTTTTTAAGTATTTGTTGGTTAAACAATTTGTAGCTTAACTAATGAATTTCTCAGCTTGTAGAAGTCGGATTGGAACAAGATTAGTCTCGTTGGACTCTTCTTGGTGCATATTTTCATCCTGCGCCAAAAAATATGGTCATGCAATCATATCGCATAATTGGATGGGATACGTCGAGACAAGAAAAACAAGCCTTCGCATAGCTCTCTACGATGCTCCGTTCGCGAGATATGAATTTTTTAAGTATTTGTTGGTTAAACAATTTGTAGCTTAACTAATGGATTTCTCAGCTTGTAGAAGTCGGATTGGGACAAGACTAGTCTCGTTGGAATCGTCTTGGTGCATATTTTAATCCTGCACCAAAAAATATGGTCATGCAATTTTATCTCATAATTAGATGGGATACGTCGAGACAAGAAAAACAAGCCTTCGCATAGCTCTCTACTATAATCCGTTCGCGAGATTTGAATTTATTAAGTATTTGTTGGTTAAACAATTTGTAGCTTAACTAATTGATTTCTCAGCTTGTAGAAGTCGGTTTAGGACAAGACTAGTCTCGTTGGACTCGTCTTGGTGCATATTTTCATCCTGCACCAAAAAATATGGTCATGCAATTATATCGCATAATTGGATGGGATACGTCGAGACAAGAAAAACAAGAGTTGCATAGCTCTCTACGATGCTCCGTTCGCGAGATATGAATTTTTTAAGTATTTGTTGGTTAAACAATTTGTAGCTTAACTAATGGATTTCTCAGCTTGTAGAAGACGGATTGGGACAAGACTAGTCTCGTTGGACTCGTCTTGGTGGATATTTTCATCCTGCGCCAAAAATTATGGTAATGCAATTTTATCGCATAATTAGATGGGATACGTCGAGACAAGAAAAACAGGCCTTCGCATAGCTCTCTACTATAATCCGTTCGCGAGATATGAATTTTTTAAGTATTTGTTGGTTAAACAATTTGTAGCTTAACTAATGGATTTCTCAGCTTGTAGAAGACGGATTGGGACAAGACTAGTCTCGTTGGACTCGTCTTGGTGGATATTTTCATCCTGCGCCAAAAAATATGGTCATGCAATCATATCGCATAATTGGATGGGATACGTCGAGACAAGAAAAACAAGCCTTCGCATAGCTCTCTACGATGCTCCGTTCGCGAGATATGAATTTTTTAAGTATTTGTTGGTTAAACAATTTGTAGCTTAACTAATGGATTTCTCAGCTTGTAGAAGTCGGATTGGGACAAGACTAGTCTCGTTGGACTCGTCTTGGTGCATATTTTCATCCTGCGCCATAAAATATGGTCATGCAATTTTATCGCATAATTAGATGGGATACGTCGAGACAAGAAAAACAAGCCTTTGCATAGCTCTCTACGATGCTCCGTTCGCGAGATATGAATTTTTTAAGTATTTGTTGGTTAAACAATTTGTAGCTTAACTAATGGATTTCTCAGCTTGTAGAAATCGGATTGGGACAAGACTAGTCTCGTTGGACTCGTCTTGGTGCATATTTTCATCCCTCACCATAAAATATGGTCATGCAATCATATCGCATAATTGGATGGGATACGTCGAGACAAGAAAAACAAGCCTTCGCATAGCTCTCTACGATGCTCCGTTCGCGAGATATGAATTTTTTAAGTATTTGTTGGTTAAACAGTTTGTAGCTTAACTAATGGATTTCTCAGCTTGTAGAAGTCGGATTGGGACAATACTAGTCTCGTTGGACTCGTCTTGGTGCATATTTTCATCCTGCACCAAAAAATATGGTCATGCAATTTTATCGCATAATTAGATGGGATACGTCGAGACAAGAAAAACAAGCCTTCGCATAGCTCTCTACTATAATCCGTTCGCGAGATATGAATTTTTTAAGTATTTGTTGGTTAAACAATTTGTAGCTTAACTAATGAATTTCTCAGCTTGTAGAAGTCGGATTGGGACAAGACTAGTCTCGTTGGAATCGTCTTGGTGCATATTTTCATCCTGCACCAAAAAATATGGTCATGCAGTTTTATCGCATAATTAGATGGGATACGTCGAGACAAGAAAAACAAGCCTTCGCATAGCTCTCTACTATAATCCGTTCGCGAGATATGAATTTTTTAAGTATTTGTTGGTTAAACAATTTGTAGCTTAACTAATGGATTTCTCAGCTTGTAGAAGTCGGATTGGGACAAGACTAGTCTCGTTGGACTCGTCTTGGTGCATATTTTCATCCTGCACCAAAAAATATGGTCATGCAATTATATCGCATAATTGGATGGGATACGTCGAGACAAGAAAAACAAGCCTTTGCATAGCTCTCTACGATGCTCCGTTCGCGAGATATGAATTTTTTAAGTGTTTGTTCGTTAAACAATTTGTAGCTTAACTAATGGATTTCTCAGCTTGTAGAAGTCGGATTGGGACAAGACTAGTCTCGTTGGACTCGTCTTGGTGCATATTTTCATCCTGCGCCAAAAAATATGGTCATGCAATCATATCGCATAATTGGATGGGATACGTCGAGACAAGAAAAACAAGCCTTCGCATAGCTCTCTACGATGCTCCGTTCGCGAGATATGAATTTTTTAAGTATTTGTTGGTTAAACAATTTGTAGCTTAACTAATGGATTTCTCATATTGTAGAAGTCGGATTGGGACAAGACTAGTCTCGTTGGACTCGTCTTGGTGCATATTTTCATCCTGCACCAAAAAATATGGTCATGCAATTTTATCGCATAATTAGATGGGATACGTCGAGACAAGAAAAACAAGCCTTCGCATAGCTCTCTACTATAATCCGTTCGCGAGATATGAATTTTTTAAGTATTTGTTGGTTAAACAATTTGTAGCTTAACTAATGGATTTCTCAGCTTGTAGAAGTCGGATTGGGACAAGACTAGTCTCGTTGGACTCGTCTTGGTGCATATTTTCATCCTGCACCAAAAAATATGGTCATGCAATTTTATCGCATAATTAGATGGGATACGTCGAGACAAGAAAAACAAGCCTTCGCATAGCTCTCTACTATAATCCGTTCGCGAGATATGAATTTTTTAAGTATTTGTTGGTTAAACAATTTGTAGCTTAACTAATGAATTTCTCAGCTTGTAGAAGTCGGATTGGGACAAGACTAGTCTCGTTGGACTCGTCTTGGTGCATATTTTCATCGTGCACCAAAAAATATGGTCATGCAATTTTATCGCATAATTAGATGGGATACGTCGAGACAAGAAAAACAAGCCTTCGCATAGCTCTCTACGATGCTCCGTTCGCGAGATATGAATTTTTTAAGTATTTGTTGGTTAAACAATTTGTAGTTTAACTAATGAATTTCTCAGCTTGTAGAAGTCGGATTGGGACAAAACTAGTCTCGTTGGAATCGTCTTGGTGCATATTTTCATCCTGCGCCAAAAAATATGGTCATGCAATCATATCGCATAATTGGATGGGATACGTCGAGACAAGAAAAACAAGCCTTCGCATAGCTCTCTACGATGCTCCGTTCGCGAGATATGAATTTTTTAAGTATTTGTTGGTTAAACAATTTGTAGCTTAACTAATGGATTTCTCATATTGTAGAAGTCGGATTGGGACAAGACTAGTCTCGTTGGACTCGTCTTGGTGCATATTTTCATCCTGCACCAAAAAATATGGTCATGCAATTTTATCGCATAATTAGATGGGATACGTCGAGACAAGAAAAACAAGCCTTCGCATAGCTCTCTACTATAATCCGTTCGCGAGATATGAATTTTTTAAGTATTTGTTGGTTAAACAATTTGTAGCTTAACTAATGAATTTCTCAGCTTGTAGAAGTCGGATTGGAACAAGATTAGTCTCGTTGGACTCTTCTTGGTGCATATTTTCATCCTGCGCCAAAAAATATGGTCATGCAATCATATCGCATAATTGGATGGGATACGTCGAGACAAGAAAAACAAGCCTTCGCATAGCTCTCTACGATGCTCCGTTCGCGAGATATGAATTTTTTAAGTATTTGTTGGTTAAACAATTTGTAGCTTAACTAATGGATTTCTCAGCTTGTAGAAGACGGATTGGGACAAGACTAGTCTCGTTGGACTCGTCTTGGTGGATATTTTCATCCTGCGCCAAAAATTATGGTAATGCAATTTTATCGCATAATTAGATGGGATACGTCGAGACAAGAAAAACAGGCCTTCGCATAGCTCTCTACTATAATCCGTTCGCGAGATATGAATTTTTTAAGTATTTGTTGGTTAAACAATTTGTAGCTTAACTAATGGATTTCTCAGCTTGTAGAAGACGGATTGGGACAAGACTAGTCTCGTTGGACTCGTCTTGGTGGATATTTTCATCCTGCGCCAAAAATTATGGTAATGCAATTTTATCGCATAATTAGATGGGATACGTCGAGGCAAGAAAAACAAGCCTTCGCATAGCTCTCTACGATGCTCCGTTCGCGAGATATGAATTTTTTAAGTGTTTGTTGGTTAAACAATTTGTAGCTTAACTAATGGATTTCTCAGCTTGTAGAAATCGGATTGGGACAAGACTAGTCTCGTTGGACTCGTCTTGGTGCATATTTTCATCCTGCGCCAAAAAATATGGCCATGCAATTATATCGCATAATTAGATGGGATACGTCGAGACAAGAAAAACAAGCCTTCGCATAGCTCTCTACTATAATCCGTTCGCGAGATATGAATTTTTTAAGTATTTGTTGGTTAAACAATTTCTAGCTTAACTAATGGATTTCTCAGCTTGTAGAAGTCGGATTGGGACAAGACTAGTCTCGTTGGACTCGTCTTGGTGCATATTTTCATCCTGCGCCAAAAAATATGGTCATGCAATTTTATCGCATAATTAGATGGGATACGTCGAGACAAGAAAAACAAGCCTTCGCATAGCTCTCTACTATAATCCGTTCGCGAGATATGAATTTTTTAAGTATTTGTTGGTTAAACAATTTGTAGCTTAACTAATGAATTTCTCAGCTTGTAGAAGTCGGATTGGGACAAGACTAGTCTCGTTGGAATCGTCTTGGTGCATATTTTCATCCTGCACCAAAAAATATGGTCATGCAATTTTATCGCATAATTAGATGGGATACGTCGAGACAAGAAAAACAAGCCTTCGCATAGCTCTCTACTATAATCCGTTCGCGAGATATGAATTTTTTAAGTATTTGTTGGTTAAACAATTTGTAGCTTAACTAATGGATTTCTCAGCTTGTAGAAATCGGATTGGGACAAGACTAGTCTCGTTGGACTCGTCTTGGTGCATATTTTCATCCCTCACCATAAAATATGGTCATGCTATTTTATCGCATAATTAGATGGGATACGTCGAGACAAGAAAAACAAGCCTTCGCATAGCTCTCTACTATAATCCGTTCGCGAGATTTGAATTTTTTAAGTATTTGTTGGTTAAACAATTTGTAGATTAACTAATTGATTTCTCAGCTTGTAGAAATCGGATTGGGACAAGACTAGTCTCGTTGGACTCGTCTTGGTGCATATTTTCATCCTGCGCCAAAAAATATGGTCATGCAATCATATCGCATAATTGGATGGGATACGTCGAGACAAGAAGAACAAGCCTTCGCATAGCTCTCTACGATGCTCCGTTCGCGAGATATGAATTTTTTAAGTATTTGTTGGTTAAACAGTTTGTAGCTTAACTAATGGATTTCTCAGCTTGTAGAAGTCGGATTGGGACAAGACTAGTCTCGTTGGAATCGTCTTGGTGCATATTTTCATCCTGCACCAAAAAATATGGTCATGCAATTTTATCTCATAATTAGATGGGATACGTCGAGACAAGAAAAACAAGCCTTCGCATAGCTCTCTACTATAATCCGTTCGCGAGATTTGAATTTTTTAAGTATTTGTTGGTTAAACAATTTGTAGCTTAACTAATTGATTTCTCAGCTTGTAGAAGTCGCATTAGGACAAGACTAGTCTCTTTGGACTCGTCTTGGTGCATATTTTCATCCTGCACCAAAAAATATGGTCATGCAATTATATCGCATAATTGGATGGGATACGTCGAGACAAGAAAAACAAGAGTTGCATAGCTCTCTACGATGCTCCGTTCGCGAGATATGAATTTTTTAAGTATTTGTTGGTTAAACAATTTGTAGCTTAACTAATGGATTTCTCAGCTTGTAGAAGACGGATTGGGACAAGACTAGTCTCGTTGGACTCGTCTTGGTGGATATTTTCATCCTGCGCCAAAAATTATGGTAATGCAATTTTATCGCATAATTAGATGGGATACGTCGAGGCAAGAAAAACAAGCCTTCGCATAGCTCTCTACGATGCTCCGTTCGCGAGATATGAATTTTTTAAGTGTTTGTTGGTTAAACAATTTGTAGCTTAACTAATGGATTTCTCAGCTTGTAGAAATCGGATTGGGACAAGACTAGTCTCGTTGGACTCGTCTTGGTGCATATTTTCATCCTGCGCCAAAAAATATGGCCATGCAATTATATCGCATAATTAGATGGGATACGTCGAGACAAGAAAAACAAGCCTTCGCATAGCTCTCTACTATAATCCGTTCGCGAGATATGAATTTTTTAAGTATTTGTTGGTTAAACAATTTCTAGCTTAACTAATGGATTTCTCAGCTTGTAGAAGTCGGATTGGGACAAGACTAGTCTCGTTGGACTCGTCTTGGTGCATATTTTCATCCTGCGCCAAAAAATATGGTCATGCAATCATATCGCATAATTGGATGGGATACGTCGAGACAAGAAAAACAAGCCTTCGCATAGCTCTCTACGATGCTCCGTTCGCGAGATATGAATTTTTTAAGTATTTGTTGGTTAAACAATTTGTAGATTAACTAATTGATTTCTCAGCTTGTAGAAATCGGATTGGGACAAGACTAGTCTCGTTGGACTCGTCTTGGTGCATATTTTCATCCCTCACCATAAAATATCGTCATGCAATCATATCGCATAATTGGATGGGATACGTCGAGACAAGAAAAACAAGCCTTCGCATAGCTCTCTACGATGCTCCGTTCGCGAGATATGAATTTTTTAAGTATTTGTTGGTTAAACAATTTGTAGCTTAACTAATTGATTTCTCAGCTTGTAGAAGTCGGATTGGGACAAGACTAGTCTCGTTGGACTCGTCTTGGTGCATATTTTCATCCTGCACCAAAAAATATGGTCATGCAATTATATCGCATAATTGGATTGGATACGTCGAGACAAGAAAAACAAGAGTTGCATAGCTCTCTACGATGCTCCGTTCGCGAGATATGAATTTTTTAAGTATTTGTTGGTTAAACAATTTGTAGCTTAACTAATGGATTTCTCAGCTTGTAGAAGACGGATTGGGACAAGACTAGTCTCGTTGGACTCGTCTTGGTGGATATTTTCATCCTGCGCCTAAAAATATGGTAATGCAATTTTATCGCATAATTAGATGGGATACGTCGAGACAAGAAAAACAAGCCTTCGCATAGCTCTCTACGATGCTCCGTTCGCGAGATATGAATTTTTTAAGTATTTGTTGGTTAAACAATTTGTAGCTTAACTAATGGATTTCTCAGCTTGTAGAAATCGGATTGGGACAAGACTAGTCTCGTTGGACTCGTCTTGGTGCATATTTTCATCCCTCACCATAAAATATGGTCATGCTATTTTATCGCATAATTAGATGGGATACGTCGAGACAAGAAAAACAAGCCTTCGCATAGCTCTCTACTATAATCCGTTCGCGAGATTTGAATTTTTTAAGTATTTGTTGGTTAAACAATTTGTAGCTTAACTAATTGATTTCTCAGCTTGTAGAAGTCGGATTGGGACAAGACTAGTCTCGTTGGACTCGTCTTGGTGCATATTTTCATCCTGCACCAAAAAATATGGTCATGCAATTATATCGCATAATTGGATGGGATACGTCGAGACAAGAAAAACAAGAGTTGCATAGCTCTCTACGATGCTCCGTTCGCGAGATATGAATTTTTTAAGTATTTGTTGGTTAAACAATTTGTAGCTTAACTAATGGATTTCTCAGCTTGTAGAAGACGGATTGGGACAAGACTAGTCTCGTTGGACTCGTCTTGGTGGATATTTTCATCCTGCGCCTAAAAATATGGTAATGCAATTTTATCGCATAATTAGATGGGATACGTCGAGGCAAGAAAAACAAGCCTTCGCATAGCTCTCTACGATGCTCCGTTCGCGAGATATGAATTTTTTAAGTGTTTGTTGGTTAAACAATTTGTAGCTTAACTAATGGATTTCTCAGCTTGTAGAAGACGGATTGGGACAAGACTAGTCTCGTTGGACTCGTCTTGGTGCATATTTTCATCCTGCACCAAAAAATATGGTCATGCAATTTTATCGCATAATTAGATGGGATACGTCGAGACAAGAAAAACAAGCCTTCGCATAGCTCTCTACTATAATCCGTTCGCGAGATATGAATTTTTTAAGTATTTGTTGGTTAAACAATTTGTAGCTTAACTAATTGATTTCTCAGCTTGTAGAAGTCGGTTTAGGACAAGACTAGTCTCGTTGGACTCGTCTTGGTGCATATTTTCATCCTGCACCAAAAAATATGGTCATGCAATTATATCGCATAATTGGATGGGATACGTCGAGACAAGAAAAACAAGAGTTGCATAGCTCTCTACGATGCTCCGTTCGCGAGATATGAATTTTTTAAGTATTTGTTGGTTAAACAATTTGTAGCTTAACTAATGGATTTCTCAGCTTGTAGAAGTCGGATTGGGACAAGACTAGTCTCGTTGGACTCGTCTTGGTGCATATTTTCATCCTGCACCAAAAAATATGGTCATGCAATTTTATCGCATAATTAGATGGGATACGTCGAGACATGAAAAACAAGCCTTCGCATAGCTCTCTACTATAATCCGTTCGCGAGATTTGAATTTTTTAAGTATTTGTTGGTTAAACAATTTGTAGCTTAACTAATGGATTTCTCAGCTTGTAGAAGTCGGATTGGGACAAGACTAGTCTCGTTGGACTCGTCTTGGTGCATATTTTCATCCTGCACCAAAAAATATGGTCATGCAATTTTATCGCATAATTAGATGGGATACGTCGAGACAAGAAAAACAAGCCTTCGCATAGCTCTCTACGATGCTCCGTTCGCGAGATATGAATTTTTTAAGTGTTTGTTGGTTAAACAATTTGTAGCTTAACTAATGGATTTCTCAGCTTGTAGAAGTCGGATTGGGACAAGACTAGTCTCGTTGGAATCGTCTTGGTGCATATTTTCATCCTGCACCAAAAAATATGGTCATGCAATTTTATCTCATAATTAGATGGGATACGTCGAGACAAGAAAAACAAGCCTTCGCATAGCTCTCTACTATAATCCGTTCGCGAGATTTGAATTTTTTAAGTATTTGTTGGTTAAACAATTTGTAGCTTAACTAATGGATTTCTCAGCTTGTAGAAGTCGGATTGGGACAAGACTAGTCTCGTTGGAATCGTCTTGGTGCATATTTTCATCCTGCACCAAAAAATATGGTCATGCAATTTTATCGCATAATTAGATGGGATACGTCGAGACAAGAAAAACAAGCCTTCGCATAGCTCTCTACTATAATCCGTTCGCGAGATTTGAATTTTTTAAGTATTTGTTGGTTAAACAATTTGTAGCTTAACTAATGGATTTCTCAGCTTGTAGAAGTCGGATTGGGACAAGACTAGTCTCGTTGGACTCGTCTTGGTGCATATTTTCATCCTGCACCAAAAAATATGGTCATGCAATTTTATCGCATAATTAGATGGGATACGTCGAGACAAGAAAAACAAGCCTTCGCATAGCTCTCTACGATGCTCCGTTCGCGAGATATGAATTTTTTAAGTGTTTGTTGGTTAAACAATTTGTAGCTTAACTAATGGATTTCTCAGCTTGTAGAAGTCGGATTGGGACAAGACTAGTCTCGTTGGAATCGTCTTGGTGCATATTTTCATCCTGCACCAAAAAATATGGTCATGCAATTTTATCTCATAATTAGATGGGATACGTCGAGACAAGAAAAACAAGCCTTCGCATAGCTCTCTACTATAATCCGTTCGCGAGATTTGAATTTTTTAAGTATTTGTTGGTTAAACAATTTGTAGCTTAACTAATGGATTTCTCAGCTTGTAGAAGACGGATTGGGACAAGACTAGTCTCGTTGGACTCGTCTTGGTGGATATTTTCATCCTGCGCCAAAAAATATGGTAATGCAATTTTATCGCATAATTAGATGGGATACGTCGAGGCAAGAAAAACAAGCCTTCGCATAGCTCTCTACGATGCTCCGTTCGCGAGATATGAATTTTTTAAGTGTTTGTTGGTTAAACAATTTGTAGCTTAACTAATGGATTTCTCAGCTTGTAGAAATCGGATTGGGACAAGACTAGTCTCGTTGGACTCGTCTTGGTGCATATTTTCATCCTGCGCCAAAAAATATGGTCATGCAATCATATCGCATAATTGGATGGGATACGTCGAGACAAGAAAAACAAGCCTTCGCATAGCTCTCTACGATGCTCCGTTCGCGAGATATGAATTTTTTAAGTATTTGTTGGTTAAACAGTTTGTAGCTTAACTAATGGATTTCTCAGCTTGTAGAAGTCGGATTGGGACAAGACTAGTCTCGTTGGAATCGTCTTGGTGCATATTTTCATCCTGCACCAAAAAATATGGTCATGCAATTTTATCTCATAATTAGATGGGATACGTCGAGACAAAAAAAACAAGCCTTCGCATAGCTCTCTAC
Source organism: Prorops nasuta (assembly GCF_024137725.1). Lineage (NCBI taxonomy): Eukaryota > Metazoa > Arthropoda > Insecta > Hymenoptera > Bethylidae > Prorops > Prorops nasuta. The sequence goes on from NW_027116798.1 coordinate 18,287,374, forward strand.
TATAATCCGTTCGCGAGATTTGAATTTTTTAAGTATTTGTTGGTTAAACAATTTGTAGCTTAACTAATTGATTTCTCAGCTTGTAGAAGTCGCATTAGGACAAGACTAGTCTCGTTGGACTCGTCTTGGTGCATATTTTCATCCTGCACCAAAAAATATGGTCATGCAATTATATCGCATAATTGGATGGGATACGTCGAGACAAGAAAAACAAGAGTTGCATAGCTCTCTACGATGCTCCGTTCGCGAGATATGAATTTTTTAAGTATTTGTTGGTTAAACAATTTGTAGCTTAACTAATGGATTTCTCAGCTTGTAGAAGACGGATTGGGACAAGACTAGTCTCGTTGGACTCGTCTTGGTGGATATTTTCATCCTGCGCCAAAAATTATGGTAATGCAATTTTATCGCGTAATTAGATGGGATACGTCGAGACAAGAAAAACAAGCCTTCGCATAGCTCTCTACGATGCTCCGTTCGCGAGATATGAATTTTTTAAGTATTTGTTGGTTAAACAATTTGTAGCTTAACTAATGGATTTCTCAGCTTGTAGAAGTCGGATTGGGACAAGACTAGTCTCGTTGGAATCGTCTTGGTGCATATTTTCATCCTGCACCAAAAAATATGGTCATGCAATTTTATCGCATAATTAGATGGGATACGTCGAGACAAGAAAAACAGGCCTTCGCATAGCTCTCTACGATGCTCCGTTCGCGAGATATGAATTTTTTAAGTATTTGTTGGTTAAACAATTTGTAGCTTAACTAATGGATTTCTCAGCTTGTAGAAGTCGGATTGGGACAAGACTAGTCTCGTTGGAATCGTCTTGGTGCATATTTTCATCCTGCACCAAAAAATATGGTCATGCAATTTTATCGCATAATTAGATGGGATACGTCGAGACAAGAAAAACAGGCCTTCGCATAGCTCTCTACTATAATCCGTTCGCGAGATATGAATTTTTTAAGTATTTGTTGGTTAAACAATTTGTAGCTTAACTAATGGATTTCTCAGCTTGTAGAAGTCGGATTGGGACAAGACTAGTCTCGTTGGAATCGTCTTGGTGCATATTTTAATCCTGCACCAAAAAATATGGTCATGCAATTTTATCTCATAATTAGATGGGATACGTCGAGACAAGAAAAACAAGCCTTCGCATAGCTCTCTACTATAATCCGTTCGCGAGATTTGAATTTATTAAGTATTTGTTGGTTAAACAATTTGTAGCTTAACTAATTGATTTCTCAGCTTGTAGAAGTCGGTTTAGGACAAGACTAGTCTCGTTGGACTCGTCTTGGTGCATATTTTCATCCTGCACCAAAAAATATGGTCGTGCAATTATATCGCATAATTGGATGGGATACGTCGAGACAAGAAAAACAAGAGTTGCATAGCTCTCTACGAAGCTCCGTTCGCGAGATATGAATTTTTTAAGTATTTGTTGGTTAAACAATTTGTAGCTTAACTAATGGATTTCTCAGCTTGTAGAAGACGGATTGGGACAAGACTAGTCTCGTTGGACTCGTCTTGGTGGATATTTTCATCCTGCGCCAAAAATTATGGTAATGCAATTTTATCGCATAATTAGATGGGATACGTCGAGACAAGAAAAACAGGCCTTCGCATAGCTCTCTACTATAATCCGTTCGCGAGATATGAATTTTTTAAGTATTTGTTGGTTAAACAATTTGTAGCTTAACTAATGGATTTCTCAGCTTGTAGAAGACGGATTGGGACAAGACTAGTCTCGTTGGACTCGTCTTGGTGGATATTTTCATCCTGCGCCAAAAATTATGGTAATGCAATTTTATCGCATAATTAGATGGGATACGTCGAGGCAAGAAAAACAAGCCTTCCCATAGCTCTCTACGATGCTCCGTTCGCGAGATATGAATTTTTTAAGTGTTTGTTGGTTAAACAATTTGTAGCTTAACTAATGGATTTCTCAGCTTGTAGAAATCGGATTGGGACAAGACTAGTCTCGTTGGACTCGTCTTGGTGCATATTTTCATCCTGCGCCAAAAAATATGGCCATGCAATTATATCGCATAATTAGATGGGATACGTCGAGACAAGAAAAACAAGCCTTCGCATAGCTCTCTACTATAATCCGTTCGCGAGATATGAATTTTTTAAGTATTTGTTGGTTAAACAATTTCTAGCTTAACTAATGGATTTCTCAGCTTGTAGAAGTCGGATTGGGACAAGACTAGTCTCGTTGGACTCGTCTTGGTGCATATTTTCATCCTGCGCCAAAAAATATGGTCATGCAATTTTATCGCATAATTAGATGGGATACGTCGAGACAAGAAAAACAAGCCTTCGCATAGCTCTCTACTATAATCCGTTCGCGAGATATGAATTTTTTAAGTATTTGTTGGTTAAACAATTTGTAGCTTAACTAATGAATTTCTCAGCTTGTAGAAGTCGGATTGGGACAAGACTAGTCTCGTTGGACTCGTCTTGGTGGATATTTTCATCCTGCGCCAAAAATTATGGTAATGCAATTTTATCGCATAATTAGATGGGATACGTCGAGGCAAGAAAAACAAGCCTTCCCATAGCTCTCTACGATGCTCCGTTCGCGAGATATGAATTTTTTAAGTGTTTGTTGGTTAAACAATTTGTAGCTTAACTAATGGATTTCTCAGCTTGTAGAAATCGGATTGGGACAAGACTAGTCTCGTTGGACTCGTCTTGGTGCATATTTTCATCCTGCGCCAAAAAATATGGCCATGCAATTATATCACATAATTAGATGGGATACGTCGAGACAAGAAAAACAAGCCTTCGCATAGCTCTCTACTATAATCCGTTCGCGAGATATGAATTTTTTAAGTATTTGTTGGTTAAACAATTTCTAGCTTAACTAATGGATTTCTCAGCTTGTAGAAGTCGGATTGGGACAAGACTAGTCTCGTTGGACTCGTCTTGGTGCATATTTTCATCCTGCGCCAAAAAATATGGTCATGCAATTTTATCGCATAATTAGATGGGATACGTCGAGACAAGAAAAACAAGCCTTCGCATAGCTCTCTACTATAATCCGTTCGCGAGATATGAATTTTTTAAGTATTTGTTGGTTAAACAATTTGTAGCTTAACTAATGAATTTCTCAGCTTGTAGAAGTCGGATTGGGACAAGACTAGTCTCGTTGGAATCGTCTTGGTGCATATTTTCATCCTGCACCAAAAAATATGGTCATGCAATTTTATCGCATAATTAGATGGGATACGTCGAGACAAGAAAAACAAGCCTTCGCATAGCTCTCTACTATAATCCGTTCGCGAGATATGAATTTTTTAAGTATTTGTTGGTTAAACAATTTGTAGCTTAACTAATGGATTTCTCAGCTTGTAGAAATCGGATTGGGACAAGACTAGTCTCGTTGGACTCGTCTTGGTGCATATTTTCATCCCTCACCATAAAATATGGTCATGCTATTTTATCGCATAATTAGATGGGATACGTCGAGACAAGAAAAACAAGCCTTCGCATAGCTCTCTACTATAATCCGTTCGCGAGATTTGAATTTTTTAAGTATTTGTTGGTTAAACAATTTGTAGATTAACTAATTGATTTCTCAGCTTGTAGAAATCGGATTGGAACAAGATTAGTCTCGTTGGACTCTTCTTGGTGCATATTTTCATCCTGCGCCAAAAAATATGGTCATGCAATCATATCGCATAATTGGATGGGATACGTCGAGACAAGAAAAACAAGCCTTCGCATAGCTCTCTACGATGCTCCGTTCGCGAGATATGAATTTTTTAAGTATTTGTTGGTTAAACAATTTGTAGCTTAACTAATGGATTTCTCAGCTTGTAGAAGTCGGATTGGGACAAGACTAGTCTTGTTGGACTCGTCTTGGTGCATATTTTCATCCTGCGCCATAAAATATGGTCATGCAATTTTATCGCATAATTAGATGGGATACGTCGAGACAAGAAAAACAAGCCTTCGCATAGCTCTCTACGATGCTCCGTTCGCGAGATATGAATTTTTTAAGTATTTGTTGGTTAAACAATTTGTAGCTTAACTAATGGATTTCTCAGCTTGTAGAAGTCGGATTGGGACAAGACTAGTCTCGTTGGAATCGTCTTGGTGCATATTTTAATCCTGCACCAAAAAATATGGTCATGCAATTTTATCTCATAATTAGATGGGATACGTCGAGACAAGAAAAACAAGCCTTCGCATAGCTCTCTACTATAATCCGTTCGCGAGATTTGAATTTATTAAGTATTTGTTGGTTAAACAATTTGTAGCTTAACTAATTGATTTCTCAGCTTGTAGAAGTCGGTTTAGGACAAGACTAGTCTCGTTGGACTCGTCTTGGTGCATATTTTCATCCTGCACCAAAAAATATGGTCATGCAATTATATCGCATAATTGGATGGGATACGTCGAGACAAGAAAAACAAGAGTTGCATAGCTCTCTACGATGCTCCGTTCGCGAGATATGAATTTTTTAAGTATTTGTTGGTTAAACAATTTGTAGCTTAACTAATGGATTTCTCAGCTTGTAGAAGACGGATTGGGACAAGACTAGTCTCGTTGGACTCGTCTTGGTGGATATTTTCATCCTGCGCCAAAAATTATGGTAATGCAATTTTATCGCATAATTAGATGGGATACGTCGAGACAAGAAAAACAGGCCTTCGCATAGCTCTCTACTGTAATCCGTTCGCGAGATATGAATTTTTTAAGTATTTGTTGGTTAAACAATTTGTAGCTTAACTAATGGATTTCTCAGCTTGTAGAAGACGGATTGGGACAAGACTAGTCTCGTTGGACTCGTCTTGGTGGATATTTTCATCCTGCGCCAAAAATTATGGTAATGCAATTTTATCGCATAATTAGATGGGATACGTCGAGGCAAGAAAAACAAGCCTTCGCATAGCTCTCTACGATGCTCCGTTCGCGAGATATGAATTTTTTAAGTGTTTGTTGGTTAAACAATTTGTAGCTTAACTAATGGATTTCTCAGCTTGTAGAAATCGGATTGGGACAAGACTAGTCTCGTTGGACTCGTCTTGGTGCATATTTTCATCCTGCGCCAAAAAATATGGCCATGCAATTATATCGCATAATTAGATGGGATACGTCGAGACAAGAAAAACAAGCCTTCGCATAGCTCTCTACTATAATCCGTTCGCGAGATATGAATTTTTTAAGTATTTGTTGGTTAAACAATTTCTAGCTTAACTAATGGATTTCTCAGCTTGTAGAAGTCGGATTGGGACAAGACTAGTCTCGTTGGACTCGTCTTGGTGCATATTTTCATCCTGCGCCAAAAAATATGGTCATGCAATTTTATCGCATAATTAGATGGGATACGTCGAGACAAGAAAAACAAGCCTTCGCATAGCTCTCTACTATAATCCGTTCGCGAGATATGAATTTTTTAAGTATTTGTTGGTTAAACAATTTGTAGCTTAACTAATGAATTTCTCAGCTTGTAGAAGTCGGATTGGGACAAGACTAGTCTCGTTGGAATCGTCTTGGTGCATATTTTCATCCTGCACCAAAAAATATGGTCATGCAATTTTATCGCATAATTAGATGGGATACGTCGAGACAAGAAAAACAAGCCTTCGCATAGCTCTCTACTATAATCCGTTCGCGAGATATGAATTTTTTAAGTATTTGTTGGTTAAACAATTTGTAGCTTAACTAATGGATTTCTCAGCTTGTAGAAATCGGATTGGGACAAGACTAGTCTCGTTGGACTCGTCTTGGTGCATATTTTCATCCCTCACCATAAAATATGGTCATGCTATTTTATCGCATAATTAGATGGGATACGTCGAGACAAGAAAAACAAGCCTTCGCATAGCTCTCTACTATAATCCGTTCGCGAGATTTGAATTTTTTAAGTATTTGTTGGTTAAACAATTTGTAGATTAACTAATTGATTTCTCAGCTTGTAGAAATCGGATTGGGACAAGACTAGTCTCGTTGGACTCGTCTTGGTGCATATTTTCATCCTGCGCCAAAAAATATGGTCATGCAATCATATCGCATAATTGGATGGGATACGTCGAGACAAGAAAAACAAGCCTTCGCATAGCTCTCTACGATGCTCCGTTCGCGAGATATGAATTTTTTAAGTATTTGTTGGTTAAACAGTTTGTAGCTTAACTAATGGATTTCTCAGCTTGTAGAAGTCGGATTGGGACAAGACTAGTCTCGTTGGAATCGTCTTGGTGCATATTTTCATCCTGCACCAAAAAATATGGTCATGCAATTTTATCTCATAATTAGATGGGATACGTCGAGACAAGAAAAACAAGCCTTCGCATAGCTCTCTACTATAATCCGTTCGCGAGATTTGAATTTTTTAAGTATTTGTTGGTTAAACAATTTGTAGCTTAACTAATTGATTTCTCAGCTTGTAGAAGTCGCATTAGGACAAGACTAGTCTCTTTGGACTCGTCTTGGTGCATATTTTCATCCTGCACCAAAAAATATGGTCATGCAATTATATCGCATAATTGGATGGGATACGTCGAGACAAGAAAAACAAGAGTTGCATAGCTCTCTACGATGCTCCGTTCGCGAGATATGAATTTTTTAAGTATTTGTTGGTTAAACAATTTGTAGCTTAACTAATGGATTTCTCAGCTTGTAGAAGACGGATTGGGACAAGACTAGTCTCGTTGGACTCGTCTTGGTGGATATTTTCATCCTGCGCCAAAAATTATGGTAATGCAATTTTATCGCATAATTAGATGGGATACGTCGAGGCAAGAAAAACAAGCCTTCGCATAGCTCTCTACGATGCTCCGTTCGCGAGATATGAATTTTTTAAGTGTTTGTTGGTTAAACAATTTGTAGCTTAACTAATGGATTTCTCAGCTTGTAGAAATCGGATTGGGACAAGACTAGTCTCGTTGGACTCGTCTTGGTGCATATTTTCATCCTGCGCCAAAAAATATGGCCATGCAATTATATCGCATAATTAGATGGGATACGTCGAGACAAGAAAAACAAGCCTTCGCATAGCTCTCTACTATAATCCGTTCGCGAGATATGAATTTTTTAAGTATTTGTTGGTTAAACAATTTCTAGCTTAACTAATGGATTTCTCAGCTTGTAGAAGTCGGATTGGGACAAGACTAGTCTCGTTGGACTCGTCTTGGTGCATATTTTCATCCTGCGCCAAAAAATATGGTCATGCAATCATATCGCATAATTGGATGGGATACGTCGAGACAAGAAAAACAAGCCTTCGCATAGCTCTCTACGATGCTCCGTTCGCGAGATATGAATTTTTTAAGTATTTGTTGTTTAAACAATTTGTAGCTTAACTAATGGATTTCTCAGCTTGTAGAAATCGGATTGGGACAAGACTAGTCTCGTTGGACTCGTCTTGGTGCATATTTTCATCCCTCACCATAAAATATCGTCATGCTATTTTATCGCATAATTAGATGGGATACGTCGAGACAAGAAAAACAAGCCTTCGCATAGCTCTCTACTATAATCCGTTCGCGAGATTTGAATTTTTTAAGTATTTGTTGGTTAAACAATTTGTAGCTTAACTAATTGATTTCTCAGCTTGTAGAAGTCGGATTGGGACAAGACTAGTCTCGTTGGACTCGTCTTGGTGCATATTTTCATCCTGCACCAAAAAATATGGTCATGCAATTATATCGCATAATTGGATGGGATACGTCGAGACAAGAAAAACAAGAGTTGCATAGCTCTCTACGATGCTCCGTTCGCGAGATATGAATTTTTTAAGTATTTGTTGGTTAAACAATTTGTAGCTTAACTAATGGATTTCTCAGCTTGTAGAAGACGGATTGGGACAAGACTAGTCTCGTTGGACTCGTCTTGGTGGATATTTTCATCCTGCGCCAAAAATTATGGTAATGCAATTTTATCGCATAATTAGATGGGATACGTCGAGGCAAGAAAAACAAGCCTTCGCATAGCTCTCTACGATGCTCCGTTCGCGAGATATGAATTTTTTAAGTGTTTGTTGGTTAAACAATTTGTAGCTTAACTAATGGATTTCTCAGCTTGTAGAAATCGGATTGGGACAAGACTAGTCTCGTTGGACTCGTCTTGGTGCATATTTTCATCCTGCGCCAAAAAATATGGCCATGCAATTATATCGCATAATTAGATGGGATACGTCGAGACAAGAAAAACAAGCCTTCGCATAGCTCTCTACTATAATCCGTTCGCGAGATATGAATTTTTTAAGTATTTGTTGGTTAAACAATTTCTAGCTTAACTAATGGATTTCTCAGCTTGTAGAAGTCGGATTGGGACAAGACTAGTCTCGTTGGACTCGTCTTGGTGCATATTTTCATCCTGCGCCAAAAAATATGGTCATGCAATTTTATCGCATAATTAGATGGGATACGTCGAGACAAGAAAAACAAGCCTTCGCATAGCTCTCTACTATAATCCGTTCGCGAGATATGAATTTTTTAAGTATTTGTTGGTTAAACAATTTGTAGCTTAACTAATGAATTTCTCAGCTTGTAGAAGTCGGATTGGGACAAGACTAGTCTCGTTGGAATCGTCTTGGTGCATATTTTCATCCTGCACCAAAAAATATGGTCATGCAATTTTATCGCATAATTAGATGGGATACGTCGAGACAAGAAAAACAAGCCTTCGCATAGCTCTCTACTATAATCCGTTCGCGAGATATGAATTTTTTAAGTATTTGTTGGTTAAACAATTTGTAGCTTAACTAATGGATTTCTCAGCTTGTAGAAATCGGATTGGGACAAGACTAGTCTCGTTGGACTCGTCTTGGTGCATATTTTCATCCCTCACCATAAAATATGGTCATGCTATTTTATCGCATAATTAGATGGGATACGTCGAGACAAGAAAAACAAGCCTTCGCATAGCTCTCTACTATAATCCGTTCGCGAGATTTGAATTTTTTAAGTATTTGTTGGTTAAACAATTTGTAGATTAACTAATTGATTTCTCAGCTTGTAGAAATCGGATTGGGACAAGACTAGTCTCGTTGGACTCGTCTTGGTGCATATTTTCATCCTGCGCCAAAAAATATGGTCATGCAATCATATCGCATAATTGGATGGGATACGTCGAGACAAGAAAAACAAGCCTTCGCATAGCTCTCTACGATGCTCCGTTCGCGAGATATGAATTTTTTAAGTATTTGTTGGTTAAACAGTTTGTAGCTTAACTAATGGATTTCTCAGCTTGTAGAAGTCGGATTGGGACAAGACTAGTCTCGTTGGAATCGTCTTGGTGCATATTTTCATCCTGCACCAAAAAATATGGTCATGCAATTTTATCTCATAATTAGATGGGATACGTCGAGACAAGAAAAACAAGCCTTCGCATAGCTCTCTACTATAATCCGTTCGCGAGATTTGAATTTTTTAAGTATTTGTTGGTTAAACAATTTGTAGCTTAACTAATTGATTTCTCAGCTTGTAGAAGTCGCATTAGGACAAGACTAGTCTCTTTGGACTCGTCTTGGTGCATATTTTCATCCTGCACCAAAAAATATGGTCATGCAATTATATCGCATAATTGGATGGGATACGTCGAGACAAGAAAAACAAGAGTTGCATAGCTCTCTACGATGCTCCGTTCGCGAGATATGAATTTTTTAAGTATTTGTTGGTTAAACAATTTGTAGCTTAACTAATGGATTTCTCAGCTTGTAGAAGACGGATTGGGACAAGACTAGTCTCGTTGGACTCGTCTTGGTGGATATTTTCATCCTGCGCCAAAAATTATGGTAATGCAATTTTATCGCATAATTAGATGGGATACGTCGAGGCAAGAAAAACAAGCCTTCGCATAGCTCTCTACGATGCTCCGTTCGCGAGATATGAATTTTTTAAGTGTTTGTTGGTTAAACAATTTGTAGCTTAACTAATGGATTTCTCAGCTTGTAGAAATCGGATTGGGACAAGACTAGTCTCGTTGGACTCGTCTTGGTGCATATTTTCATCCTGCGCCAAAAAATATGGCCATGCAATTATATCGCATAATTAGATGGGATACGTCGAGACAAGAAAAACAAGCCTTCGCATAGCTCTCTACTATAATCCGTTCGCGAGATATGAATTTTTTAAGTATTTGTTGGTTAAACAATTTCTAGCTTAACTAATGGATTTCTCAGCTTGTAGAAGTCGGATTGGGACAAGACTAGTCTCGTTGGACTCGTCTTGGTGCATATTTTCATCCTGCGCCAAAAAATATGGTCATGCAATCATATCGCATAATTGGATGGGATACGTCGAGACAAGAAAAACAAGCCTTCGCATAGCTCTCTACGATGCTCCGTTCGCGAGATATGAATTTTTTAAGTATTTGTTGTTTAAACAATTTGTAGCTTAACTAATGGATTTCTCAGCTTGTAGAAATCGGATTGGGACAAGACTAGTCTCGTTGGACTCGTCTTGGTGCATATTTTCATCCCTCACCATAAAATATCGTCATGCTATTTTATCGCATAATTAGATGGGATACGTCGAGACAAGAAAAACAAGCCTTCGCATAGCTCTCTACTATAATCCGTTCGCGAGATTTGAATTTTTTAAGTATTTGTTGGTTAAACAATTTGTAGCTTAACTAATTGATTTCTCAGCTTGTAGAAGTCGGATTGGGACAAGACTAGTCTCGTTGGACTCGTCTTGGTGCATATTTTCATCCTGCACCAAAAAATATGGTCATGCAATTATATCGCATAATTGGATGGGATACGTCGAGACAAGAAAAACAAGAGTTGCATAGCTCTCTACGATGCTCCGTTCGCGAGATATGAATTTTTTAAGTATTTGTTGGTTAAACAATTTGTAGCTTAACTAATGGATTTCTCAGCTTGTAGAAGACGGATTGGGACAAGACTAGTCCCGTTGGACTCGTCTTGGTGGATATTTTCATCCTGCGCCTAAAAATATGGTAATGCAATTTTATCGCATAATTAGATGGGATACGTCGAGGCAAGAAAAACAAGCCTTCGCATAGCTCTCTACGATGCTCCGTTCGCGAGATATGAATTTTTTAAGTGTTTGTTGGTTAAACAATTTATAGCTTAACTAATGGATTTCTCAGCTTGTAGAAGACGGATTGGGACAAGACTAGTCTCGTTGGACTCGTCTTGGTGCATATTTTCATCCTGCACCAAAAAATATGGTCATGCAATTTTATCGCATAATTAGATGGGATACGTCGAGACAAGAAAAACAAGCCTTCGCATAGCTCTCTACGATGCTCCGTTCGCGAGATATGAATTTTTTAAGTATTTGTTGGTTAAACAATTTGTAGCTTAACTAATGGATTTCTCAGCTTGTAGAAGTCGGATTGGGACAAGACTAGTCTCGTTGGAATCGTCTTGGTGCATATTTTCATCCTGCACCAAAAAATATGGTCATGCAATTTTATCGCATAATTAGATGGGATACGTCGAGACAAGAAAAACAGGCCTTCGCATAGCTCTCTACTATAATCCGTTCGCGAGATATGAATTTTTTAAGTATTTGTTGGTTAAACAATTTGTAGCTTAACTAATGGATTTCTCAGCTTGTAGAAGTCGGATTGGGACAAGACTAGTCTCGTTGGAATCGTCTTGGTGCATATTTTAATCCTGCACCAAAAAATATGGTCATGCAATTTTATCTCATAATTAGATGGGATACGTCGAGACAAGAAAAACAAGCCTTCGCATAGCTCTCTACTATAATCCGTTCGCGAGATTTGAATTTTTTAAGTATTTGTTGGTTAAACAATTTGTAGCTTAACTAATTGATTTCTCAGCTTGTAGAAGTCGGTTTAGGACAAGACTAGTCTAGTTGGACTCGTCTTGGTGCATATTTTCATCCTGCACCAAAAAATATGGTCATGCAATTATATCGCATAATTGGATGGGATACGTCGAGACAAGAAAAACAAGAGTTGCATAGCTCTCTACGATGCTCCGTTCGCGAGATATGAATTTTTTAAGTATTTGTTGGTTAAACAATTTGTAGCTTAACTAATGGATTTCTCAGCTTGTAGAAGACGGATTGGGACAAGACTAGTCTCGTTGGACTCGTCTTGGTGGATATTTTCATCCTGCGCCAAAAATTATGGTAATGCAATTTTATCGCATAATTAGATGGGATACGTCGAGACAAGAAAAACAGGCCTTCGCATAGCTCTCTACTATAATCCGTTCGCGAGATATGAATTTTTTAAGTATTTGTTGGTTAAACAATTTGTAGCTTAACTAATGGATTTCTCAGCTTGTAGAAGACGGATTGGGACAAGACTAGTCTCGTTGGACTCGTCTTGGTGGATATTTTCATCCTGCGCCAAAAATTATGGTAATGCAATTTTATCGCATAATTAGATGGGATACGTCGAGGCAAGAAAAACAAGCCTTCGCATAGCTCTCTACGATGCTCCGTTCGCGAGATATGAATTTTTTAAGTGTTTGTTGGTTAAACAATTTGTAGCTTAACTAATGGATTTCTCAGCTTGTAGAAATCGGATTGGGACAAGACTAGTCTCGTTGGACTCGTCTTGGTGCATATTTTCATCCTGCGCCAAAAAATATGGCCATGCAATTATATCGCATAATTAGATGGGATACGTCGAGACAAGAAAAACAAGCCTTCGCATAGCTCTCTACTATAATCCGTTCGCGAGATATGAATTTTTTAAGTATTTGTTGGTTAAACAATTTGTAGCTTAACTAATTGATTTCTCAGCTTGTAGAAGTCGGTTTAGGACAAGACTAGTCTCGTTGGACTCGTCTTGGTGCATATTTTCATCCTGCACCAAAAAATATGGTCATGCAATTATATCGCATAATTGGATGGGATACGTCGAGACAAGAAAAACAAGAGTTGCATAGCTCTCTACGATGCTCCGTTCGCGAGATATGAATTTTTTAAGTATTTGTTGGTTAAACAATTTGTAGCTTAACTAATGGATTTCTCAGCTTGTAGAAGACGGATTGGGACAAGACTAGTCTCGTTGGACTCGTCTTGGTGGATATTTTCATCCTGCGCCAAAAATTATGGTAATGCAATTTTATCGCATAATTAGATGGGATACGTCGAGACAAGAAAAACAGGCCTTCGCATAGCTCTCTACTATAATCCGTTCGCGAGATATGAATTTTTTAAGTATTTGTTGGTTAAACAATTTGTAGCTTAACTAATGGATTTCTCAGCTTGTAGAAGACGGATTGGGACAAGACTAGTCTCGTTGGACTCGTCTTGGTGGATATTTTCATCCTGCGCCAAAAATTATGGTAATGCAATTTTATCGCATAATTAGATGGGATACGTCGTGGCAAGAAAAACAAGCCTTCGCATAGCTCTCTACGATGCTCCGTTCGCGAGATATGAATTTTTTAAGTTTTTGTTGGTTAAACAATTTGTAGCTTAACTAATGGATTTCTCAGCTTGTAGAAATCGGATTGGGACAAGACTAGTCTCGTTGGACTCGTCTTGGTGCATATTTTCATCCTGCGCCAAAAAATATGGCCATGCAATTATATCGCATAATTAGATGGGATACGTCGAGACAAGAAAAACAAGCCTTCGCATAGCTCTCTACTATAATCCGTTCGCAAGATATGAATTTTTTAAGTATTTGTTGGTTAAACAATTTCTAGCTTAACTAATGGATTTCTCAGCTTGTAGAAGTCGGATTGGGACAAGACTAGTCTCGTTGGACTCGTCTTGGTGCATATTTTCATCCTGCGCCAAAAAATATGGTCATGCAATTTTATCGCATAATTAGATGGGATACGTCGAGACAAGAAAAACAAGCCTTCGCATAGCTCTCTACTATAATCCGTTCGCGAGATATGAATTTTTTAAGTATTTGTTGGTTAAACAATTTGTAGCTTAACTAATGAATTTCTCAGCTTGTAGAAGTCGGATTGGGACAAGACTAGTCTCGTTGGAATCGTCTTGGTGCATATTTTCATCCTGCACCAAAAAATATGGTCATGCAATTTTATCGCATAATTAGATGGGATACGTCGAGACAAGAAAAACAAGCCTTCGCATAGCTCTCTACTATAATCCGTTCGCGAGATATGAATTTTTTAAGTATTTGTTGGTTAAACAATTTGTAGCTTAACTAATGGATTTCTCAGCTTGTAGAAATCGGATTGGGACAAGACTAGTCTCGTTGGACTCGTCTTGGTGCATATTTTCATCCCTCACCATAAAATATGGTCATGCTATTTTATCGCATAATTAGATGGGATACGTCGAGACAAGAAAAACAAGCCTTCGCATAGCTCTCTACTATAATCCGTTCGCGAGATTTGAATTTTTTAAGTATTTGTTGGTTAAACAATTTGTAGATTAACTAATTGATTTCTCAGCTTGTAGAAATCGGATTGGGACAAGACTAGTCTCGTTGGACTCGTCTTGGTGCATATTTTCATCCCTCACCATAAAATATCGTCATGCAATCATATCGCATAATTGGATGGGATACGTCGAGACAAGAAAAACAAGCCTTCGCATAGCTCTCTACGATGCTCCGTTCGCGAGATATGAATTTTTTAAGTATTTGTTGGTTAAACAATTTGTAGCTTAACTAATTGATTTCTCAGCTTGTAGAAGTCGGATTGGGACAAGACTAGTCTCGTTGGACTCGTCTTGGTGCATATTTTCATCCTGCACCAAAAAATATGGTCATGCAATTATATCGCATAATTGGATGGGATACGTCGAGACAAGAAAAACAAGAGTTGCATAGCTCTCTACGATGCTCCGTTCGCGAGATATGAATTTTTTAAGTATTTGTTGGTTAAACAATTTGTAGCTTAACTAATGGATTTCTCAGCTTGTAGAAGACGGATTGGGACAAGACTAGTCTCGTTGGACTCGTCTTGGTGCATATTTTCATCCTGCACCATAAAATATGGTCATGCTATTTTATCGCATAATTAGATGGGATACGTCGAGACAAGAAAAACAAGCCTTCGCATAGCTCTCTACTATAATCCGTTCGCGAGATATGAATTTTTTAAGTATTTGTTGGTTAAACAATTTGTAGCTTAACTAATTGATTTCTCAGCTTGTAGAAGTCGGATTGGGACAAGACTAGTCTCGTTGGACTCGTCTTGGTGCATATTTTCATCCTGCACCAAAAAATATGGTCATGCAATTATATCGCATAATTGGATGGGATACGTCGAGACAAGAAAAACAAGCCTTTGCATAGCTCTCTACGATGCTCCGTTCGCGAGATATGAATTTTTTAAGTGTTTGTTCGTTAAACAATTTGTAGCTTAACTAATGGATTTCTCAGCTTGTAGAAGTCGGATTGGGACAAGACTAGTCTCGTTGGACTCGTCTTGGTGCATATTTTCATCCTGCGCCAAAAAATATGGTCATGCAATCATATCGCATAATTGGATGGGATACGTCGAGACAAGAAAAACAAGCCTTCGCATAGCTCTCTACGATGCTCCGTTCGCGAGATATGAATTTTTTAAGTATTTGTTGGTTAAACAATTTGTAGCTTAACTAATGGATTTCTCATATTGTAGAAGTCGGATTGGGACAAGACTAGTCTCGTTGGACTCGTCTTGGTGCATATTTTCATCCTGCACCAAAAAATATGGTCATGCAATTTTATCGCATAATTAGATGGGATACGTCGAGACAAGAAAAACAAGCCTTCGCATAGCTCTCTACTATAATCCGTTCGCGAGATATGAATTTTTTAAGTATTTGTTGGTTAAACAATTTGTAGCTTAACTAATGAATTTCTCAGCTTGTAGAAGTCGGATTGGGACAAGACTAGTCTCGTTGGACTCGTCTTGGTGCATATTTTCATCCTGCACCAAAAAATATGGTCATGCAATCATATCGCATAATTGGATGGGATACGTCGAGACAAGAAAAACAAGCCTTCGCATAGCTCTCTACGATGCTCCGTTCGCGAGATATGAATTTTTTAAGTATTTGTTGGTTAAACAATTTGTAGCTTAACTAATGGATTTCTCATATTGTAGAAGTCGGATTGGGACAAGACTAGTCTCGTTGGACTCGTCTTGGTGCATATTTTCATCCTGCACCAAAAAATATGGTCATGCAATTTTATCGCATAATTAGATGGGATACGTCGAGACAAGAAAAACAAGCCTTCGCATAGCTCTCTACTATAATCCGTTCGCGAGATATGAATTTTTTAAGTATTTGTTGGTTAAACAATTTGTAGCTTAACTAATGAATTTCTCAGCTTGTAGAAGTCGGATTGGAACAAGATTAGTCTCGTTGGACTCTTCTTGGTGCATATTTTCATCCTGCGCCAAAAAATATGGTCATGCAATCATATCGCATAATTGGATGGGATACGTCGAGACAAGAAAAACAAGCCTTCGCATAGCTCTCTACGATGCTCCGTTCGCGAGATATGAATTTTTTAAGTATTTGTTGGTTAAACAATTTGTAGCTTAACTAATGGATTTCTCAGCTTGTAGAAGTCGGATTGGGACAAGACTAGTCTTGTTGGACTCGTCTTGGTGCATATTTTCATCCTGCGCCATAAAATATGGTCATGCAATTTTATCGCATAATTAGATGGGATACGTCGAGACAAGAAAAACAAGCCTTCGCATAGCTCTCTACGATGCTCCGTTCGCGAGATATGAATTTTTTAAGTATTTGTTGGTTAAACAATTTGTAGCTTAACTAATGGATTTCTCAGCTTGTAGAAGTCGGATTGGGACAAGACTAGTCTCGTTGGAATCGTCTTGGTGCATATTTTCATCCTGCACCAAAAAATATGGTCATGCAATTTTATCGCATAATTAGATGGGATACGTCGAGACAAGAAAAACAAGCCTTCGCATAGCTCTCTACTATAATCCGTTCGCGAGATATGAATTTTTTAAGTATTTGTTGGTTAAACAATTTGTAGCTTAACTAATGGATTTCTCAGCTTGTAGAAATCGGATTGGGACAAGACTAGTCTCGTTGGACTCGTCTTGGTGCATATTTTCATCCTGCACCATAAAATATGGTCATGCTATTTTATCGCATAATTAGATGGGATACGTCGAGACAAGAAAAACAAGCCTTCGCATAGCTCTCTACTATAATCCGTTCGCGAGATATGAATTTTTTAAGTATTTGTTGGTTAAACAATTTGTAGCTTAACTAATTGATTTCTCAGCTTGTAGAAGTCGGATTGGGACAAGACTAGTCTCGTTGGACTCGTCTTGGTGCATATTTTCATCCTGCACCAAAAAATATGGTCATGCAATTTTATCGCATAATTAGATGGGATACGTCGAGACAAGAAAAACAAGCCTTCGCATAGCTCTCTACTATAATCCGTTCGCGAGATATGAATTTTTTAAGTATTTGTTGGTTAAACAATTTGTAGCTTAACTAATTGATTTCTCAGCTTGTAGAAGTCGGATTGGGACAAGACTAGTCTCGTTGGACTCGTCTTGGTGCATATTTTCATCCTGCACCAAAAAATATGGTCATGCAATTATATCGCATAATTGGATGGGATACGTCGAGACAAGACAAACAAGCCTTTGCATAGCTCTCTACGATGCTCCGTCCGCGAGATATGAATTTTTTAAGTGTTTGTTGGTTAAACAATTTGTAGCTTAACTAATGGATTTCTCAGCTTGTAGAAGTCGGATTGGGACAAGACTAGTCTCGTTGGACTCGTCTTGGTGCATATTTTCATCCTGCGTCAAAAAATATGGTCATGCAATCATATCGCATAATTGGATGGGATACGTCGAGACAAGAAAAACAAGCCTTCGCATAGCTCTCTACGATGCTCCGTTCGCGAGATATGAATTTTTTAAGTATTTGTTGGTTAAACAATTTGTAGCTTAACTAATGGATTTCTCAGCTTGTAGAAGTCGGATTGGGACAAGACTAGTCTCGTTGGACTCGTCTTGGTGCATATTTTCATCCTGCACCAAAAAATATGGTCATGCAATTTTATCGCATAATTAGATGGGATACGTCGAGACAAGAAAAACAAGCCTTCGCATAGCTCTCTACTATAATCCGTTCGCGAGATATGAATTTTTTAAGTATTTGTTGGTTAAACAATTTGTAGCTTAACTAATGAATTTCTCAGCTTGTAGAAGTCGGATTGGGACAAGACTAGTCTCGTTGGAATCGTCTTGGTGCATATTTTCATCCTGCACCAAAAAATATGGTCATGCAGTTTTATCGCATAATTAGATGGGATACGTCGAGACAAGAAAAACAAGCCTTCGCATAGCTCTCTACTATAATCCGTTCGCGAGATATGAATTTTTTAAGTATTTGTTGGTTAAACAATTTGTAGCTTAACTAATGGATTTCTCAGCTTGTAGAAGTCGGATTGGGACAAGACTAGTCTCGTTGGACTCGTCTTGGTGCATATTTTCATCCTGCACCAAAAAATATGGTCATGCAATTATATCGCATAATTGGATGGGATACGTCGAGACAAGAAAAACAAGCCTTTGCATAGCTCTCTACGATGCTCCGTTCGCGAGATATGAATTTTTTAAGTGTTTGTTCGTTAAACAATTTGTAGCTTAACTAATGGATTTCTCAGCTTGTAGAAGTCGGATTGGGACAAGACTAGTCTCGTTGGACTCGTCTTGGTGCATATTTTCATCCTGCGCCAAAAAATATGGTCATGCAATCATATCGCATAATTGGATGGGATACGTCGAGACAAGAAAAACAAGCCTTCGCATAGCTCTCTACGATGCTCCGTTCGCGAGATATGAATTTTTTAAGTATTTGTTGGTTAAACAATTTGTAGCTTAACTAATGGATTTCTCATATTGTAGAAGTCGGATTGGGACAAGACTAGTCTCGTTGGACTCGTCTTGGTGCATATTTTCATCCTGCACCAAAAAATATGGTCATGCAATTTTATCGCATAATTAGATGGGATACGTCGAGACAAGAAAAACAAGCCTTCGCATAGCTCTCTACTATAATCCGTTCGCGAGATATGAATTTTTTAAGTATTTGTTGGTTAAACAATTTGTAGCTTAACTAATGAATTTCTCAGCTTGTAGAAGTCGGATTGGGACAAGACTAGTCTCGTTGGACTCGTCTTGGTGCATATTTTCATCCTGCACCAAAAAATATGGTCATGCAATCATATCGCATAATTGGATGGGATACGTCGAGACAAGAAAAACAAGCCTTCGCATAGCTCTCTACGATGCTCCGTTCGCGAGATATGAATTTTTTAAGTATTTGTTGGTTAAACAATTTGTAGCTTAACTAATGGATTTCTCATATTGTAGAAGTCGGATTGGGACAAGACTAGTCTCGTTGGACTCGTCTTGGTGCATATTTTCATCCTGCACCAAAAAATATGGTCATGCAATTTTATCGCATAATTAGATGGGATACGTCGAGACAAGAAAAACAAGCCTTCGCATAGCTCTCTACTATAATCCGTTCGCGAGATATGAATTTTTTAAGTATTTGTTGGTTAAACAATTTGTAGCTTAACTAATGAATTTCTCAGCTTGTAGAAGTCGGATTGGAACAAGATTAGTCTCGTTGGACTCTTCTTGGTGCATATTTTCATCCTGCGCCAAAAAATATGGTCATGCAATCATATCGCATAATTGGATGGGATACGTCGAGACAAGAAAAACAAGCCTTCGCATAGCTCTCTACGATGCTCCGTTCGCGAGATATGAATTTTTTAAGTATTTGTTGGTTAAACAATTTGTAGCTTAACTAATGGATTTCTCAGCTTGTAGAAGTCGGATTGGGACAAGACTAGTCTTGTTGGACTCGTCTTGGTGCATATTTTCATCCTGCGCCATAAAATATGGTCATGCAATTTTATCGCATAATTAGATGGGATACGTCGAGACAAGAAAAACAAGCCTTCGCATAGCTCTCTACGATGCTCCGTTCGCGAGATATGAATTTTTTAAGTATTTGTTGGTTAAACAATTTGTAGCTTAACTAATGGATTTCTCAGCTTGTAGAAGTCGGATTGGGACAAGACTAGTCTCGTTGGAATCGTCTTGGTGCATATTTTCATCCTGCACCAAAAAATATGGTCATGCAATTTTATCGCATAATTAGATGGGATACGTCGAGACAAGAAAAACAAGCCTTCGCATAGCTCTCTACTATAATCCGTTCGCGAGATATGAATTTTTTAAGTATTTGTTGGTTAAACAATTTGTAGCTTAACTAATGGATTTCTCAGCTTGTAGAAATCGGATTGGGACAAGACTAGTCTCGTTGGACTCGTCTTGGTGCATATTTTCATCCTGCACCATAAAATATGGTCATGCTATTTTATCGCATAATTAGATGGGATACGTCGAGACAAGAAAAACAAGCCTTCGCATAGCTCTCTACTATAATCCGTTCGCGAGATATGAATTTTTTAAGTATTTGTTGGTTAAACAATTTGTAGCTTAACTAATTGATTTCTCAGCTTGTAGAAGTCGGATTGGGACAAGACTAGTCTCGTTGGACTCGTCTTGGTGCATATTTTCATCCTGCACCAAAAAATATGGTCATGCAATTTTATCGCATAATTAGATGGGATACGTCGAGACAAGAAAAACAAGCCTTCGCATAGCTCTCTACTATAATCCGTTCGCGAGATATGAATTTTTTAAGTATTTGTTGGTTAAACAATTTGTAGCTTAACTAATTGATTTCTCAGCTTGTAGAAGTCGGATTGGGACAAGACTAGTCTCGTTGGACTCGTCTTGGTGCATATTTTCATCCTGCACCAAAAAATATGGTCATGCAATTATATCGCATAATTGGATGGGATACGTCGAGACAAGACAAACAAGCCTTTGCATAGCTCTCTACGATGCTCCGTCCGCGAGATATGAATTTTTTAAGTGTTTGTTGGTTAAACAATTTGTAGCTTAACTAATGGATTTCTCAGCTTGTAGAAGTCGGATTGGGACAAGACTAGTCTCGTTGGACTCGTCTTGGTGCATATTTTCATCCTGCGTCAAAAAATATGGTCATGCAATCATATCGCATAATTGGATGGGATACGTCGAGACAAGAAAAACAAGCCTTCGCATAGCTCTCTACGATGCTCCGTTCGCGAGATATGAATTTTTTAAGTATTTGTTGGTTAAACAATTTGTAGCTTAACTAATGGATTTCTCAGCTTGTAGAAGTCGGATTGGGACAAGACTAGTCTCGTTGGACTCGTCTTGGTGCATATTTTCATCCTGCACCAAAAAATATGGTCATGCAATTTTATCGCATAATTAGATGGGATACGTCGAGACAAGAAAAACAAGCCTTCGCATAGCTCTCTACTATAATCCGTTCGCGAGATATGAATTTTTTAAGTATTTGTTGGTTAAACAATTTGTAGCTTAACTAATGAATTTCTCAGCTTGTAGAAGTCGGATTGGGACAAGACTAGTCTCGTTGGAATCGTCTTGGTGCATATTTTCATCCTGCACCAAAAAATATGGTCATGCAGTTTTATCGCATAATTAGATGGGATACGTCGAGACAAGAAAAACAAGCCTTCGCATAGCTCTCTACTATAATCCGTTCGCGAGATATGAATTTTTTAAGTATTTGTTGGTTAAACAATTTGTAGCTTAACTAATGGATTTCTCAGCTTGTAGAAGTCGGATTGGGACAAGACTAGTCTCGTTGGACTCGTCTTGGTGCATATTTTCATCCTGCACCAAAAAATATGGTCATGCAATTATATCGCATAATTGGATGGGATACGTCGAGACAAGAAAAACAAGCCTTTGCATAGCTCTCTACGATGCTCCGTTCGCGAGATATGAATTTTTTAAGTGTTTGTTCGTTAAACAATTTGTAGCTTAACTAATGGATTTCTCAGCTTGTAGAAGTCGGATTGGGACAAGACTAGTCTCGTTGGACTCGTCTTGGTGCATATTTTCATCCTGCGCCAAAAAATATGGTCATGCAATCATATCGCATAATTGGATGGGATACGTCGAGACAAGAAAAACAAGCCTTCGCATAGCTCTCTACGATGCTCCGTTCGCGAGATATGAATTTTTTAAGTATTTGTTGGTTAAACAATTTGTAGCTTAACTAATGGATTTCTCATATTGTAGAAGTCGGATTGGGACAAGACTAGTCTCGTTGGACTCGTCTTGGTGCATATTTTCATCCTGCACCAAAAAATATGGTCATGCAATTTTATCGCATAATTAGATGGGATACGTCGAGACAAGAAAAACAAGCCTTCGCATAGCTCTCTACTATAATCCGTTCGCGAGATATGAATTTTTTAAGTATTTGTTGGTTAAACAATTTGTAGCTTAACTAATGGATTTCTCAGCTTGTAGAAGTCGGATTGGGACAAGACTAGTCTCGTTGGACTCGTCTTGGTGCATATTTTCATCCTGCACCAAAAAATATGGTCATGCAATTTTATCGCATAATTAGATGGGATACGTCGAGACAAGAAAAACAAGCCTTCGCATAGCTCTCTACGATGCTCCGTTCGCGAGATATGAATTTTTTAAGTATTTGTTGGTTAAACAATTTGTAGCTTAACTAATGGATTTCTCATATTGTAGAAGTCGGATTGGGACAAGACTAGTCTCGTTGGACTCGTCTTGGTGCATATTTTCATCCTGCACCAAAAAATATGGTCATGCAATTTTATCGCATAATTAGATGGGATACGTCGAGACAAGAAAAACAAGCCTTCGCATAGCTCTCTACTATAATCCGTTCGCGAGATATGAATTTTTTAAGTATTTGTTGGTTAAACAATTTGTAGCTTAACTAATGAATTTCTCAGCTTGTAGAAGTCGGATTGGAACAAGATTAGTCTCGTTGGACTCTTCTTGGTGCATATTTTCATCCTGCGCCAAAAAATATGGTCATGCAATCATATCGCATAATTGGATGGGATACGTCGAGACAAGAAAAACAAGCCTTCGCATAGCTCTCTACGATGCTCCGTTCGCGAGATATGAATTTTTTAAGTATTTGTTGGTTAAACAATTTGTAGCTTAACTAATGGATTTCTCAGCTTGTAGAAGTCGGATTGGGACAAGACTAGTCTTGTTGGACTCGTCTTGGTGCATATTTTCATCCTGCGCCATAAAATATGGTCATGCAATTTTATCGCATAATTAGATGGGATACGTCGAGACAAGAAAAACAAGCCTTCGCATAGCTCTCTACGATGCTCCGTTCGCGAGATATGAATTTTTTAAGTATTTGTTGGTTAAACAATTTGTAGCTTAACTAATGGATTTCTCAGCTTGTAGAAGTCGGATTGGGACAAGACTAGTCTCGTTGGAATCGTCTTGGTGCATATTTTCATCCTGCACCAAAAAATATGGTCATGCAATTTTATCGCATAATTAGATGGGATACGTCGAGACAAGAAAAACAAGCCTTCGCATAGCTCTCTACTATAATCCGTTCGCGAGATATGAATTTTTTAAGTATTTGTTGGTTAAACAATTTGTAGCTTAACTAATGGATTTCTCAGCTTGTAGAAATCGGATTGGGACAAGACTAGTCTCGTTGGACTCGTCTTGGTGCATATTTTCATCCTGCACCATAAAATATGGTCATGCTATTTTATCGCATAATTAGATGGGATACGTCGAGACAAGAAAAACAAGCCTTCGCATAGCTCTCTACTATAATCCGTTCGCGAGATATGAATTTTTTAAGTATTTGTTGGTTAAACAATTTGCAGCTTAACTAATTGATTTCTCAGCTTGTAGAAGTCGGATTGGGACAAGACTAGTCTCGTTGGACTCGTCTTGGTGCATATTTTCATCCTGCACCAAAAAATATGGTCATGCAATTATATCGCATAATTGGATGGGATACGTCGAGACAAGACAAACAAGCCTTTGCATAGCTCTCTACGATGCTCCGTCCGCGAGATATGAATTTTTTAAGTGTTTGTTGGTTAAACAATTTGTAGCTTAACTAATGGATTTCTCAGCTTGTAGAAGTCGGATTGGAACAAGACTAGTCTCGTTGGACTCGTCTTGGTGCATATTTTCATCCTGCGCCAAAAAATATGGTCATGCAATCATATCGCATAATTGGATGGGATACGTCGAGACAAGAAAAACAAGCCTTCGCATAGCTCTCTACGATGCTCCGTTCGCGAGATATGAATTTTTTAAGTGTTTGTTGGTTAAACAATTTGTAGCTTAACTAATGGATTTCTCAGCTTGTAGAAGTCGGATTGGGACAAGACTAGTCTTGTTGGACTCGTCTTGGTGCATATTTTCATCCTGCGCCATAAAATATGGTCATGCAATTTTATCGCATAATTAGATGGGATACGTCGAGACAAGAAAAACAAGCCTTCGCATAGCTCTCTACGATGCTCCGTTCGCGAGATATGAATTTTTTAAGTATTTGTTGGTTAAACAATTTGTAGCTTAACTAATGGATTTCTCAGCTTGTAGAAGTCGGATTGGGACAAGACTAGTCTCGTTGGAATCGTCTTGGTGCATATTTTCATCCTGCACCAAAAAATATGGTCATGCAATTTTATCGCATAATTAGATGGGATACGTCGAGACAAGAAAAACAAGCCTTCGCATAGCTCTATACTATAATCCGTTCGCGAGATATGAATTTTTTAAGTATTTGTTGGTTAAACAATTTGTAGCTTAACTAATGGATTTCTCAGCTTGTAGAAATCGGATTGGGACAAGACTAGTCTCGTTGGACTCGTCTTGGTGCATATTTTCATCCTGCACCATAAAATATGGTCATGCTATTTTATCGCATAATTAGATGGGATACGTCGAGACAAGAAAAACAAGCCTTCGCATAGCTCTCTACTATAATCCGTTCGCGAGATATGAATTTTTTAAGTATTTGTTGGTTAAACAATTTGTAGCTTATCTAATTGATTTCTCAGCTTGTAGAAGTCGGATTGGGACAAGACTAGTCTCGTTGGACTCGTCTTGGTGCATATTTTCATCCTGCACCAAAAAATATGGTCATGCAATTATATCGCATAATTGGATGGGATACGTCGAGACAAGACAAACAAGCCTTTGCATAGCTCTCTACGATGCTCCGTCCGCGAGATATGAATTTTTTAAGTGTTTGTTGGTTAAACAATTTGTAGCTTAACTAATGGATTTCTCAGCTTGTAGAAGTCGGATTGGAACAAGACTAGTCTCGTTGGACTCGTCTTGGTGCATATTTTCATCCTGCGCCAAAAAATATGGTCATGCAATCATATCGCATAATTGGATGGGATACGTCGAGACAAGAAAAACAAGCCTTCGCATAGCTCTCTACGATGCTCCGTTCGCGAGATATGAATTTTTTAAGTGTTTGTTGGTTAAACAATTTGTAGCTTAACTAATGGATTTCTCAGCTTGTAGAAGTCGGATTGGGACAAGACTAGTCTCGTTGGACTCGTCTTGGTGCATATTTTCATCCTGCGTCAAAAAATATGGTCATGCAATCATATCGCATAATTGGATGGGATACGTCGAGACAAGAAAAACAAGCCTTCGCATAGCTCTCTACGATGCTCCGTTCGCGAGATATGAATTTTTTAAGTATTTGTTGGTTAAACAATTTGTAGCTTAACTAATTGATTTCTCAGCTTGTAGAAGTCGGATTGGGACAAGACTAGTCTCGTTGGACTCGTCTTGGTGCATATTTTCATCCTGCACCAAAAAATATGGTCATGCAATTTTATCGCATAATTAGATGGGATACGTCGAGACAAGAAAAACAAGCCTTCGCATAGCTCTCTACTATAATCCGTTCGCGAGATATGAATTTTTTAAGTATTTGTTGGTTAAACAATTTGTAGCTTAACTAATTGATTTCTCAGCTTGTAGAAGTCGGATTGGGACAAGACTAGTCTCGTTGGACTCGTCTTGGTGCATATTTTCATCCTGCACCAAAAAATATGGTCATGCAATTATATCGCATAATTGGATGGGATACGTCGAGACAAGACAAACAAGCCTTTGCATAGCTCTCTACGATGCTCCGTCCGCGAGATATGAATTTTTTAAGTGTTTGTTGGTTAAACAATTTGTAGCTTAACTAATGGATTTCTCAGCTTGTAGAAGTCGGATTGGGACAAGACTAGTCTCGTTGGACTCGTCTTGGTGCATATTTTCATCCTGCGTCAAAAAATATGGTCATGCAATCATATCGCATAATTGGATGGGATACGTCGAGACAAGAAAAACAAGCCTTCGCATAGCTCTCTACGATGCTCCGTTCGCGAGATATGAATTTTTTAAGTATTTGTTGGTTAAACAATTTGTAGCTTAACTAATGGATTTCTCAGCTTGTAGAAGTCGGATTGGGACAAGACTAGTCTCGTTGGACTCGTCTTGGTGCATATTTTCATCCTGCACCAAAAAATATGGTCATGCAATTTTATCGCATAATTAGATGGGATACGTCGAGACAAGAAAAACAAGCCTTCGCATAGCTCTCTACTATAATCCGTTCGCGAGATATGAATTTTTTAAGTATTTGTTGGTTAAACAATTTGTAGCTTAACTAATGAATTTCTCAGCTTGTAGAAGTCGGATTGGGACAAGACTAGTCTCGTTGGAATCGTCTTGGTGCATATTTTCATCCTGCACCAAAAAATATGGTCATGCAGTTTTATCGCATAATTAGATGGGATACGTCGAGACAAGAAAAACAAGCCTTCGCATAGCTCTCTACTATAATCCGTTCGCGAGATATGAATTTTTTAAGTATTTGTTGGTTAAACAATTTGTAGCTTAACTAATGGATTTCTCAGCTTGTAGAAGTCGGATTGGGACAAGACTAGTCTCGTTGGACTCGTCTTGGTGCATATTTTCATCCTGCACCAAAAAATATGGTCATGCAATTATATCGCATAATTGGATGGGATACGTCGAGACAAGAAAAACAAGCCTTTGCATAGCTCTCTACGATGCTCCGTTCGCGAGATATGAATTTTTTAAGTGTTTGTTCGTTAAACAATTTGTAGCTTAACTAATGGATTTCTCAGCTTGTAGAAGTCGGATTGGGACAAGACTAGTCTCGTTGGACTCGTCTTGGTGCATATTTTCATCCTGCGCCAAAAAATATGGTCATGCAATCATATCGCATAATTGGATGGGATACGTCGAGACAAGAAAAACAAGCCTTCGCATAGCTCTCTACGATGCTCCGTTCGCGAGATATGAATTTTTTAAGTATTTGTTGGTTAAACAATTTGTAGCTTAACTAATGGATTTCTCATATTGTAGAAGTCGGATTGGGACAAGACTAGTCTCGTTGGACTCGTCTTGGTGCATATTTTCATCCTGCACCAAAAAATATGGTCATGCAATTTTATCGCATAATTAGATGGGATACGTCGAGACAAGAAAAACAAGCCTTCGCATAGCTCTCTACTATAATCCGTTCGCGAGATATGAATTTTTTAAGTATTTGTTGGTTAAACAATTTGTAGCTTAACTAATGGATTTCTCAGCTTGTAGAAGTCGGATTGGGACAAGACTAGTCTCGTTGGACTCGTCTTGGTGCATATTTTCATCCTGCACCAAAAAATATGGTCATGCAATTTAATCGCATAATTAGATGGGATACGTCGAGACAAGAAAAACAAGCCTTCGCATAGCTCTCTACGATGCTCCGTTCGCGAGATATGAATTTTTTAAGTATTTGTTGGTTAAACAATTTGTAGCTTAACTAATGGATTTCTCATATTGTAGAAGTCGGATTGGGACAAGACTAGTCTCGTTGGACTCGTCTTGGTGCATATTTTCATCCTGCACCAAAAAATATGGTCATGCAATTTTATCGCATAATTAGATGGGATACGTCGAGACAAGAAAAACAAGCCTTCGCATAGCTCTCTACTATAATCCGTTCGCGAGATATGAATTTTTTAAGTATTTGTTGGTTAAACAATTTGTAGCTTAACTAATGAATTTCTCAGCTTGTAGAAGTCGGATTGGAACAAGATTAGTCTCGTTGGACTCTTCTTGGTGCATATTTTCATCCTGCGCCAAAAAATATGGTCATGCAATCATATCGCATAATTGGATGGGATACGTCGAGACAAGAAAAACAAGCCTTCGCATAGCTCTCTACGATGCTCCGTTCGCGAGATATGAATTTTTTAAGTATTTGTTGGTTAAACAATTTGTAGCTTAACTAATGGATTTCTCAGCTTGTAGAAGTCGGATTGGGACAAGACTAGTCTTGTTGGACTCGTCTTGGTGCATATTTTCATCCTGCGCCATAAAATATGGTCATGCAATTTTATCGCATAATTAGATGGGATACGTCGAGACAAGAAAAACAAGCCTTCGCATAGCTCTCTACGATGCTCCGTTCGCGAGATATGAATTTTTTAAGTATTTGTTGGTTAAACAATTTGTAGCTTAACTAATGGATTTCTCAGCTTGTAGAAGTCGGATTGGGACAAGACTAGTCTCGTTGGAATCGTCTTGGTGCATATTTTCATCCTGCACCAAAAAATATGGTCATGCAATTTTATCGCATAATTAGATGGGATACGTCGAGACAAGAAAAACAAGCCTTCGCATAGCTCTCTACTATAATCCGTTCGCGAGATATGAATTTTTTAAGTGTTTGTTCGTTAAACAATTTGTAGCTTAACTAATGGATTTCTCAGCTTGTAGAAGTCGGATTGGGACAAGACTAGTCTCGTTGGACTCGTCTTGGTGCATATTTTCATCCTGCGCCAAAAAATATGGTCATGCAATCATATCGCATAATTGGATGGGATACGTCGAGACAAGAAAAACAAGCCTTCGCATAGCTCTCTACGATGCTCCGTTCGCGAGATATGAATTTTTTAAGTATTTGTTGGTTAAACAATTTGTAGCTTAACTAATGGATTTCTCATATTGTAGAAGTCGGATTGGGACAAGACTAGTCTCGTTGGACTCGTCTTGGTGCATATTTTCATCCTGCACCAAAAAATATGGTCATGCAATTTTATCGCATAATTAGATGGGATACGTCGAGACAAGAAAAACAAGCCTTCGCATAGCTCTCTACTATAATCCGTTCGCGAGATATGAATTTTTTAAGTATTTGTTGGTTAAACAATTTGTAGCTTAACTAATGGATTTCTCAGCTTGTAGAAGTCGGATTGGGACAAGACTAGTCTCGTTGGACTCGTCTTGGTGCATATTTTCATCCTGCACCAAAAAATATGGTCATGCAATTTTATCGCATAATTAGATGGGATACGTCGAGACAAGAAAAACAAGCCTTCGCATAGCTCTCTACGATGCTCCGTTCGCGAGATATGAATTTTTTAAGTATTTGTTGGTTAAACAATTTGTAGCTTAACTAATGGATTTCTCATATTGTAGAAGTCGGATTGGGACAAGACTAGTCTCGTTGGACTCGTCTTGGTGCATATTTTCATCCTGCACCAAAAAATATGGTCATGCAATTTTATCGCATAATTAGATGGGATACGTCGAGACAAGAAAAACAAGCCTTCGCATAGCTCTCTACTATAATCCGTTCGCGAGATATGAATTTTTTAAGTATTTGTTGGTTAAACAATTTGTAGCTTAACTAATGAATTTCTCAGCTTGTAGAAGTCGGATTGGAACAAGATTAGTCTCGTTGGACTCTTCTTGGTGCATATTTTCATCCTGCGCCAAAAAATATGGTCATGCAATCATATCGCATAATTGGATGGGATACGTCGAGACAAGAAAAACAAGCCTTCGCATAGCTCTCTACGATGCTCCGTTCGCGAGATATGAATTTTTTAAGTATTTGTTGGTTAAACAATTTGTAGCTTAACTAATGGATTTCTCAGCTTGTAGAAGTCGGATTGGGACAAGACTAGTCTTGTTGGACTCGTCTTGGTGCATATTTTCATCCTGCGCCATAAAATATGGTCATGCAATTTTATCGCATAATTAGATGGGATACGTCGAGACAAGAAAAACAAGCCTTCGCATAGCTCTCTACGATGCTCCGTTCGCGAGATATGAATTTTTTAAGTATTTGTTGGTTAAACAATTTGTAGCTTAACTAATGGATTTCTCAGCTTGTAGAAGTCGGATTGGGACAAGACTAGTCTCGTTGGAATCGTCTTGGTGCATATTTTCATCCTGCACCAAAAAATATGGTCATGCAATTTTATCGCATAATTAGATGGGATACGTCGAGACAAGAAAAACAAGCCTTCGCATAGCTCTCTACTATAATCCGTTCGCGAGATATGAATTTTTTAAGTATTTGTTGGTTAAACAATTTGTAGCTTAACTAATGGATTTCTCAGCTTGTAGAAATCGGATTGGGACAAGACTAGTCTCGTTGGACTCGTCTTGGTGCATATTTTCATCCTGCACCATAAAATATGGTCATGCTATTTTATCGCATAATTAGATGGGATACGTCGAGACAAGAAAAACAAGCCTTCGCATAGCTCTCTACTATAATCCGTTCGCGAGATATGAATTTTTTAAGTATTTGTTGGTTAAACAATTTGCAGCTTAACTAATTGATTTCTCAGCTTGTAGAAGTCGGATTGGGACAAGACTAGTCTCGTTGGACTCGTCTTGGTGCATATTTTCATCCTGCACCAAAAAATATGGTCATGCAATTATATCGCATAATTGGATGGGATACGTCGAGACAAGACAAACAAGCCTTTGCATAGCTCTCTACGATGCTCCGTCCGCGAGATATGAATTTTTTAAGTGTTTGTTGGTTAAACAATTTGTAGCTTA
This sequence comes from Prorops nasuta, assembly GCF_024137725.1. Taxonomy (NCBI): domain Eukaryota; kingdom Metazoa; phylum Arthropoda; class Insecta; order Hymenoptera; family Bethylidae; genus Prorops; species Prorops nasuta. The sequence goes on from NW_027116798.1 coordinate 18,318,080, forward strand.
ACTAATGGATTTCTCAGCTTGTAGAAGTCGGATTGGAACAAGACTAGTCTCGTTGGACTCGTCTTGGTGCATATTTTCATCCTGCGCCAAAAAATATGGTCATGCAATCATATCGCATAATTGGATGGGATACGTCGAGACAAGAAAAACAAGCCTTCGCATAGCTCTCTACGATGCTCCGTTCGCGAGATATGAATTTTTTAAGTGTTTGTTGGTTAAACAATTTGTAGCTTAACTAATGGATTTCTCAGCTTGTAGAAGTCGGATTGGGACAAGACTAGTCTTGTTGGACTCGTCTTGGTGCATATTTTCATCCTGCGCCATAAAATATGGTCATGCAATTTTATCGCATAATTAGATGGGATACGTCGAGACAAGAAAAACAAGCCTTCGCATAGCTCTCTACGATGCTCCGTTCGCGAGATATGAATTTTTTAAGTATTTGTTGGTTAAACAATTTGTAGCTTAACTAATGGATTTCTCAGCTTGTAGAAGTCGGATTGGGACAAGACTAGTCTCGTTGGAATCGTCTTGGTGCATATTTTCATCCTGCACCAAAAAATATGGTCATGCAATTTTATCGCATAATTAGATGGGATACGTCGAGACAAGAAAAACAAGCCTTCGCATAGCTCTCTACTATAATCCGTTCGCGAGATATGAATTTTTTAAGTATTTGTTGGTTAAACAATTTGTAGCTTAACTAATGGATTTCTCAGCTTGTAGAAATCGGATTGGGACAAGACTAGTCTCGTTGGACTCGTCTTGGTGCATATTTTCATCCTGCACCATAAAATATGGTCATGCTATTTTATCGCATAATTAGATGGGATACGTCGAGACAAGAAAAACAAGCCTTCGCATAGCTCTCTACTATAATCCGTTCGCGAGATATGAATTTTTTAAGTATTTGTTGGTTAAACAATTTGTAGCTTAACTAATTGATTTCTCAGCTTGTAGAAGTCGGATTGGGACAAGACTAGTCTCGTTGGACTCGTCTTGGTGCATATTTTCATCCTGCACCAAAAAATATGGTCATGCAATTATATCGCATAATTGGATGGGATACGTCGAGACAAGACAAACAAGCCTTTGCATAGCTCTCTACGATGCTCCGTCCGCGAGATATGAATTTTTTAAGTGTTTGTTGGTTAAACAATTTGTAGCTTAACTAATGGATTTCTCAGCTTGTAGAAGTCGGATTGGAACAAGACTAGTCTCGTTGGACTCGTCTTGGTGCATATTTTCATCCTGCGCCAAAAAATATGGTCATGCAATCATATCGCATAATTGGATGGGATACGTCGAGACAAGAAAAACAAGCCTTCGCATAGCTCTCTACGATGCTCCGTTCGCGAGATATGAATTTTTTAAGTGTTTGTTGGTTAAACAATTTGTAGCTTAACTAATGGATTTCTCAGCTTGTAGAAGTCGGATTGGGACAAGACTAGTCTCGTTGGACTCGTCTTGGTGCATATTTTCATCCTGCGTCAAAAAATATGGTCATGCAATCATATCGCATAATTGGATGGGATACGTCGAGACAAGAAAAACAAGCCTTCGCATAGCTCTCTACGATGCTCCGTTCGCGAGATATGAATTTTTTAAGTATTTGTTGGTTCAACAATTTGTAGCTTAACTAATGGATTTCTCAGCTTGTAGAAGTCGGATTGGGACAAGACTAGTCTCGTTGGACTCGTCTTGGTGCATATTTTCATCCTGCACCAAAAAATATGGTCATGCAATTTTATCGCATAATTAGATGGGATACGTCGAGACAAGAAAAACAAGCCTTCGCATAGCTCTCTACTATAATCCGTTCGCGAGATATGAATTTTTTAAGTATTTGTTGTTTAAACAATTTGTAGCTTAACTAATGAATTTCTCAGCTTGTAGAAGTCGGATTGGGACAAGACTAGTCTCGTTGGAATCGTCTTGGTGCATATTTTCATCCTGCACCAAAAAATATGGTCATGCAATTTTATCGCATAATTAGATGGGATACGTCGAGACAAGAAAAACAAGCCTTCGCATAGCTCTCTACTATAATCCGTTCGCGAGATATGAATTTTTTAAGTATTTGTTGGTTAAACAATTTGTAGCTTAACTAATGGATTTCTCAGCTTGTAGAAATCGGATTGGGACAAGACTAGTCTCGTTGGACTCGTCTTGGTGCATATTTTCATCCTGCACCAAAAAATATGGTCATGCAATTTTATCGCATAATTAGATGGGATACGTCGATACAAGAAAAACAAGCCTTCGCATAGCTCTCTACTATAATCCGTTCGCGAGATATGAATTTTTTAAGTATTTGTTGGTTATACAATTTGTAGCTTAACTAATGGATTTCTCAGCTTGTAGAAGTCGGATTGGAACAAGACTAGTCTCGTTGGACTCGTCTTGGTGCATATTTTCATCCTGCGCCAAAAAATATGGTCATGCAATCATATCGCATAATTGGATGGGATACGTCGAGACAAGAAAAACAAGCCTTCGCATAGCTCTCTACGATGCTCCGTTCGCGAGATATGAATTTTTTAAGTATTTGTTGGTTATACAATTTGTAGCTTAACTAATGGATTTCTCAGCTTGTAGAATTCGGATTGGAACAAGACTAGTCTCGTTGGACTCGTCTTGGTGCATATTTTCATCCTGCGCCAAAAAATATGGTCATGCAATCATATCGCATAATTGGATGGGATACGTCGAGACAAGAAAAACAAGCCTTCGCATAGCTCTCTACGATGCTCCGTTCGCGAGATATGAATTTTTTAAGTATTTGTTGGTTAAACAATTTGTAGCTTAACTAATGGATTTCTCAGCTTGTAGAAGTCGGATTGGAACAAGACTAGTCTCGTTGGACTCGTCTTGGTGCATATTTTTATCCTGCGCCAAAAAATATGGTCATGCAATCATATCGCATAATTGGATGGGATACGTCGAGACAAGAAAAACAAGCCTTCGCATAGCTCTCTACGATGCTCCGTTCGCGAGATATGAATTTTTTAAGTATTTGTTGGTTATACAATTTGTAGCTTAACTAATGGATTTCTCAGCTTGTAGAAGTCGGATTGGAACAAGACTAGTCTCGTTGGACTCGTCTTGGTGCATATTTTCATCCTGCGCCAAAAAATATGGTCATGCAATCATATCGCATAATTGGATGGGATACGTCGAGACAAGAAAAACAAGCCTTCGCATAGCTCTCTACGATGCTCCGTTCGCGAGATATGAATTTTTTAAGTATTTGTTGGTTAAACAATTTGTAGCTTAACTAATGGATTTCTCAGCTTGTAGAAGTCGGATTGGGACAAGACTAGTCTTGTTGGACTCGTCTTGGTGCATATTTTCATCCTGCGCCATAAAATATGGTCATGCAATTTTATCGCATAATTAGATGGGATACGTCGAGACAAGAAAAACAAGCCTTCGCATAGCTCTCTACGATGCTCCGTTCGCGAGATATGAATTTTTTAAGTATTTGTTGGTTAAACAGTTTGTAGCTTAACTAATGGATTTCTCAGCTTGTAGAAGTCGGATTGGGACAAGACTAGTCTCGTTGGAATCGTCTTGGTGCATATTTTCATCCTGCACCAAAAAATATGGTCATGCAATTTTATCTCATAATTAGATGGGATACGTCGAGACAAGAAAAACAAGCCTTCGCATAGCTCTCTACTATAATCCGTTCGCGAGATTTGAATTTTTTAAGTATTTGTTGGTTAAACAATTTGTAGCTTAACTAATTGATTTCTCAGCTTGTAGAAGTCGCATTAGGACAAGACTAGTCTCGTTGGACTCGTCTTGGTGCATATTTTCATCCTGCACCAAAAAATATGGTCATGCAATTATATCGCATAATTGGATGGGATACGTCGAGACAAGAAAAACAAGAGTTGCATAGCTCTCTACGATGCTCCGTTCGCGAGATATGAATTTTTTAAGTATTTGTTGGTTAAACAATTTGTAGCTTAACTAATGGATTTCTCAGCTTGTAGAAGACGGATTGGGACAAGACTAGTCTCGTTGGACTCGTCTTGGTGCATATTTTCATCCTGCACCATAAAATATGGTCATGCTATTTTATCGCATAATTAGATGGGATACGTCGAGACAAGAAAAACAAGCCTTCGCATAGCTCTCTACTATAATCCGTTCGCGAGATATGAATTTTTTAAGTATTTGTTGGTTAAACAATTTGTAGCTTAACTAATTGATTTCTCAGCTTGTAGAAGTCGGATTGGGACAAGACTAGTCTCGTTGGACTCGTCTTGGTGCATATTTTCATCCTGCACCAAAAAATATGGTCATGCAATTATATCGCATAATTGGATGGGATACGTCGAGACAAGAAAAACAAGCCTTTGCATAGCTCTCTACGATGCTCCGTTCGCGAGATATGAATTTTTTAAGTGTTTGTTCGTTAAACAATTTGTAGCTTAACTAATGGATTTCTCAGCTTGTAGAAGTCGGATTGGGACAAGACTAGTCTCGTTGGACTCGTCTTGGTGCATATTTTCATCCTGCGTCAAAAAATATGGTCATGCAATCATATCGCATAATTGGATGGGATACGTCGAGACAAGAAAAACAAGCCTTCGCATAGCTCTCTACGATGCTCCGTTCGCGAGATATGAATTTTTTAAGTATTTGTTGGTTCAACAATTTGTAGCTTAACTAATGGATTTCTCAGCTTGTAGAAGTCGGATTGGGACAAGACTAGTCTCGTTGGACTCGTCTTGGTGCATATTTTCATCCTGCACCAAAAAATATGGTCATGCAATTTTATCGCATAATTAGATGGGATACGTCGAGACAAGAAAAACAAGCCTTCGCATAGCTCTCTACTATAATCCGTTCGCGAGATATGAATTTTTTAAGTATTTGTTGTTTAAACAATTTGTAGCTTAACTAATGAATTTCTCAGCTTGTAGAAGTCGGATTGGGACAAGACTAGTCTCGTTGGAATCGTCTTGGTGCATATTTTCATCCTGCACCAAAAAATATGGTCATGCAATTTTATCGCATAATTAGATGGGATACGTCGAGACAAGAAAAACAAGCCTTCGCATAGCTCTCTACTATAATCCGTTCGCGAGATATGAATTTTTTAAGTATTTGTTGGTTAAACAATTTGTAGCTTAACTAATGGATTTCTCAGCTTGTAGAAATCGGATTGGGACAAGACTAGTCTCGTTGGACTCGTCTTGGTGCATATTTTCATCCTGCACCAAAAAATATGGTCATGCAATTTTATCGCATAATTAGATGGGATACGTCGATACAAGAAAAACAAGCCTTCGCATAGCTCTCTACTATAATCCGTTCGCGAGATATGAATTTTTTAAGTATTTGTTGGTTATACAATTTGTAGCTTAACTAATGGATTTCTCAGCTTGTAGAAGTCGGATTGGAACAAGACTAGTCTCGTTGGACTCGTCTTGGTGCATATTTTCATCCTGCGCCAAAAAATATGGTCATGCAATCATATCGCATAATTGGATGGGATACGTCGAGACAAGAAAAACAAGCCTTCGCATAGCTCTCTACGATGCTCCGTTCGCGAGATATGAATTTTTTAAGTATTTGTTGGTTATACAATTTGTAGCTTAACTAATGGATTTCTCAGCTTGTAGAAGTCGGATTGGAACAAGACTAGTCTCGTTGGACTCGTCTTGGTGCATATTTTCATCCTGCGCCAAAAAATATGGTCATGCAATCATATCGCATAATTGGATGGGATACGTCGAGACAAGAAAAACAAGCCTTCGCATAGCTCTCTACGATGCTCCGTTCGCGAGATATGAATTTTTTAAGTATTTGTTGGTTAAACAATTTGTAGCTTAACTAATGGATTTCTCAGCTTGTAGAAGTCGGATTGGAACAAGACTAGTCTCGTTGGACTCGTCTTAGTGCATATTTTCATCCTGCGCCAAAAAATATGGTCATGCAATCATATCGCATAATTGGATGGGATACGTCGAGACAAGAAAAACAAGCCTTCGCATAGCTCTCTACGATGCTCCGTTCGCGAGATATGAATTTTTTAAGTATTTGTTGGTTAAACAATTTGTAGCTTAACTAATGGATTTCTCAGCTTGTAGAAGTCGGATTGGGACAAGACTAGTCTCGTTGGACTCGTCTTGGTGCATATTTTCATCCTGCGTCAAAAAATATGGTCATGCAATCATATCGCATAATTGGATGGGATACGTCGAGACAAGAAAAACAAGCCTTCGCATAGCTCTCTACGATGCTCCGTTCGCGAGATATGAATTTTTTAAGTATTTGTTGGTTAAACAATTTGTAGCTTAACTAATGGATTTCTCAGCTTGTAGAAGTCGGATTGGGACAAGACTAGTCTCGTTGGACTCGTCTTGGTGCATATTTTCATCCTGCACCAAAAAATATGGTCATGCAATTTTATCGCATAATTAGATGGGATACGTCGAGACAAGAAAAACAAGCCTTCGCATAGCTCTCTACTATAATCCGTTCGCGAGATATGAATTTTTTAAGTATTTGTTGGTTAAACAATTTGTAGCTTAACTAATGAATTTCTCAGCTTGTAGAAGTCGGATTGGGACAAGACTAGTCTCGTTGGAATCGTCTTGGTGCATATTTTCATCCTGCACCAAAAAATATGGTCATGCAGTTTTATCGCATAATTAGATGGGATACGTCGAGACAAGAAAAACAAGCCTTCGCATAGCTCTCTACTATAATCCGTTCGCGAGATATGAATTTTTTAAGTATTTGTTGGTTAAACAATTTGTAGCTTAACTAATGGATTTCTCAGCTTGTAGAAGTCGGATTGGGACAAGACTAGTCTCGTTGGACTCGTCTTGGTGCATATTTTCATCCTGCACCAAAAAATATGGTCATGCAATTATATCGCATAATTGGATGGGATACGTCGAGACAAGAAAAACAAGCCTTTGCATAGCTCTCTACGATGCTCCGTTCGCGAGATATGAATTTTTTAAGTGTTTGTTCGTTAAACAATTTGTAGCTTAACTAATGGATTTCTCAGCTTGTAGAAGTCGGATTGGGACAAGACTAGTCTCGTTGGACTCGTCTTGGTGCATATTTTCATCCTGCGCCAAAAAATATGGTCATGCAATCATATCGCATAATTGGATGGGATACGTCGAGACAAGAAAAACAAGCCTTCGCATAGCTCTCTACGATGCTCCGTTCGCGAGATATGAATTTTTTAAGTATTTGTTGGTTAAACAATTTGTAGCTTAACTAATGGATTTCTCATATTGTAGAAGTCGGATTGGGACAAGACTAGTCTCGTTGGACTCGTCTTGGTGCATATTTTCATCCTGCACCAAAAAATATGGTCATGCAATTTTATCGCATAATTAGATGGGATACGTCGAGACAAGAAAAACAAGCCTTCGCATAGCTCTCTACTATAATCCGTTCGCGAGATATGAATTTTTTAAGTATTTGTTGGTTAAACAATTTGTAGCTTAACTAATGAATTTCTCAGCTTGTAGAAGTCGGATTGGGACAAGACTAGTCTCGTTGGACTCGTCTTGGTGCATATTTTCATCCTGCACCAAAAAATATGGTCATGCAATCATATCGCATAATTGGATGGGATACGTCGAGACAAGAAAAACAAGCCTTCGCATAGCTCTCTACGATGCTCCGTTCGCGAGATATGAATTTTTTAAGTATTTGTTGGTTAAACAATTTGTAGCTTAACTAATGGATTTCTCATATTGTAGAAGTCGGATTGGGACAAGACTAGTCTCGTTGGACTCGTCTTGGTGCATATTTTCATCCTGCACCAAAAAATATGGTCATGCAATTTTATCGCATAATTAGATGGGATACGTCGAGACAAGAAAAACAAGCCTTCGCATAGCTCTCTACTATAATCCGTTCGCGAGATATGAATTTTTTAAGTATTTGTTGGTTAAACAATTTGTAGCTTAACTAATGAATTTCTCAGCTTGTAGAAGTCGGATTGGAACAAGATTAGTCTCGTTGGACTCTTCTTGGTGCATATTTTCATCCTGCGCCAAAAAATATGGTCATGCAATCATATCGCATAATTGGATGGGATACGTCGAGACAAGAAAAACAAGCCTTCGCATAGCTCTCTACGATGCTCCGTTCGCGAGATATGAATTTTTTAAGTATTTGTTGGTTAAACAATTTGTAGCTTAACTAATGGATTTCTCAGCTTGTAGAAGTCGGATTGGGACAAGACTAGTCTTGTTGGACTCGTCTTGGTGCATATTTTCATCCTGCGCCATAAAATATGGTCATGCAATTTTATCGCATAATTAGATGGGATACGTCGAGACAAGAAAAACAAGCCTTCGCATAGCTCTCTACGATGCTCCGTTCGCGAGATATGAATTTTTTAAGTATTTGTTGGTTAAACAATTTGTAGCTTAACTAATGGATTTCTCAGCTTGTAGAAGTCGGATTGGGACAAGACTAGTCTCGTTGGAATCGTCTTGGTGCATATTTTCATCCTGCACCAAAAAATATGGTCATGCAATTTTATCGCATAATTAGATGGGATACGTCGAGACAAGAAAAACAAGCCTTCGCATAGCTCTCTACTATAATCCGTTCGCGAGATATGAATTTTTTAAGTATTTGTTGGTTAAACAATTTGTAGCTTAACTAATGGATTTCTCAGCTTGTAGAAATCGGATTGGGACAAGACTAGTCTCGTTGGACTCGTCTTGGTGCATATTTTCATCCTGCACCATAAAATATGGTCATGCTATTTTATCGCATAATTAGATGGGATACGTCGAGACAAGAAAAACAAGCCTTCGCATAGCTCTCTACTATAATCCGTTCGCGAGATATGAATTTTTTAAGTATTTGTTGGTTAAACAATTTGTAGCTTAACTAATTGATTTCTCAGCTTGTAGAAGTCGGATTGGGACAAGACTAGTCTCGTTGGACTCGTCTTGGTGCATATTTTCATCCTGCACCAAAAAATATGGTCATGCAATTTTATCGCATAATTAGATGGGATACGTCGAGACAAGAAAAACAAGCCTTCGCATAGCTCTCTACTATAATCCGTTCGCGAGATATGAATTTTTTAAGTATTTGTTGGTTAAACAATTTGTAGCTTAACTAATTGATTTCTCAGCTTGTAGAAGTCGGATTGGGACAAGACTAGTCTCGTTGGACTCGTCTTGGTGCATATTTTCATCCTGCACCAAAAAATATGGTCATGCAATTATATCGCATAATTGGATGGGATACGTCGAGACAAGACAAACAAGCCTTTGCATAGCTCTCTACGATGCTCCGTCCGCGAGATATGAATTTTTTAAGTGTTTGTTGGTTAAACAATTTGTAGCTTAACTAATGGATTTCTCAGCTTGTAGAAGTCGGATTGGGACAAGACTAGTCTCGTTGGACTCGTCTTGGTGCATATTTTCATCCTGCGTCAAAAAATATGGTCATGCAATCATATCGCATAATTGGATGGGATACGTCGAGACAAGAAAAACAAGCCTTCGCATAGCTCTCTACGATGCTCCGTTCGCGAGATATGAATTTTTTAAGTATTTGTTGGTTAAACAATTTGTAGCTTAACTAATGGATTTCTCAGCTTGTAGAAGTCGGATTGGGACAAGACTAGTCTCGTTGGACTCGTCTTGGTGCATATTTTCATCCTGCACCAAAAAATATGGTCATGCAATTTTATCGCATAATTAGATGGGATACGTCGAGACAAGAAAAACAAGCCTTCGCATAGCTCTCTACTATAATCCGTTCGCGAGATATGAATTTTTTAAGTATTTGTTGGTTAAACAATTTGTAGCTTAACTAATGAATTTCTCAGCTTGTAGAAGTCGGATTGGGACAAGACTAGTCTCGTTGGAATCGTCTTGGTGCATATTTTCATCCTGCACCAAAAAATATGGTCATGCAGTTTTATCGCATAATTAGATGGGATACGTCGAGACAAGAAAAACAAGCCTTCGCATAGCTCTCTACTATAATCCGTTCGCGAGATATGAATTTTTTAAGTATTTGTTGGTTAAACAATTTGTAGCTTAACTAATGGATTTCTCAGCTTGTAGAAGTCGGATTGGGACAAGACTAGTCTCGTTGGACTCGTCTTGGTGCATATTTTCATCCTGCACCAAAAAATATGGTCATGCAATTATATCGCATAATTGGATGGGATACGTCGAGACAAGAAAAACAAGCCTTTGCATAGCTCTCTACGATGCTCCGTTCGCGAGATATGAATTTTTTAAGTGTTTGTTCGTTAAACAATTTGTAGCTTAACTAATGGATTTCTCAGCTTGTAGAAGTCGGATTGGGACAAGACTAGTCTCGTTGGACTCGTCTTGGTGCATATTTTCATCCTGCGCCAAAAAATATGGTCATGCAATCATATCGCATAATTGGATGGGATACGTCGAGACAAGAAAAACAAGCCTTCGCATAGCTCTCTACGATGCTCCGTTCGCGAGATATGAATTTTTTAAGTATTTGTTGGTTAAACAATTTGTAGCTTAACTAATGGATTTCTCATATTGTAGAAGTCGGATTGGGACAAGACTAGTCTCGTTGGACTCGTCTTGGTGCATATTTTCATCCTGCACCAAAAAATATGGTCATGCAATTTTATCGCATAATTAGATGGGATACGTCGAGACAAGAAAAACAAGCCTTCGCATAGCTCTCTACTATAATCCGTTCGCGAGATATGAATTTTTTAAGTATTTGTTGGTTAAACAATTTGTAGCTTAACTAATGGATTTCTCAGCTTGTAGAAGTCGGATTGGGACAAGACTAGTCTCGTTGGACTCGTCTTGGTGCATATTTTCATCCTGCACCAAAAAATATGGTCATGCAATTTTATCGCATAATTAGATGGGATACGTCGAGACAAGAAAAACAAGCCTTCGCATAGCTCTCTACGATGCTCCGTTCGCGAGATATGAATTTTTTAAGTATTTGTTGGTTAAACAATTTGTAGCTTAACTAATGGATTTCTCATATTGTAGAAGTCGGATTGGGACAAGACTAGTCTCGTTGGACTCGTCTTGGTGCATATTTTCATCCTGCACCAAAAAATATGGTCATGCAATTTTATCGCATAATTAGATGGGATACGTCGAGACAAGAAAAACAAGCCTTCGCATAGCTCTCTACTATAATCCGTTCGCGAGATATGAATTTTTTAAGTATTTGTTGGTTAAACAATTTGTAGCTTAACTAATGAATTTCTCAGCTTGTAGAAGTCGGATTGGAACAAGATTAGTCTCGTTGGACTCTTCTTGGTGCATATTTTCATCCTGCGCCAAAAAATATGGTCATGCAATCATATCGCATAATTGGATGGGATACGTCGAGACAAGAAAAACAAGCCTTCGCATAGCTCTCTACGATGCTCCGTTCGCGAGATATGAATTTTTTAAGTATTTGTTGGTTAAACAATTTGTAGCTTAACTAATGGATTTCTCAGCTTGTAGAAGTCGGATTGGGACAAGACTAGTCTTGTTGGACTCGTCTTGGTGCATATTTTCATCCTGCGCCATAAAATATGGTCATGCAATTTTATCGCATAATTAGATGGGATACGTCGAGACAAGAAAAACAAGCCTTCGCATAGCTCTCTACGATGCTCCGTTCGCGAGATATGAATTTTTTAAGTATTTGTTGGTTAAACAATTTGTAGCTTAACTAATGGATTTCTCAGCTTGTAGAAGTCGGATTGGGACAAGACTAGTCTCGTTGGAATCGTCTTGGTGCATATTTTCATCCTGCACCAAAAAATATGGTCATGCAATTTTATCGCATAATTAGATGGGATACGTCGAGACAAGAAAAACAAGCCTTCGCATAGCTCTCTACTATAATCCGTTCGCGAGATATGAATTTTTTAAGTATTTGTTGGTTAAACAATTTGTAGCTTAACTAATGGATTTCTCAGCTTGTAGAAATCGGATTGGGACAAGACTAGTCTCGTTGGACTCGTCTTGGTGCATATTTTCATCCTGCACCATAAAATATGGTCATGCTATTTTATCGCATAATTAGATGGGATACGTCGAGACAAGAAAAACAAGCCTTCGCATAGCTCTCTACTATAATCCGTTCGCGAGATATGAATTTTTTAAGTATTTGTTGGTTAAACAATTTGCAGCTTAACTAATTGATTTCTCAGCTTGTAGAAGTCGGATTGGGACAAGACTAGTCTCGTTGGACTCGTCTTGGTGCATATTTTCATCCTGCACCAAAAAATATGGTCATGCAATTATATCGCATAATTGGATGGGATACGTCGAGACAAGAAAAACAAGCCTTCGCATAGCTCTCTACTATAATCCGTTCGCGAGATATGAATTTTTTAAGTATTTGTTGGTTAAACAATTTGTAGCTTAACTAATTGATTTCTCAGCTTGTAGAAGTCGGATTGGGACAAGACTAGTCTCGTTGGACTCGTCTTGGTGCATATTTTCATCCTGCACCAAAAAATATGGTCATGCAATTATATCGCATAATTGGATGGGATACGTCGAGACAAGACAAACAAGCCTTTGCATAGCTCTCTACGATGCTCCGTCCGCGAGATATGAATTTTTTAAGTGTTTGTTGGTTAAACAATTTGTAGCTTAACTAATGGATTTCTCAGCTTGTAGAAGTCGGATTGGGACAAGACTAGTCTCGTTGGACTCGTCTTGGTGCATATTTTCATCCTGCGTCAAAAAATATGGTCATGCAATCATATCGCATAATTGGATGGGATACGTCGAGACAAGAAAAACAAGCCTTCGCATAGCTCTCTACGATGCTCCGTTCGCGAGATATGAATTTTTTAAGTATTTGTTGGTTAAACAATTTGTAGCTTAACTAATGGATTTCTCAGCTTGTAGAAGTCGGATTGGGACAAGACTAGTCTCGTTGGACTCGTCTTGGTGCATATTTTCATCCTGCACCAAAAAATATGGTCATGCAATTTTATCGCATAATTAGATGGGATACGTCGAGACAAGAAAAACAAGCCTTCGCATAGCTCTCTACTATAATCCGTTCGCGAGATATGAATTTTTTAAGTATTTGTTGGTTAAACAATTTGTAGCTTAACTAATGAATTTCTCAGCTTGTAGAAGTCGGATTGGGACAAGACTAGTCTCGTTGGAATCGTCTTGGTGCATATTTTCATCCTGCACCAAAAAATATGGTCATGCAGTTTTATCGCATAATTAGATGGGATACGTCGAGACAAGAAAAACAAGCCTTCGCATAGCTCTCTACTATAATCCGTTCGCGAGATATGAATTTTTTAAGTATTTGTTGGTTAAACAATTTGTAGCTTAACTAATGGATTTCTCAGCTTGTAGAAGTCGGATTGGGACAAGACTAGTCTCGTTGGACTCGTCTTGGTGCATATTTTCATCCTGCACCAAAAAATATGGTCATGCAATTATATCGCATAATTGGATGGGATACGTCGAGACAAGAAAAACAAGCCTTTGCATAGCTCTCTACGATGCTCCGTTCGCGAGATATGAATTTTTTAAGTGTTTGTTCGTTAAACAATTTGTAGCTTAACTAATGGATTTCTCAGCTTGTAGAAGTCGGATTGGGACAAGACTAGTCTCGTTGGACTCGTCTTGGTGCATATTTTCATCCTGCGCCAAAAAATATGGTCATGCAATCATATCGCATAATTGGATGGGATACGTCGAGACAAGAAAAACAAGCCTTCGCATAGCTCTCTACGATGCTCCGTTCGCGAGATATGAATTTTTTAAGTATTTGTTGGTTAAACAATTTGTAGCTTAACTAATGGATTTCTCATATTGTAGAAGTCGGATTGGGACAAGACTAGTCTCGTTGGACTCGTCTTGGTGCATATTTTCATCCTGCACCAAAAAATATGGTCATGCAATTTTATCGCATAATTAGATGGGATACGTCGAGACAAGAAAAACAAGCCTTCGCATAGCTCTCTACTATAATCCGTTCGCGAGATATGAATTTTTTAAGTATTTGTTGGTTAAACAATTTGTAGCTTAACTAATGGATTTCTCAGCTTGTAGAAGTCGGATTGGGACAAGACTAGTCTCGTTGGACTCGTCTTGGTGCATATTTTCATCCTGCACCAAAAAATATGGTCATGCAATTTTATCGCATAATTAGATGGGATACGTCGAGACAAGAAAAACAAGCCTTCGCATAGCTCTCTACGATGCTCCGTTCGCGAGATATGAATTTTTTAAGTATTTGTTGGTTAAACAATTTGTAGCTTAACTAATGGATTTCTCATATTGTAGAAGTCGGATTGGGACAAGACTAGTCTCGTTGGACTCGTCTTGGTGCATATTTTCATCCTGCACCAAAAAATATGGTCATGCAATTTTATCGCATAATTAGATGGGATACGTCGAGACAAGAAAAACAAGCCTTCGCATAGCTCTCTACTATAATCCGTTCGCGAGATATGAATTTTTTAAGTATTTGTTGGTTAAACAATTTGTAGCTTAACTAATGAATTTCTCAGCTTGTAGAAGTCGGATTGGAACAAGATTAGTCTCGTTGGACTCTTCTTGGTGCATATTTTCATCCTGCGCCAAAAAATATGGTCATGCAATCATATCGCATAATTGGATGGGATACGTCGAGACAAGAAAAACAAGCCTTCGCATAGCTCTCTACGATGCTCCGTTCGCGAGATATGAATTTTTTAAGTATTTGTTGGTTAAACAATTTGTAGCTTAACTAATGGATTTCTCAGCTTGTAGAAGTCGGATTGGGACAAGACTAGTCTTGTTGGACTCGTCTTGGTGCATATTTTCATCCTGCGCCATAAAATATGGTCATGCAATTTTATCGCATAATTAGATGGGATACGTCGAGACAAGAAAAACAAGCCTTCGCATAGCTCTCTACGATGCTCCGTTCGCGAGATATGAATTTTTTAAGTATTTGTTGGTTAAACAATTTGTAGCTTAACTAATGGATTTCTCAGCTTGTAGAAGTCGGATTGGGACAAGACTAGTCTCGTTGGAATCGTCTTGGTGCATATTTTCATCCTGCACCAAAAAATATGGTCATGCAATTTTATCGCATAATTAGATGGGATACGTCGAGACAAGAAAAACAAGCCTTCGCATAGCTCTCTACTATAATCCGTTCGCGAGATATGAATTTTTTAAGTATTTGTTGGTTAAACAATTTGTAGCTTAACTAATGGATTTCTCAGCTTGTAGAAATCGGATTGGGACAAGACTAGTCTCGTTGGACTCGTCTTGGTGCATATTTTCATCCTGCACCATAAAATATGGTCATGCTATTTTATCGCATAATTAGATGGGATACGTCGAGACAAGAAAAACAAGCCTTCGCATAGCTCTCTACTATAATCCGTTCGCGAGATATGAATTTTTTAAGTATTTGTTGGTTAAACAATTTGCAGCTTAACTAATTGATTTCTCAGCTTGTAGAAGTCGGATTGGGACAAGACTAGTCTCGTTGGACTCGTCTTGGTGCATATTTTCATCCTGCACCAAAAAATATGGTCATGCAATTATATCGCATAATTGGATGGGATACGTCGAGACAAGACAAACAAGCCTTTGCATAGCTCTCTACGATGCTCCGTCCGCGAGATATGAATTTTTTAAGTGTTTGTTGGTTAAACAATTTGTAGCTTAACTAATGGATTTCTCAGCTTGTAGAAGTCGGATTGGAACAAGACTAGTCTCGTTGGACTCGTCTTGGTGCATATTTTCATCCTGCGCCAAAAAATATGGTCATGCAATCATATCGCATAATTGGATGGGATACGTCGAGACAAGAAAAACAAGCCTTCGCATAGCTCTCTACGATGCTCCGTTCGCGAGATATGAATTTTTTAAGTGTTTGTTGGTTAAACAATTTGTAGCTTAACTAATGGATTTCTCAGCTTGTAGAAGTCGGATTGGGACAAGACTAGTCTTGTTGGACTCGTCTTGGTGCATATTTTCATCCTGCGCCATAAAATATGGTCATGCAATTTTATCGCATAATTAGATGGGATACGTCGAGACAAGAAAAACAAGCCTTCGCATAGCTCTCTACGATGCTCCGTTCGCGAGATATGAATTTTTTAAGTATTTGTTGGTTAAACAATTTGTAGCTTAACTAATGGATTTCTCAGCTTGTAGAAGTCGGATTGGGACAAGACTAGTCTCGTTGGAATCGTCTTGGTGCATATTTTCATCCTGCACCAAAAAATATGGTCATGCAATTTTATCGCATAATTAGATGGGATACGTCGAGACAAGAAAAACAAGCCTTCGCATAGCTCTATACTATAATCCGTTCGCGAGATATGAATTTTTTAAGTATTTGTTGGTTAAACAATTTGTAGCTTAACTAATGGATTTCTCAGCTTGTAGAAATCGGATTGGGACAAGACTAGTCTCGTTGGACTCGTCTTGGTGCATATTTTCATCCTGCACCATAAAATATGGTCATGCTATTTTATCGCATAATTAGATGGGATACGTCGAGACAAGAAAAACAAGCCTTCGCATAGCTCTCTACTATAATCCGTTCGCGAGATATGAATTTTTTAAGTATTTGTTGGTTAAACAATTTGTAGCTTATCTAATTGATTTCTCAGCTTGTAGAAGTCGGATTGGGACAAGACTAGTCTCGTTGGACTCGTCTTGGTGCATATTTTCATCCTGCACCAAAAAATATGGTCATGCAATTATATCGCATAATTGGATGGGATACGTCGAGACAAGACAAACAAGCCTTTGCATAGCTCTCTACGATGCTCCGTCCGCGAGATATGAATTTTTTAAGTGTTTGTTGGTTAAACAATTTGTAGCTTAACTAATGGATTTCTCAGCTTGTAGAAGTCGGATTGGAACAAGACTAGTCTCGTTGGACTCGTCTTGGTGCATATTTTCATCCTGCGCCAAAAAATATGGTCATGCAATCATATCGCATAATTGGATGGGATACGTCGAGACAAGAAAAACAAGCCTTCGCATAGCTCTCTACGATGCTCCGTTCGCGAGATATGAATTTTTTAAGTGTTTGTTGGTTAAACAATTTGTAGCTTAACTAATGGATTTCTCAGCTTGTAGAAGTCGGATTGGGACAAGACTAGTCTCGTTGGACTCGTCTTGGTGCATATTTTCATCCTGCGTCAAAAAATATGGTCATGCAATCATATCGCATAATTGGATGGGATACGTCGAGACAAGAAAAACAAGCCTTCGCATAGCTCTCTACGATGCTCCGTTCGCGAGATATGAATTTTTTAAGTATTTGTTGGTTAAACAATTTGTAGCTTAACTAATTGATTTCTCAGCTTGTAGAAGTCGGATTGGGACAAGACTAGTCTCGTTGGACTCGTCTTGGTGCATATTTTCATCCTGCACCAAAAAATATGGTCATGCAATTTTATCGCATAATTAGATGGGATACGTCGAGACAAGAAAAACAAGCCTTCGCATAGCTCTCTACTATAATCCGTTCGCGAGATATGAATTTTTTAAGTATTTGTTGGTTAAACAATTTGTAGCTTAACTAATTGATTTCTCAGCTTGTAGAAGTCGGATTGGGACAAGACTAGTCTCGTTGGACTCGTCTTGGTGCATATTTTCATCCTGCACCAAAAAATATGGTCATGCAATTATATCGCATAATTGGATGGGATACGTCGAGACAAGACAAACAAGCCTTTGCATAGCTCTCTACGATGCTCCGTCCGCGAGATATGAATTTTTTAAGTGTTTGTTGGTTAAACAATTTGTAGCTTAACTAATGGATTTCTCAGCTTGTAGAAGTCGGATTGGGACAAGACTAGTCTCGTTGGACTCGTCTTGGTGCATATTTTCATCCTGCGTCAAAAAATATGGTCATGCAATCATATCGCATAATTGGATGGGATACGTCGAGACAAGAAAAACAAGCCTTCGCATAGCTCTCTACGATGCTCCGTTCGCGAGATATGAATTTTTTAAGTATTTGTTGGTTAAACAATTTGTAGCTTAACTAATGGATTTCTCAGCTTGTAGAAGTCGGATTGGGACAAGACTAGTCTCGTTGGACTCGTCTTGGTGCATATTTTCATCCTGCACCAAAAAATATGGTCATGCAATTTTATCGCATAATTAGATGGGATACGTCGAGACAAGAAAAACAAGCCTTCGCATAGCTCTCTACTATAATCCGTTCGCGAGATATGAATTTTTTAAGTATTTGTTGGTTAAACAATTTGTAGCTTAACTAATGAATTTCTCAGCTTGTAGAAGTCGGATTGGGACAAGACTAGTCTCGTTGGAATCGTCTTGGTGCATATTTTCATCCTGCACCAAAAAATATGGTCATGCAGTTTTATCGCATAATTAGATGGGATACGTCGAGACAAGAAAAACAAGCCTTCGCATAGCTCTCTACTATAATCCGTTCGCGAGATATGAATTTTTTAAGTATTTGTTGGTTAAACAATTTGTAGCTTAACTAATGGATTTCTCAGCTTGTAGAAGTCGGATTGGGACAAGACTAGTCTCGTTGGACTCGTCTTGGTGCATATTTTCATCCTGCACCAAAAAATATGGTCATGCAATTATATCGCATAATTGGATGGGATACGTCGAGACAAGAAAAACAAGCCTTTGCATAGCTCTCTACGATGCTCCGTTCGCGAGATATGAATTTTTTAAGTGTTTGTTCGTTAAACAATTTGTAGCTTAACTAATGGATTTCTCAGCTTGTAGAAGTCGGATTGGGACAAGACTAGTCTCGTTGGACTCGTCTTGGTGCATATTTTCATCCTGCGCCAAAAAATATGGTCATGCAATCATATCGCATAATTGGATGGGATACGTCGAGACAAGAAAAACAAGCCTTCGCATAGCTCTCTACGATGCTCCGTTCGCGAGATATGAATTTTTTAAGTATTTGTTGGTTAAACAATTTGTAGCTTAACTAATGGATTTCTCATATTGTAGAAGTCGGATTGGGACAAGACTAGTCTCGTTGGACTCGTCTTGGTGCATATTTTCATCCTGCACCAAAAAATATGGTCATGCAATTTTATCGCATAATTAGATGGGATACGTCGAGACAAGAAAAACAAGCCTTCGCATAGCTCTCTACTATAATCCGTTCGCGAGATATGAATTTTTTAAGTATTTGTTGGTTAAACAATTTGTAGCTTAACTAATGGATTTCTCAGCTTGTAGAAGTCGGATTGGGACAAGACTAGTCTCGTTGGACTCGTCTTGGTGCATATTTTCATCCTGCACCAAAAAATATGGTCATGCAATTTTATCGCATAATTAGATGGGATACGTCGAGACAAGAAAAACAAGCCTTCGCATAGCTCTCTACGATGCTCCGTTCGCGAGATATGAATTTTTTAAGTATTTGTTGGTTAAACAATTTGTAGCTTAACTAATGGATTTCTCATATTGTAGAAGTCGGATTGGGACAAGACTAGTCTCGTTGGACTCGTCTTGGTGCATATTTTCATCCTGCACCAAAAAATATGGTCATGCAATTTTATCGCATAATTAGATGGGATACGTCGAGACAAGAAAAACAAGCCTTCGCATAGCTCTCTACTATAATCCGTTCGCGAGATATGAATTTTTTAAGTATTTGTTGGTTAAACAATTTGTAGCTTAACTAATGAATTTCTCAGCTTGTAGAAGTCGGATTGGAACAAGATTAGTCTCGTTGGACTCTTCTTGGTGCATATTTTCATCCTGCGCCAAAAAATATGGTCATGCAATCATATCGCATAATTGGATGGGATACGTCGAGACAAGAAAAACAAGCCTTCGCATAGCTCTCTACGATGCTCCGTTCGCGAGATATGAATTTTTTAAGTATTTGTTGGTTAAACAATTTGTAGCTTAACTAATGGATTTCTCAGCTTGTAGAAGTCGGATTGGGACAAGACTAGTCTTGTTGGACTCGTCTTGGTGCATATTTTCATCCTGCGCCATAAAATATGGTCATGCAATTTTATCGCATAATTAGATGGGATACGTCGAGACAAGAAAAACAAGCCTTCGCATAGCTCTCTACGATGCTCCGTTCGCGAGATATGAATTTTTTAAGTATTTGTTGGTTAAACAATTTGTAGCTTAACTAATGGATTTCTCAGCTTGTAGAAGTCGGATTGGGACAAGACTAGTCTCGTTGGAATCGTCTTGGTGCATATTTTCATCCTGCACCAAAAAATATGGTCATGCAATTTTATCGCATAATTAGATGGGATACGTCGAGACAAGAAAAACAAGCCTTCGCATAGCTCTCTACTATAATCCGTTCGCGAGATATGAATTTTTTAAGTGTTTGTTCGTTAAACAATTTGTAGCTTAACTAATGGATTTCTCAGCTTGTAGAAGTCGGATTGGGACAAGACTAGTCTCGTTGGACTCGTCTTGGTGCATATTTTCATCCTGCGCCAAAAAATATGGTCATGCAATCATATCGCATAATTGGATGGGATACGTCGAGACAAGAAAAACAAGCCTTCGCATAGCTCTCTACGATGCTCCGTTCGCGAGATATGAATTTTTTAAGTATTTGTTGGTTAAACAATTTGTAGCTTAACTAATGGATTTCTCATATTGTAGAAGTCGGATTGGGACAAGACTAGTCTCGTTGGACTCGTCTTGGTGCATATTTTCATCCTGCACCAAAAAATATGGTCATGCAATTTTATCGCATAATTAGATGGGATACGTCGAGACAAGAAAAACAAGCCTTCGCATAGCTCTCTACTATAATCCGTTCGCGAGATATGAATTTTTTAAGTATTTGTTGGTTAAACAATTTGTAGCTTAACTAATGGATTTCTCAGCTTGTAGAAGTCGGATTGGGACAAGACTAGTCTCGTTGGACTCGTCTTGGTGCATATTTTCATCCTGCACCAAAAAATATGGTCATGCAATTTTATCGCATAATTAGATGGGATACGTCGAGACAAGAAAAACAAGCCTTCGCATAGCTCTCTACGATGCTCCGTTCGCGAGATATGAATTTTTTAAGTATTTGTTGGTTAAACAATTTGTAGCTTAACTAATGGATTTCTCATATTGTAGAAGTCGGATTGGGACAAGACTAGTCTCGTTGGACTCGTCTTGGTGCATATTTTCATCCTGCACCAAAAAATATGGTCATGCAATTTTATCGCATAATTAGATGGGATACGTCGAGACAAGAAAAACAAGCCTTCGCATAGCTCTCTACTATAATCCGTTCGCGAGATATGAATTTTTTAAGTATTTGTTGGTTAAACAATTTGTAGCTTAACTAATGAATTTCTCAGCTTGTAGAAGTCGGATTGGAACAAGATTAGTCTCGTTGGACTCTTCTTGGTGCATATTTTCATCCTGCGCCAAAAAATATGGTCATGCAATCATATCGCATAATTGGATGGGATACGTCGAGACAAGAAAAACAAGCCTTCGCATAGCTCTCTACGATGCTCCGTTCGCGAGATATGAATTTTTTAAGTATTTGTTGGTTAAACAATTTGTAGCTTAACTAATGGATTTCTCAGCTTGTAGAAGTCGGATTGGGACAAGACTAGTCTTGTTGGACTCGTCTTGGTGCATATTTTCATCCGGCGCCATAAAATATGGTCATGCAATTTTATCGCATAATTAGATGGGATACGTCGAGACAAGAAAAACAAGCCTTCGCATAGCTCTCTACGATGCTCCGTTCGCGAGATATGAATTTTTTAAGTATTTGTTGGTTAAACAATTTGTAGCTTAACTAATGGATTTCTCAGCTTGTAGAAGTCGGATTGGGACAAGACTAGTCTCGTTGGAATCGTCTTGGTGCATATTTTCATCCTGCACCAAAAAATATGGTCATGCAATTTTATCGCATAATTAGATGGGATACGTCGAGACAAGAAAAACAAGCCTTCGCATAGCTCTCTACTATAATCCGTTCGCGAGATATGAATTTTTTAAGTATTTGTTGGTTAAACAATTTGTAGCTTAACTAATGGATTTCTCAGCTTGTAGAAATCGGATTGGGACAAGACTAGTCTCGTTGGACTCGTCTTGGTGCATATTTTCATCCTGCACCATAAAATATGGTCATGCTATTTTATCGCATAATTAGATGGGATACGTCGAGACAAGAAAAACAAGCCTTCGCATAGCTCTCTACTATAATCCGTTCGCGAGATATGAATTTTTTAAGTATTTGTTGGTTAAACAATTTGCAGCTTAACTAATTGATTTCTCAGCTTGTAGAAGTCGGATTGGGACAAGACTAGTCTCGTTGGACTCGTCTTGGTGCATATTTTCATCCTGCACCAAAAAATATGGTCATGCAATTATATCGCATAATTGGATGGGATACGTCGAGACAAGACAAACAAGCCTTTGCATAGCTCTCTACGATGCTCCGTCCGCGAGATATGAATTTTTTAAGTGTTTGTTGGTTAAACAATTTGTAGCTTAACTAATGGATTTCTCAGCTTGTAGAAGTCGGATTGGAACAAGACTAGTCTCGTTGGACTCGTCTTGGTGCATATTTTCATCCTGCGCCAAAAAATATGGTCATGCAATCATATCGCATAATTGGATGGGATACGTCGAGACAAGAAAAACAAGCCTTCGCATAGCTCTCTACGATGCTCCGTTCGCGAGATATGAATTTTTTAAGTGTTTGTTGGTTAAACAATTTGTAGCTTAACTAATGGATTTCTCAGCTTGTAGAAGTCGGATTGGGACAAGACTAGTCTTGTTGGACTCGTCTTGGTGCATATTTTCATCCTGCGCCATAAAATATGGTCATGCAATTTTATCGCATAATTAGATGGGATACGTCGAGACAAGAAAAACAAGCCTTCGCATAGCTCTCTACGATGCTCCGTTCGCGAGATATGAATTTTTTAAGTATTTGTTGGTTAAACAATTTGTAGCTTAACTAATGGATTTCTCAGCTTGTAGAAGTCGGATTGGGACAAGACTAGTCTCGTTGGAATCGTCTTGGTGCATATTTTCATCCTGCACCAAAAAATATGGTCATGCAATTTTATCGCATAATTAGATGGGATACGTCGAGACAAGAAAAACAAGCCTTCGCATAGCTCTCTACTATAATCCGTTCGCGAGATATGAATTTTTTAAGTATTTG
This sequence comes from Prorops nasuta, assembly GCF_024137725.1. Classification (NCBI taxonomy): domain Eukaryota; kingdom Metazoa; phylum Arthropoda; class Insecta; order Hymenoptera; family Bethylidae; genus Prorops; species Prorops nasuta. The sequence continues at coordinate 18,341,222 of NW_027116798.1, forward strand.
TTGGTTAAACAATTTGTAGCTTAACTAATGGATTTCTCAGCTTGTAGAAATCGGATTGGGACAAGACTAGTCTCGTTGGACTCGTCTTGGTGCATATTTTCATCCTGCACCATAAAATATGGTCATGCTATTTTATCGCATAATTAGATGGGATACGTCGAGACAAGAAAAACAAGCCTTCGCATAGCTCTCTACTATAATCCGTTCGCGAGATATGAATTTTTTAAGTATTTGTTGGTTAAACAATTTGTAGCTTAACTAATTGATTTCTCAGCTTGTAGAAGTCGGATTGGGACAAGACTAGTCTCGTTGGACTCGTCTTGGTGCATATTTTCATCCTGCACCAAAAAATATGGTCATGCAATTATATCGCATAATTGGATGGGATACGTCGAGACAAGACAAACAAGCCTTTGCATAGCTCTCTACGATGCTCCGTCCGCGAGATATGAATTTTTTAAGTGTTTGTTGGTTAAACAATTTGTAGCTTAACTAATGGATTTCTCAGCTTGTAGAAGTCGGATTGGAACAAGACTAGTCTCGTTGGACTCGTCTTGGTGCATATTTTCATCCTGCGCCAAAAAATATGGTCATGCAATCATATCGCATAATTGGATGGGATACGTCGAGACAAGAAAAACAAGCCTTCGCATAGCTCTCTACGATGCTCCGTTCGCGAGATATGAATTTTTTAAGTGTTTGTTGGTTAAACAATTTGTAGCTTAACTAATGGATTTCTCAGCTTGTAGAAGTCGGATTGGGACAAGACTAGTCTCGTTGGACTCGTCTTGGTGCATATTTTCATCCTGCGTCAAAAAATATGGTCATGCAATCATATCGCATAATTGGATGGGATACGTCGAGACAAGAAAAACAAGCCTTCGCATAGCTCTCTACGATGCTCCGTTCGCGAGATATGAATTTTTTAAGTATTTGTTGGTTCAACAATTTGTAGCTTAACTAATGGATTTCTCAGCTTGTAGAAGTCGGATTGGGACAAGACTAGTCTCGTTGGACTCGTCTTGGTGCATATTTTCATCCTGCACCAAAAAATATGGTCATGCAATTTTATCGCATAATTAGATGGGATACGTCGAGACAAGAAAAACAAGCCTTCGCATAGCTCTCTACTATAATCCGTTCGCGAGATATGAATTTTTTAAGTATTTGTTGTTTAAACAATTTGTAGCTTAACTAATGAATTTCTCAGCTTGTAGAAGTCGGATTGGGACAAGACTAGTCTCGTTGGAATCGTCTTGGTGCATATTTTCATCCTGCACCAAAAAATATGGTCATGCAATTTTATCGCATAATTAGATGGGATACGTCGAGACAAGAAAAACAAGCCTTCGCATAGCTCTCTACTATAATCCGTTCGCGAGATATGAATTTTTTAAGTATTTGTTGGTTAAACAATTTGTAGCTTAACTAATGGATTTCTCAGCTTGTAGAAATCGGATTGGGACAAGACTAGTCTCGTTGGACTCGTCTTGGTGCATATTTTCATCCTGCACCAAAAAATATGGTCATGCAATTTTATCGCATAATTAGATGGGATACGTCGATACAAGAAAAACAAGCCTTCGCATAGCTCTCTACTATAATCCGTTCGCGAGATATGAATTTTTTAAGTATTTGTTGGTTATACAATTTGTAGCTTAACTAATGGATTTCTCAGCTTGTAGAAGTCGGATTGGAACAAGACTAGTCTCGTTGGACTCGTCTTGGTGCATATTTTCATCCTGCGCCAAAAAATATGGTCATGCAATCATATCGCATAATTGGATGGGATACGTCGAGACAAGAAAAACAAGCCTTCGCATAGCTCTCTACGATGCTCCGTTCGCGAGATATGAATTTTTTAAGTATTTGTTGGTTATACAATTTGTAGCTTAACTAATGGATTTCTCAGCTTGTAGAATTCGGATTGGAACAAGACTAGTCTCGTTGGACTCGTCTTGGTGCATATTTTCATCCTGCGCCAAAAAATATGGTCATGCAATCATATCGCATAATTGGATGGGATACGTCGAGACAAGAAAAACAAGCCTTCGCATAGCTCTCTACGATGCTCCGTTCGCGAGATATGAATTTTTTAAGTATTTGTTGGTTAAACAATTTGTAGCTTAACTAATGGATTTCTCAGCTTGTAGAAGTCGGATTGGAACAAGACTAGTCTCGTTGGACTCGTCTTGGTGCATATTTTTATCCTGCGCCAAAAAATATGGTCATGCAATCATATCGCATAATTGGATGGGATACGTCGAGACAAGAAAAACAAGCCTTCGCATAGCTCTCTACGATGCTCCGTTCGCGAGATATGAATTTTTTAAGTATTTGTTGGTTATACAATTTGTAGCTTAACTAATGGATTTCTCAGCTTGTAGAAGTCGGATTGGAACAAGACTAGTCTCGTTGGACTCGTCTTGGTGCATATTTTCATCCTGCGCCAAAAAATATGGTCATGCAATCATATCGCATAATTGGATGGGATACGTCGAGACAAGAAAAACAAGCCTTCGCATAGCTCTCTACGATGCTCCGTTCGCGAGATATGAATTTTTTAAGTATTTGTTGGTTAAACAATTTGTAGCTTAACTAATGGATTTCTCAGCTTGTAGAAGTCGGATTGGGACAAGACTAGTCTTGTTGGACTCGTCTTGGTGCATATTTTCATCCTGCGCCATAAAATATGGTCATGCAATTTTATCGCATAATTAGATGGGATACGTCGAGACAAGAAAAACAAGCCTTCGCATAGCTCTCTACGATGCTCCGTTCGCGAGATATGAATTTTTTAAGTATTTGTTGGTTAAACAGTTTGTAGCTTAACTAATGGATTTCTCAGCTTGTAGAAGTCGGATTGGGACAAGACTAGTCTCGTTGGAATCGTCTTGGTGCATATTTTCATCCTGCACCAAAAAATATGGTCATGCAATTTTATCTCATAATTAGATGGGATACGTCGAGACAAGAAAAACAAGCCTTCGCATAGCTCTCTACTATAATCCGTTCGCGAGATTTGAATTTTTTAAGTATTTGTTGGTTAAACAATTTGTAGCTTAACTAATTGATTTCTCAGCTTGTAGAAGTCGCATTAGGACAAGACTAGTCTCGTTGGACTCGTCTTGGTGCATATTTTCATCCTGCACCAAAAAATATGGTCATGCAATTATATCGCATAATTGGATGGGATACGTCGAGACAAGAAAAACAAGAGTTGCATAGCTCTCTACGATGCTCCGTTCGCGAGATATGAATTTTTTAAGTATTTGTTGGTTAAACAATTTGTAGCTTAACTAATGGATTTCTCAGCTTGTAGAAGACGGATTGGGACAAGACTAGTCTCGTTGGACTCGTCTTGGTGCATATTTTCATCCTGCACCATAAAATATGGTCATGCTATTTTATCGCATAATTAGATGGGATACGTCGAGACAAGAAAAACAAGCCTTCGCATAGCTCTCTACTATAATCCGTTCGCGAGATATGAATTTTTTAAGTATTTGTTGGTTAAACAATTTGTAGCTTAACTAATTGATTTCTCAGCTTGTAGAAGTCGGATTGGGACAAGACTAGTCTCGTTGGACTCGTCTTGGTGCATATTTTCATCCTGCACCAAAAAATATGGTCATGCAATTATATCGCATAATTGGATGGGATACGTCGAGACAAGAAAAACAAGCCTTTGCATAGCTCTCTACGATGCTCCGTTCGCGAGATATGAATTTTTTAAGTGTTTGTTCGTTAAACAATTTGTAGCTTAACTAATGGATTTCTCAGCTTGTAGAAGTCGGATTGGGACAAGACTAGTCTCGTTGGACTCGTCTTGGTGCATATTTTCATCCTGCGTCAAAAAATATGGTCATGCAATCATATCGCATAATTGGATGGGATACGTCGAGACAAGAAAAACAAGCCTTCGCATAGCTCTCTACGATGCTCCGTTCGCGAGATATGAATTTTTTAAGTATTTGTTGGTTCAACAATTTGTAGCTTAACTAATGGATTTCTCAGCTTGTAGAAGTCGGATTGGGACAAGACTAGTCTCGTTGGACTCGTCTTGGTGCATATTTTCATCCTGCACCAAAAAATATGGTCATGCAATTTTATCGCATAATTAGATGGGATACGTCGAGACAAGAAAAACAAGCCTTCGCATAGCTCTCTACTATAATCCGTTCGCGAGATATGAATTTTTTAAGTATTTGTTGTTTAAACAATTTGTAGCTTAACTAATGAATTTCTCAGCTTGTAGAAGTCGGATTGGGACAAGACTAGTCTCGTTGGAATCGTCTTGGTGCATATTTTCATCCTGCACCAAAAAATATGGTCATGCAATTTTATCGCATAATTAGATGGGATACGTCGAGACAAGAAAAACAAGCCTTCGCATAGCTCTCTACTATAATCCGTTCGCGAGATATGAATTTTTTAAGTATTTGTTGGTTAAACAATTTGTAGCTTAACTAATGGATTTCTCAGCTTGTAGAAATCGGATTGGGACAAGACTAGTCTCGTTGGACTCGTCTTGGTGCATATTTTCATCCTGCACCAAAAAATATGGTCATGCAATTTTATCGCATAATTAGATGGGATACGTCGATACAAGAAAAACAAGCCTTCGCATAGCTCTCTACTATAATCCGTTCGCGAGATATGAATTTTTTAAGTATTTGTTGGTTATACAATTTGTAGCTTAACTAATGGATTTCTCAGCTTGTAGAAGTCGGATTGGAACAAGACTAGTCTCGTTGGACTCGTCTTGGTGCATATTTTCATCCTGCGCCAAAAAATATGGTCATGCAATCATATCGCATAATTGGATGGGATACGTCGAGACAAGAAAAACAAGCCTTCGCATAGCTCTCTACGATGCTCCGTTCGCGAGATATGAATTTTTTAAGTATTTGTTGGTTATACAATTTGTAGCTTAACTAATGGATTTCTCAGCTTGTAGAAGTCGGATTGGAACAAGACTAGTCTCGTTGGACTCGTCTTGGTGCATATTTTCATCCTGCGCCAAAAAATATGGTCATGCAATCATATCGCATAATTGGATGGGATACGTCGAGACAAGAAAAACAAGCCTTCGCATAGCTCTCTACGATGCTCCGTTCGCGAGATATGAATTTTTTAAGTATTTGTTGGTTAAACAATTTGTAGCTTAACTAATGGATTTCTCAGCTTGTAGAAGTCGGATTGGAACAAGACTAGTCTCGTTGGACTCGTCTTAGTGCATATTTTCATCCTGCGCCAAAAAATATGGTCATGCAATCATATCGCATAATTGGATGGGATACGTCGAGACAAGAAAAACAAGCCTTCGCATAGCTCTCTACGATGCTCCGTTCGCGAGATATGAATTTTTTAAGTATTTGTTGGTTATACAATTTGTAGCTTAACTAATGGATTTCTCAGCTTGTAGAAGTCGGATTGGAACAAGACTAGTCTCGTTGGACTCGTCTTGGTGCATATTTTCATCCTGCGCCAAAAAATATGGTCATGCAATCATATCGCATAATTGGATGGGATACGTCGAGACAAGAAAAACAAGCCTTCGCATAGCTCTCTACGATGCTCCGTTCGCGAGATATGAATTTTTTAAGTATTTGTTGGTTAAACAATTTGTAGCTTAACTAATGGATTTCTCAGCTTGTAGAAGTCGGATTGGGACAAGACTAGTCTTGTTGGACTCGTCTTGGTGCATATTTTCATCCTGCGCCATAAAATATGGTCATGCAATTTTATCGCATAATTAGATGGGATACGTCGAGACAAGAAAAACAAGCCTTCGCATAGCTCTCTACTATAATCCGTTCGCGAGATATGAATTTTTTAAGTATTTGTTGGTTAAACAATTTGTAGCTTAACTAATGAATTTCTCAGCTTGTAGAAGTCGGATTGGGACAAGACTAGTCTCGTTGGACTCGTCTTGGTGCATATTTTCATCCTGCACCAAAAAATATGGTCATGCAATTTTATCGCATAATTAGATGGGATACGTCGAGACAAGAAAAACAAGCCTTCGCATAGCTCTCTACTATAATCCGTTCGCGAGATATGAATTTTTTAAGTATTTGTTGGTTAAACAATTTGTAGCTTAACTAATTGATTTCTCAGCTTGTAGAAGTCGGATTGGGACAAGACTAGTCTCGTTGGACTCGTCTTGGTGCATATTTTCATCCTGCACCAAAAAATATGGTCATGCAATTATATCGCATAATTGGATGGGATACGTCGAGACAAGACAAACAAGCCTTTGCATAGCTCTCTACGATGCTCCGTCCGCGAGATATGAATTTTTTAAGTGTTTGTTGGTTAAACAATTTGTAGCTTAACTAATGGATTTCTCAGCTTGTAGAAGTCGGATTGGGACAAGACTAGTCTCGTTGGACTCGTCTTGGTGCATATTTTCATCCTGCGTCAAAAAATATGGTCATGCAATCATATCGCATAATTGGATGGGATACGTCGAGACAAGAAAAACAAGCCTTCGCATAGCTCTCTACGATGCTCCGTTCGCGAGATATGAATTTTTTAAGTATTTGTTGGTTAAACAATTTGTAGCTTAACTAATGGATTTCTCAGCTTGTAGAAGTCGGATTGGGACAAGACTAGTCTCGTTGGACTCGTCTTGGTGCATATTTTCATCCTGCACCAAAAAATATGGTCATGCAATTATATCGCATAATTAGATGGGATACGTCGAGACAAGAAAAACAAGAGTTGCATAGCTCTCTACGATGCTCCGTTCGCGAGATATGAATTTTTTAAGTATTTGTTGGTTAAACAATTTGTAGCTTAACTAATGGATTTCTCAGCTTGTAGAAGACGGATTGGGACAAGACTAGTCTCGTTGGACTCGTCTTGGTGCATATTTTCATCCTGCACCATAAAATATGGTCATGCTATTTTATCGCATAATTAGATGGGATACGTCGAGACAAGAAAAACAAGCCTTCGCATAGCTCTCTACTATAATCCGTTCGCGAGATATGAATTTTTTAAGTATTTGTTGGTTAAACAATTTGTAGCTTAACTAATTGATTTCTCAGCTTGTAGAAGTCGGATTGGGACAAGACTAGTCTCGTTGGACTCGTCTTGGTGCATATTTTCATCCTGCACCAAAAAATATGGTCATGCAATTATATCGCATAATTGGATGGGATACGTCGAGACAAGAAAAACAAGCCTTTGCATAGCTCTCTACGATGCTCCGTTCGCGAGATATGAATTTTTTAAGTGTTTGTTCGTTAAACAATTTGTAGCTTAACTAATGGATTTCTCAGCTTGTAGAAGTCGGATTGGGACAAGACTAGTCTCGTTGGACTCGTCTTGGTGCATATTTTCATCCTGCGTCAAAAAATATGGTCATGCAATCATATCGCATAATTGGATGGGATACGTCGAGACAAGAAAAACAAGCCTTCGCATAGCTCTCTACGATGCTCCGTTCGCGAGATATGAATTTTTTAAGTATTTGTTGGTTCAACAATTTGTAGCTTAACTAATGGATTTCTCAGCTTGTAGAAGTCGGATTGGGACAAGACTAGTCTCGTTGGACTCGTCTTGGTGCATATTTTCATCCTGCACCAAAAAATATGGTCATGCAATTTTATCGCATAATTAGATGGGATACGTCGAGACAAGAAAAACAAGCCTTCGCATAGCTCTCTACTATAATCCGTTCGCGAGATATGAATTTTTTAAGTATTTGTTGTTTAAACAATTTGTAGCTTAACTAATGAATTTCTCAGCTTGTAGAAGTCGGATTGGGACAAGACTAGTCTCGTTGGAATCGTCTTGGTGCATATTTTCATCCTGCACCAAAAAATATGGTCATGCAATTTTATCGCATAATTAGATGGGATACGTCGAGACAAGAAAAACAAGCCTTCGCATAGCTCTCTACTATAATCCGTTCGCGAGATATGAATTTTTTAAGTATTTGTTGGTTAAACAATTTGTAGCTTAACTAATGGATTTCTCAGCTTGTAGAAATCGGATTGGGACAAGACTAGTCTCGTTGGACTCGTCTTGGTGCATATTTTCATCCTGCACCAAAAAATATGGTCATGCAATTTTATCGCATAATTAGATGGGATACGTCGATACAAGAAAAACAAGCCTTCGCATAGCTCTCTACTATAATCCGTTCGCGAGATATGAATTTTTTAAGTATTTGTTGGTTATACAATTTGTAGCTTAACTAATGGATTTCTCAGCTTGTAGAAGTCGGATTGGAACAAGACTAGTCTCGTTGGACTCGTCTTGGTGCATATTTTCATCCTGCGCCAAAAAATATGGTCATGCAATCATATCGCATAATTGGATGGGATACGTCGAGACAAGAAAAACAAGCCTTCGCATAGCTCTCTACGATGCTCCGTTCGCGAGATATGAATTTTTTAAGTATTTGTTGGTTATACAATTTGTAGCTTAACTAATGGATTTCTCAGCTTGTAGAAGTCGGATTGGAACAAGACTAGTCTCGTTGGACTCGTCTTGGTGCATATTTTCATCCTGCGCCAAAAAATATGGTCATGCAATCATATCGCATAATTGGATGGGATACGTCGAGACAAGAAAAACAAGCCTTCGCATAGCTCTCTACGATGCTCCGTTCGCGAGATATGAATTTTTTAAGTATTTGTTGGTTAAACAATTTGTAGCTTAACTAATGGATTTCTCAGCTTGTAGAAGTCGGATTGGAACAAGACTAGTCTCGTTGGACTCGTCTTAGTGCATATTTTCATCCTGCGCCAAAAAATATGGTCATGCAATCATATCGCATAATTGGATGGGATACGTCGAGACAAGAAAAACAAGCCTTCGCATAGCTCTCTACGATGCTCCGTTCGCGAGATATGAATTTTTTAAGTATTTGTTGGTTATACAATTTGTAGCTTAACTAATGGATTTCTCAGCTTGTAGAAGTCGGATTGGAACAAGACTAGTCTCGTTGGACTCGTCTTGGTGCATATTTTCATCCTGCGCCAAAAAATATGGTCATGCAATCATATCGCATAATTGGATGGGATACGTCGAGACAAGAAAAACAAGCCTTCGCATAGCTCTCTACGATGCTCCGTTCGCGAGATATGAATTTTTTAAGTATTTGTTGGTTAAACAATTTGTAGCTTAACTAATGGATTTCTCAGCTTGTAGAAGTCGGATTGGGACAAGACTAGTCTTGTTGGACTCGTCTTGGTGCATATTTTCATCCTGCGCCATAAAATATGGTCATGCAATTTTATCGCATAATTAGATGGGATACGTCGAGACAAGAAAAACAAGCCTTCGCATAGCTCTCTACTATAATCCGTTCGCGAGATATGAATTTTTTAAGTATTTGTTGGTTAAACAATTTGTAGCTTAACTAATGAATTTCTCAGCTTGTAGAAGTCGGATTGGGACAAGACTAGTCTCGTTGGACTCGTCTTGGTGCATATTTTCATCCTGCACCAAAAAATATGGTCATGCAATTTTATCGCATAATTAGATGGGATACGTCGAGACAAGAAAAACAAGCCTTCGCATAGCTCTCTACTATAATCCGTTCGCGAGATATGAATTTTTTAAGTATTTGTTGGTTAAACAATTTGTAGCTTAACTAATTGATTTCTCAGCTTGTAGAAGTCGGATTGGGACAAGACTAGTCTCGTTGGACTCGTCTTGGTGCATATTTTCATCCTGCACCAAAAAATATGGTCATGCAATTATATCGCATAATTGGATGGGATACGTCGAGACAAGACAAACAAGCCTTTGCATAGCTCTCTACGATGCTCCGTCCGCGAGATATGAATTTTTTAAGTGTTTGTTGGTTAAACAATTTGTAGCTTAACTAATGGATTTCTCAGCTTGTAGAAGTCGGATTGGGACAAGACTAGTCTCGTTGGACTCGTCTTGGTGCATATTTTCATCCTGCGTCAAAAAATATGGTCATGCAATCATATCGCATAATTGGATGGGATACGTCGAGACAAGAAAAACAAGCCTTCGCATAGCTCTCTACGATGCTCCGTTCGCGAGATATGAATTTTTTAAGTATTTGTTGGTTAAACAATTTGTAGCTTAACTAATGGATTTCTCAGCTTGTAGAAGTCGGATTGGGACAAGACTAGTCTCGTTGGACTCGTCTTGGTGCATATTTTCATCCTGCACCAAAAAATATGGTCATGCAATTTTATCGCATAATTAGATGGGATACGTCGAGACAAGAAAAACAAGCCTTCGCATAGCTCTCTACTATAATCCGTTCGCGAGATATGAATTTTTTAAGTATTTGTTGGTTAAACAATTTGTAGCTTAACTAATGAATTTCTCAGCTTGTAGAAGTCGGATTGGGACAAGACTAGTCTCGTTGGAATCGTCTTGGTGCATATTTTCATCCTGCACCAAAAAATATGGTCATGCAGTTTTATCGCATAATTAGATGGGATACGTCGAGACAAGAAAAACAAGCCTTCGCATAGCTCTCTACTATAATCCGTTCGCGAGATATGAATTTTTTAAGTATTTGTTGGTTAAACAATTTGTAGCTTAACTAATGGATTTCTCAGCTTGTAGAAGTCGGATTGGGACAAGACTAGTCTCGTTGGACTCGTCTTGGTGCATATTTTCATCCTGCACCAAAAAATATGGTCATGCAATTATATCGCATAATTGGATGGGATACGTCGAGACAAGAAAAACAAGCCTTTGCATAGCTCTCTACGATGCTCCGTTCGCGAGATATGAATTTTTTAAGTGTTTGTTCGTTAAACAATTTGTAGCTTAACTAATGGATTTCTCAGCTTGTAGAAGTCGGATTGGGACAAGACTAGTCTCGTTGGACTCGTCTTGGTGCATATTTTCATCCTGCGCCAAAAAATATGGTCATGCAATCATATCGCATAATTGGATGGGATACGTCGAGACAAGAAAAACAAGCCTTCGCATAGCTCTCTACGATGCTCCGTTCGCGAGATATGAATTTTTTAAGTATTTGTTGGTTAAACAATTTGTAGCTTAACTAATGGATTTCTCATATTGTAGAAGTCGGATTGGGACAAGACTAGTCTCGTTGGACTCGTCTTGGTGCATATTTTCATCCTGCACCAAAAAATATGGTCATGCAATTTTATCGCATAATTAGATGGGATACGTCGAGACAAGAAAAACAAGCCTTCGCATAGCTCTCTACTATAATCCGTTCGCGAGATATGAATTTTTTAAGTATTTGTTGGTTAAACAATTTGTAGCTTAACTAATGGATTTCTCAGCTTGTAGAAGTCGGATTGGGACAAGACTAGTCTCGTTGGACTCGTCTTGGTGCATATTTTCATCCTGCACCAAAAAATATGGTCATGCAATTTTATCGCATAATTAGATGGGATACGTCGAGACAAGAAAAACAAGCCTTCGCATAGCTCTCTACGATGCTCCGTTCGCGAGATATGAATTTTTTAAGTATTTGTTGGTTAAACAATTTGTAGCTTAACTAATGGATTTCTCATATTGTAGAAGTCGGATTGGGACAAGACTAGTCTCGTTGGACTCGTCTTGGTGCATATTTTCATCCTGCACCAAAAAATATGGTCATGCAATTTTATCGCATAATTAGATGGGATACGTCGAGACAAGAAAAACAAGCCTTCGCATAGCTCTCTACTATAATCCGTTCGCGAGATATGAATTTTTTAAGTATTTGTTGGTTAAACAATTTGTAGCTTAACTAATGAATTTCTCAGCTTGTAGAAGTCGGATTGGAACAAGATTAGTCTCGTTGGACTCTTCTTGGTGCATATTTTCATCCTGCGCCAAAAAATATGGTCATGCAATCATATCGCATAATTGGATGGGATACGTCGAGACAAGAAAAACAAGCCTTCGCATAGCTCTCTACGATGCTCCGTTCGCGAGATATGAATTTTTTAAGTATTTGTTGGTTAAACAATTTGTAGCTTAACTAATGGATTTCTCAGCTTGTAGAAGTCGGATTGGGACAAGACTAGTCTTGTTGGACTCGTCTTGGTGCATATTTTCATCCTGCGCCATAAAATATGGTCATGCAATTTTATCGCATAATTAGATGGGATACGTCGAGACAAGAAAAACAAGCCTTCGCATAGCTCTCTACTATAATCCGTTCGCGAGATATGAATTTTTTAAGTATTTGTTGGTTAAACAATTTGTAGCTTAACTAATGGATTTCTCAGCTTGTAGAAGTCGGATTGGGACAAGACTAGTCTCGTTGGACTCGTCTTGGTGCATATTTTCATCCTGCACCAAAAAATATGGTCATGCAATTATATCGCATAATTGGATGGGATACGTCGAGACAAGAAAAACAAGCCTTTGCATAGCTCTCTACGATGCTCCGTTCGCGAGATATGAATTTTTTAAGTGTTTGTTCGTTAAACAATTTGTAGCTTAACTAATGGATTTCTCAGCTTGTAGAAGTCGGATTGGGACAAGACTAGTCTCGTTGGACTCGTCTTGGTGCATATTTTCATCCTGCGCCAAAAAATATGGTCATGCAATCATATCGCATAATTGGATGGGATACGTCGAGACAAGAAAAACAAGCCTTCGCATAGCTCTCTACGATGCTCCGTTCGCGAGATATGAATTTTTTAAGTATTTGTTGGTTAAACAATTTGTAGCTTAACTAATGGATTTCTCATATTGTAGAAGTCGGATTGGGACAAGACTAGTCTCGTTGGACTCGTCTTGGTGCATATTTTCATCCTGCACCAAAAAATATGGTCATGCAATTTTATCGCATAATTAGATGGGATACGTCGAGACAAGAAAAACAAGCCTTCGCATAGCTCTCTACTATAATCCGTTCGCGAGATATGAATTTTTTAAGTATTTGTTGGTTAAACAATTTGTAGCTTAACTAATGGATTTCTCAGCTTGTAGAAGTCGGATTGGGACAAGACTAGTCTCGTTGGACTCGTCTTGGTGCATATTTTCATCCTGCACCAAAAAATATGGTCATGCAATTTTATCGCATAATTAGATGGGATACGTCGAGACAAGAAAAACAAGCCTTCGCATAGCTCTCTACGATGCTCCGTTCGCGAGATATGAATTTTTTAAGTATTTGTTGGTTAAACAATTTGTAGCTTAACTAATGGATTTCTCATATTGTAGAAGTCGGATTGGGACAAGACTAGTCTCGTTGGACTCGTCTTGGTGCATATTTTCATCCTGCACCAAAAAATATGGTCATGCAATTTTATCGCATAATTAGATGGGATACGTCGAGACAAGAAAAACAAGCCTTCGCATAGCTCTCTACTATAATCCGTTCGCGAGATATGAATTTTTTAAGTATTTGTTGGTTAAACAATTTGTAGCTTAACTAATGAATTTCTCAGCTTGTAGAAGTCGGATTGGAACAAGATTAGTCTCGTTGGACTCTTCTTGGTGCATATTTTCATCCTGCGCCAAAAAATATGGTCATGCAATCATATCGCATAATTGGATGGGATACGTCGAGACAAGAAAAACAAGCCTTCGCATAGCTCTCTACGATGCTCCGTTCGCGAGATATGAATTTTTTAAGTATTTGTTGGTTAAACAATTTGTAGCTTAACTAATGGATTTCTCAGCTTGTAGAAGTCGGATTGGGACAAGACTAGTCTTGTTGGACTCGTCTTGGTGCATATTTTCATCCTGCGCCATAAAATATGGTCATGCAATTTTATCGCATAATTAGATGGGATACGTCGAGACAAGAAAAACAAGCCTTCGCATAGCTCTCTACGATGCTCCGTTCGCGAGATATGAATTTTTTAAGTATTTGTTGGTTAAACAATTTGTAGCTTAACTAATGGATTTCTCAGCTTGTAGAAGTCGGATTGGGACAAGACTAGTCTCGTTGGAATCGTCTTGGTGCATATTTTCATCCTGCACCAAAAAATATGGTCATGCAATTTTATCGCATAATTAGATGGGATACGTCGAGACAAGAAAAACAAGCCTTCGCATAGCTCTCTACTATAATCCGTTCGCGAGATATGAATTTTTTAAGTATTTGTTGGTTAAACAATTTGTAGCTTAACTAATGAATTTCTCAGCTTGTAGAAGTCGGATTGGAACAAGATTAGTCTCGTTGGACTCTTCTTGGTGCATATTTTCATCCTGCGCCAAAAAATATGGTCATGCAATCATATCGCATAATTGGATGGGATACGTCGAGACAAGAAAAACAAGCCTTCGCATAGCTCTCTACGATGCTCCGTTCGCGAGATATGAATTTTTTAAGTATTTGTTGGTTAAACAATTTGTAGCTTAACTAATGGATTTCTCAGCTTGTAGAAGTCGGATTGGGACAAGACTAGTCTTGTTGGACTCGTCTTGGTGCATATTTTCATCCTGCGCCATAAAATATGGTCATGCAATTTTATCGCATAATTAGATGGGATACGTCGAGACAAGAAAAACAAGCCTTCGCATAGCTCTCTACGATGCTCCGTTCGCGAGATATGAATTTTTTAAGTATTTGTTGGTTAAACAATTTGTAGCTTAACTAATGGATTTCTCAGCTTGTAGAAGTCGGATTGGGACAAGACTAGTCTCGTTGGAATCGTCTTGGTGCATATTTTCATCCTGCACCAAAAAATATGGTCATGCAATTTTATCGCATAATTAGATGGGATACGTCGAGACAAGAAAAACAAGCCTTCGCATAGCTCTCTACTATAATCCGTTCGCGAGATATGAATTTTTTAAGTATTTGTTGGTTAAACAATTTGTAGCTTAACTAATGGATTTCTCAGCTTGTAGAAATCGGATTGGGACAAGACTAGTCTCGTTGGACTCGTCTTGGTGCATATTTTCATCCTGCACCATAAAATATGGTCATGCTATTTTATCGCATAATTAGATGGGATACGTCGAGACAAGAAAAACAAGCCTTCGCATAGCTCTCTACTATAATCCGTTCGCGAGATATGAATTTTTTAAGTATTTGTTGGTTAAACAATTTGTAGCTTAACTAATTGATTTCTCAGCTTGTAGAAGTCGGATTGGGACAAGACTAGTCTCGTTGGACTCGTCTTGGTGCATATTTTCATCCTGCACCAAAAAATATGGTCATGCAATTATATCGCATAATTGGATGGGATACGTCGAGACAAGACAAACAAGCCTTTGCATAGCTCTCTACGATGCTCCGTCCGCGAGATATGAATTTTTTAAGTGTTTGTTGGTTAAACAATTTGTAGCTTAACTAATGGATTTCTCAGCTTGTAGAAGTCGGATTGGAACAAGACTAGTCTCGTTGGACTCGTCTTGGTGCATATTTTCATCCTGCGCCAAAAAATATGGTCATGCAATCATATCGCATAATTGGATGGGATACGTCGAGACAAGAAAAACAAGCCTTCGCATAGCTCTCTACGATGCTCCGTTCGCGAGATATGAATTTTTTAAGTGTTTGTTGGTTAAACAATTTGTAGCTTAACTAATGGATTTCTCAGCTTGTAGAAGTCGGATTGGGACAAGACTAGTCTTGTTGGACTCGTCTTGGTGCATATTTTCATCCTGCGCCATAAAATATGGTCATGCAATTTTATCGCATAATTAGATGGGATACGTCGAGACAAGAAAAACAAGCCTTCGCATAGCTCTCTACGATGCTCCGTTCGCGAGATATGAATTTTTTAAGTATTTGTTGGTTAAACAATTTGTAGCTTAACTAATGGATTTCTCAGCTTGTAGAAGTCGGATTGGGACAAGACTAGTCTCGTTGGAATCGTCTTGGTGCATATTTTCATCCTGCACCAAAAAATATGGTCATGCAATTTTATCGCATAATTAGATGGGATACGTCGAGACAAGAAAAACAAGCCTTCGCATAGCTCTCTACTATAATCCGTTCGCGAGATATGAATTTTTTAAGTATTTGTTGGTTAAACAATTTGTAGCTTAACTAATGGATTTCTCAGCTTGTAGAAATCGGATTGGGACAAGACTAGTCTCGTTGGACTCGTCTTGGTGCATATTTTCATCCTGCACCATAAAATATGGTCATGCTATTTTATCGCATAATTAGATGGGATACGTCGAGACAAGAAAAACAAGCCTTCGCATAGCTCTCTACTATAATCCGTTCGCGAGATATGAATTTTTTAAGTATTTGTTGGTTAAACAATTTGTAGCTTAACTAATTGATTTCTCAGCTTGTAGAAGTCGGATTGGGACAAGACTAGTCTCGTTGGACTCGTCTTGGTGCATATTTTCATCCTGCACCAAAAAATATGGTCATGCAATTATATCGCATAATTGGATGGGATACGTCGAGACAAGACAAACAAGCCTTTGCATAGCTCTCTACGATGCTCCGTCCGCGAGATATGAATTTTTTAAGTGTTTGTTGGTTAAACAATTTGTAGCTTAACTAATGGATTTCTCAGCTTGTAGAAGTCGGATTGGAACAAGACTAGTCTCGTTGGACTCGTCTTGGTGCATATTTTCATCCTGCGCCAAAAAATATGGTCATGCAATCATATCGCATAATTGGATGGGATACGTCGAGACAAGAAAAACAAGCCTTCGCATAGCTCTCTACGATGCTCCGTTCGCGAGATATGAATTTTTTAAGTGTTTGTTGGTTAAACAATTTGTAGCTTAACTAATGGATTTCTCAGCTTGTAGAAGTCGGATTGGGACAAGACTAGTCTCGTTGGACTCGTCTTGGTGCATATTTTCATCCTGCGTCAAAAAATATGGTCATGCAATCATATCGCATAATTGGATGGGATACGTCGAGACAAGAAAAACAAGCCTTCGCATAGCTCTCTACGATGCTCCGTTCGCGAGATATGAATTTTTTAAGTATTTGTTGGTTCAACAATTTGTAGCTTAACTAATGGATTTCTCAGCTTGTAGAAGTCGGATTGGGACAAGACTAGTCTCGTTGGACTCGTCTTGGTGCATATTTTCATCCTGCACCAAAAAATATGGTCATGCAATTTTATCGCATAATTAGATGGGATACGTCGAGACAAGAAAAACAAGCCTTCGCATAGCTCTCTACTATAATCCGTTCGCGAGATATGAATTTTTTAAGTATTTGTTGTTTAAACAATTTGTAGCTTAACTAATGAATTTCTCAGCTTGTAGAAGTCGGATTGGGACAAGACTAGTCTCGTTGGAATCGTCTTGGTGCATATTTTCATCCTGCACCAAAAAATATGGTCATGCAATTTTATCGCATAATTAGATGGGATACGTCGAGACAAGAAAAACAAGCCTTCGCATAGCTCTCTACTATAATCCGTTCGCGAGATATGAATTTTTTAAGTATTTGTTGGTTAAACAATTTGTAGCTTAACTAATGGATTTCTCAGCTTGTAGAAATCGGATTGGGACAAGACTAGTCTCGTTGGACTCGTCTTGGTGCATATTTTCATCCTGCACCAAAAAATATGGTCATGCAATTTTATCGCATAATTAGATGGGATACGTCGATACAAGAAAAACAAGCCTTCGCATAGCTCTCTACTATAATCCGTTCGCGAGATATGAATTTTTTAAGTATTTGTTGGTTATACAATTTGTAGCTTAACTAATGGATTTCTCAGCTTGTAGAAGTCGGATTGGAACAAGACTAGTCTCGTTGGACTCGTCTTGGTGCATATTTTCATCCTGCGCCAAAAAATATGGTCATGCAATCATATCGCATAATTGGATGGGATACGTCGAGACAAGAAAAACAAGCCTTCGCATAGCTCTCTACGATGCTCCGTTCGCGAGATATGAATTTTTTAAGTATTTGTTGGTTATACAATTTGTAGCTTAACTAATGGATTTCTCAGCTTGTAGAAGTCGGATTGGAACAAGACTAGTCTCGTTGGACTCGTCTTGGTGCATATTTTCATCCTGCGCCAAAAAATATGGTCATGCAATCATATCGCATAATTGGATGGGATACGTCGAGACAAGAAAAACAAGCCTTCGCATAGCTCTCTACGATGCTCCGTTCGCGAGATATGAATTTTTTAAGTATTTGTTGGTTAAACAATTTGTAGCTTAACTAATGGATTTCTCAGCTTGTAGAAGTCGGATTGGAACAAGACTAGTCTCGTTGGACTCGTCTTGGTGCATATTTTCATCCTGCGCCAAAAAATATGGTCATGCAATCATATCGCATAATTGGATGGGATACGTCGAGACAAGAAAAACAAGCCTTCGCATAGCTCTCTACGATGCTCCGTTCGCGAGATATGAATTTTTTAAGTATTTGTTGGTTATACAATTTGTAGCTTAACTAATGGATTTCTCAGCTTGTAGAAGTCGGATTGGAACAAGACTAGTCTCGTTGGACTCGTCTTGGTGCATATTTTCATCCTGCGCCAAAAAATATGGTCATGCAATCATATCGCATAATTGGATGGGATACGTCGAGACAAGAAAAACAAGCCTTCGCATAGCTCTCTACGATGCTCCGTTCGCGAGATATGAATTTTTTAAGTATTTGTTGGTTAAACAATTTGTAGCTTAACTAATGGATTTCTCAGCTTGTAGAAGTCGGATTGGGACAAGACTAGTCTTGTTGGACTCGTCTTGGTGCATATTTTCATCCTGCGCCATAAAATATGGTCATGCAATTTTATCGCATAATTAGATGGGATACGTCGAGACAAGAAAAACAAGCCTTCGCATAGCTCTCTACGATGCTCCGTTCGCGAGATATGAATTTTTTAAGTATTTGTTGGTTAAACAATTTGTAGCTTAACTAATGGATTTCTCAGCTTGTAGAAGTCGGATTGGGACAAGACTAGTCTCGTTGGAATCGTCTTGGTGCATATTTTCATCCTGCACCAAAAAATATGGTCATGCAATTTTATCGCATAATTAGATGGGATACGTCGAGACAAGAAAAACAAGCCTTCGCATAGCTCTCTACTATAATCCGTTCGCGAGATATGAATTTTTTAAGTATTTGTTGGTTAAACAATTTGTAGCTTAACTAATGGATTTCTCAGCTTGTAGAAATCGGATTGGGACAAGACTAGTCTCGTTGGACTCGTCTTGGTGCATATTTTCATCCTGCACCATAAAATATGGTCATGCTATTTTATCGCATAATTAGATGGGATACGTCGAGACAAGAAAAACAAGCCTTCGCATAGCTCTCTACTATAATCCGTTCGCGAGATATGAATTTTTTAAGTATTTGTTGGTTAAACAATTTGTAGCTTAACTAATGGATTTCTCAGCTTGTAGAAGTCGGATTGGGACAAGACTAGTCTCGTTGGACTCGTCTTGGTGCATATTTTCATCCTGCGCCAAAAAATATGGTCATGCAATCATATCGCATAATTGGATGGGATACGTCGAGACAAGAAAAACAAGCCTTCGCATAGCTCTCTACGATGCTCCGTTCGCGAGATATGAATTTTTTAAGTATTTGTTGGTTAAACAATTTGTAGCTTAACTAATGGATTTCTCAGCTTGTAGAAGTCGGATTGGGACAAGACTAGTCTCGTTGGACTCGTCTTGGTGCATATTTTCATCCTGCGTCAAAAAATATGGTCATGCAATCATATCGCATAATTGGATGGGATACGTCGAGACAAGAAAAACAAGCCTTCGCATAGCTCTCTACGATGCTCCGTTCGCGAGATATGAATTTTTTAAGTATTTGTTGGTTAAACAATTTGTAGCTTAACTAATGGATTTCTCAGCTTGTAGAAATCGGATTGGGACAAGACTAGTCTCGTTGGACTCGTCTTGGTGCATATTTTCATCCTGCACCATAAAATATGGTCATGCTATTTTATCGCATAATTAGATGGGATACGTCGAGACAAGAAAAACAAGCCTTCGCATAGCTCTCTACTATAATCCGTTCGCGAGATATGAATTTTTTAAGTATTTGTTGGTTAAACAATTTGTAGCTTAACTAATGGATTTCTCAGCTTGTAGAAGTCGGATTGGGACAAGACTAGTCTCGTTGGACTCGTCTTGGTGCATATTTTCATCCTGCACCAAAAAATATGGTCATGCAATTATATCGCATAATTGGATGGGATACGTCGAGACAAGAAAAACAAGCCTTTGCATAGCTCTCTACGATGCTCCGTTCGCGAGATATGAATTTTTTAAGTGTTTGTTCGTTAAACAATTTGTAGCTTAACTAATGGATTTCTCAGCTTGTAGAAGTCGGATTGGGACAAGACTAGTCTCGTTGGACTCGTCTTGGTGCATATTTTCATCCTGCGCCAAAAAATATGGTCATGCAATCATATCGCATAATTGGATGGGATACGTCGAGACAAGAAAAACAAGCCTTCGCATAGCTCTCTACGATGCTCCGTTCGCGAGATATGAATTTTTTAAGTATTTGTTGGTTAAACAATTTGTAGCTTAACTAATGGATTTCTCATATTGTAGAAGTCGGATTGGGACAAGACTAGTCTCGTTGGACTCGTCTTGGTGCATATTTTCATCCTGCACCAAAAAATATGGTCATGCAATTTTATCGCATAATTAGATGGGATACGTCGAGACAAGAAAAACAAGCCTTCGCATAGCTCTCTACTATAATCCGTTCGCGAGATATGAATTTTTTAAGTATTTGTTGGTTAAACAATTTGTAGCTTAACTAATTGATTTCTCAGCTTGTAGAAGTCGGATTGGGACAAGACTAGTCTCGTTGGACTCGTCTTGGTGCATATTTTCATCCTGCACCAAAAAATATGGTCATGCAATTATATCGCATAATTGGATGGGATACGTCGAGACAAGACAAACAAGCCTTTGCATAGCTCTCTACGATGCTCCGTCCGCGAGATATGAATTTTTTAAGTGTTTGTTGGTTAAACAATTTGTAGCTTAACTAATGGATTTCTCAGCTTGTAGAAGTCGGATTGGAACAAGACTAGTCTCGTTGGACTCGTCTTGGTGCATATTTTCATCCTGCGCCAAAAAATATGGTCATGCAATCATATCGCATAATTGGATGGGATACGTCGAGACAAGAAAAACAAGCCTTCGCATAGCTCTCTACGATGCTCCGTTCGCGAGATATGAATTTTTTAAGTGTTTGTTGGTTAAACAATTTGTAGCTTAACTAATGGATTTCTCAGCTTGTAGAAGTCGGATTGGGACAAGACTAGTCTTGTTGGACTCGTCTTGGTGCATATTTTCATCCTGCGCCATAAAATATGGTCATGCAATTTTATCGCATAATTAGATGGGATACGTCGAGACAAGAAAAACAAGCCTTCGCATAGCTCTCTACGATGCTCCGTTCGCGAGATATGAATTTTTTAAGTATTTGTTGGTTAAACAATTTGTAGCTTAACTAATGGATTTCTCAGCTTGTAGAAGTCGGATTGGGACAAGACTAGTCTCGTTGGAATCGTCTTGGTGCATATTTTCATCCTGCACCAAAAAATATGGTCATGCAATTTTATCGCATAATTAGATGGGATACGTCGAGACAAGAAAAACAAGCCTTCGCATAGCTCTCTACTATAATCCGTTCGCGAGATATGAATTTTTTAAGTATTTGTTGGTTAAACAATTTGTAGCTTAACTAATGGATTTCTCAGCTTGTAGAAATCGGATTGGGACAAGACTAGTCTCGTTGGACTCGTCTTGGTGCATATTTTCATCCTGCACCATAAAATATGGTCATGCTATTTTATCGCATAATTAGATGGGATACGTCGAGACAAGAAAAACAAGCCTTCGCATAGCTCTCTACTATAATCCGTTCGCGAGATATGAATTTTTTAAGTATTTGTTGGTTAAACAATTTGTAGCTTAACTAATTGATTTCTCAGCTTGTAGAAGTCGGATTGGGACAAGACTAGTCTCGTTGGATCCGTCTTGGTGCATATTTTCATCCTGCACCAAAAAATATGGTCATGCAATTATATCGCATAATTGGATGGGATACGTCGAGACAAGACAAACAAGCCTTTGCATAGCTCTCTACGATGCTCCGTCCGCGAGATATGAATTTTTTAAGTGTTTGTTGGTTAAACAATTTGTAGCTTAACTAATGGATTTCTCAGCTTGTAGAAGTCGGATTGGAACAAGACTAGTCTCGTTGGACTCGTCTTGGTGCATATTTTCATCCTGCGCCAAAAAATATGGTCATGCAATCATATCGCATAATTGGATGGGATACGTCGAGACAAGAAAAACAAGCCTTCGCATAGCTCTCTACGATGCTCCGTTCGCGAGATATGAATTTTTTAAGTGTTTGTTGGTTAAACAATTTGTAGCTTAACTAATGGATTTCTCAGCTTGTAGAAGTCGGATTGGGACAAGACTAGTCTCGTTGGACTCGTCTTAATGCATATTTTCATCCTGCGTCAAAAAATATGGTCATGCAATCATATCGCATAATTGGATGGGATACGTCGAGACAAGAAAAACAAGCCTTCGCATAGCTCTCTACGATGCTCCGTTCGCGAGATATGAATTTTTTAAGTATTTGTTGGTTCAACAATTTGTAGCTTAACTAATGGATTTCTCAGCTTGTAGAAGTCGGATTGGGACAAGACTAGTCTCGTTGGACTCGTCTTGGTGCATATTTTCATCCTGCACCATAAAATATGGTCATGCTATTTTATCGCATAATTAGATGGGATACGTCGAGACAAGAAAAACAAGCCTTCGCATAGCTCTCTACTATAATCCGTTCGCGAGATATGAATTTTTTAAGTATTTGTTGGTTAAACAATTTGTAGCTTAACTAATTGATTTCTCAGCTTGTAGAAGTCGGATTGGGACAAGACTAGTCTCGTTGGACTCGTCTTGGTGCATATTTTCATCCTGCACCAAAAAATATGGTCATGCAATTATATCGCATAATTGGATGGGATACGTCGAGACAAGACAAACAAGCCTTTGCATAGCTCTCTACGATGCTCCGTCCGCGAGATATGAATTTTTTAAGTGTTTGTTGGTTAAACAATTTGTAGCTTAACTAATGGATTTCTCAGCTTGTAGAAGTCGGATTGGAACAAGACTAGTCTCGTTGGACTCGTCTTGGTGCATATTTTCATCCTGCGCCAAAAAATATGGTCATGCAATCATATCGCATAATTGGATGGGATACGTCGAGACAAGAAAAACAAGCCTTCGCATAGCTCTCTACGATGCTCCGTTCGCGAGATATGAATTTTTTAAGTGTTTGTTGGTTAAACAATTTGTAGCTTAACTAATGGATTTCTCAGCTTGTAGAAGTCGGATTGGGACAAGACTAGTCTTGTTGGACTCGTCTTGGTGCATATTTTCATCCTGCGCCATAAAATATGGTCATGCAATTTTATCGCATAATTAGATGGGATACGTCGAGACAAGAAAAACAAGCCTTCGCATAGCTCTCTACGATGCTCCGTTCGCGAGATATGAATTTTTTAAGTATTTGTTGGTTAAACAATTTGTAGCTTAACTAATGGATTTCTCAGCTTGTAGAAGTCGGATTGGGACAAGACTAGTCTCGTTGGAATCGTCTTGGTGCATATTTTCATCCTGCACCAAAAAATATGGTCATGCAATTTTATCGCATAATTAGATGGGATACGTCGAGACAAGAAAAACAAGCCTTCGCATAGCTCTCTACTATAATCCGTTCGCGAGATATGAATTTTTTAAGTATTTGTTGGTTAAACAATTTGTAGCTTAACTAATGGATTTCTCAGCTTGTAGAAATCGGATTGGGACAAGACTAGTCTCGTTGGACTCGTCTTGGTGCATATTTTCATCCTGCACCATAAAATATGGTCATGCTATTTTATCGCATAATTAGATGGGATACGTCGAGACAAGAAAAACAAGCCTTCGCATAGCTCTCTACTATAATCCGTTCGCGAGATATGAATTTTTTAAGTATTTGTTGGTTAAACAATTTGTAGCTTAACTAATGGATTTCTCAGCTTGTAGAAATCGGATTGGGACAAGACTAGTCTCGTTGGACTCGTCTTGGTGCATATTTTCATCCTGCACCAAAAAATATGGTCATGCAATTTTATCGCATAATTAGATGGGATACGTCGATACAAGAAAAACAAGCCTTCGCATAGCTCTCTACTATAATCCGTTCGCGAGATATGAATTTTTTAAGTATTTGTTGGTTATACAATTTGTAGCTTAACTAATGGATTTCTCAGCTTGTAGAAGTCGGATTGGAACAAGACTAGTCTCGTTGGACTCGTCTTGGTGCATATTTTCATCCTGCGCCAAAAAATATGGTCATGCAATCATATCGCATAATTGGATGGGATACGTCGAGACAAGAAAAACAAGCCTTCGCATAGCTCTCTACGATGCTCCGTTCGCGAGATATGAATTTTTTAAGTATTTGTTGGTTAAACAATTTGTAGCTTAACTAATGGATTTCTCAGCTTGTAGAAGTCGGATTGGAACAAGACTAGTCTCGTTGGACTCGTCTTGGTGCATATTTTCATCCTGCGCCAAAAAATATGGTCATGCAATCATATCGCATAATTGGATGGGATACGTCGAGACAAGAAAAACAAGCCTTCGCATAGCTCTCTACGATGCTCCGTTCGCGAGATATGAATTTTTTAAGTATTTGTTGGTTATACAATTTGTAGCTTAACTAATGGATTTCTCAGCTTGTAGAAGTCGGATTGGAACAAGACTAGTCTCGTTGGACTCGTCTTGGTGCATATTTTCATCCTGCGCCAAAAAATATGGTCATGCAATCATATCGCATAATTGGATGGGATACGTCGAGACAAGAAAAACAAGCCTTCGCATAGCTCTCTACGATGCTCCGTTCGCGAGATATGAATTTTTTAAGTATTTGTTGGTTAAACAATTTGTAGCTTAACTAATGGATTTCTCAGCTTGTAGAAGTCGGATTGGGACAAGACTAGTCTTGTTGGACTCGTCTTGGTGCATATTTTCATCCTGCGCCATAAAATATGGTCATGCAATTTTATCGCATAATTAGATGGGATACGTCGAGACAAGAAAAACAAGCCTTCGCATAGCTCTCTACGATGCTCCGTTCGCGAGATATGAATTTTTTAAGTATTTGTTGGTTAAACAATTTGTAGCTTAACTAATGGATTTCTCAGCTTGTAGAAGTCGGATTGGGACAAGACTAGTCTCGTTGGAATCGTCTTGGTGCATATTTTCATCCTGCACCAAAAAATATGGTCATGCAATTTTATCGCATAATTAGATGGGATACGTCGAGACAAGAAAAACAAGCCTTCGCATAGCTCTCTACTATAATCCGTTCGCGAGATATGAATTTTTTAAGTATTTGTTGGTTAAACAATTTGTAGCTTAACTAATGGATTTCTCAGCTTGTAGAAATCGGATTGGGACAAGACTAGTCTCGTTGGACTCGTCTTGGTGCATATTTTCATCCTGCACCATAAAATATGGTCATGCTATTTTATCGCATAATTAGATGGGATACGTCGAGACAAGAAAAACAAGCCTTCGCATAGCTCTCTACTATAATCCGTTCGCGAGATATGAATTTTTTAAGTATTTGTTGGTTAAACAATTTGTAGCTTAACTAATGGATTTCTCAGCTTGTAGAAGTCGGATTGGGACAAGACTAGTCTCGTTGGACTCGTCTTGGTGCATATTTTCATCCTGCGCCAAAAAATATGGTCATGCAATCATATCGCATAATTGGATGGGATACGTCGAGACAAGAAAAACAAGCCTTCGCATAGCTCTCTACGATGCTCCGTTCGCGAGATATGAATTTTTTAAGTATTTGTTGGTTAAACAATTTGTAGCTTAACTAATGGATTTCTCAGCTTGTAGAAGTCGGATTGGGACAAGACTAGTCTCGTTGGACTCGTCTTGGTGCATATTTTCATCCTGCGTCAAAAAATATGGTCATGCAATCATATCGCATAATTGGATGGGATACGTCGAGACAAGAAAAACAAGCCTTCGCATAGCTCTCTACGATGCTCCGTTCGCGAGATATGAATTTTTTAAGTATTTGTTGGTTAAACAATTTGTAGCTTAACTAATGGATTTCTCAGCTTGTAGAAATCGGATTGGGACAAGACTAGTCTCGTTGGACTCGTCTTGGTGCATATTTTCATCCTGCACCATAAAATATGGTCATGCTATTTTATCGCATAATTAGATGGGATACGTCGAGACAAGAAAAACAAGCCTTCGCATAGCTCTCTACTATAATCCGTTCGCGAGATATGAATTTTTTAAGTATTTGTTGGTTAAACAATTTGTAGCTTAACTAATGGATTTCTCAGCTTGTAGAAGTCGGATTGGGACAAGACTAGTCTCGTTGGACTCGTCTTGGTGCATATTTTCATCCTGCACCAAAAAATATGGTCATGCAATTATATCGCATAATTGGATGGGATACGTCGAGACAAGAAAAACAAGCCTTTGCATAGCTCTCTACGATGCTCCGTTCGCGAGATATGAATTTTTTAAGTGTTTGTTCGTTAAACAATTTGTAGCTTAACTAATGGATTTCTCAGCTTGTAGAAGTCGGATTGGGACAAGACTAGTCTCGTTGGACTCGTCTTGGTGCATATTTTCATCCTGCGCCAAAAAATATGGTCATGCAATCATATCGCATAATTGGATGGGATACGTCGAGACAAGAAAAACAAGCCTTCGCATAGCTCTCTACGATGCTCCGTTCGCGAGATATGAATTTTTTAAGTATTTGTTGGTTAAACTATTTGTAGCTTAACTAATGGATTTCTCATATTGTAGAAGTCGGATTGGGACAAGACTAGTCTCGTTGGACTCGTCTTGGTGCATATTTTCATCCTGCACCAAAAAATATGGTCATGCAATTTTATCGCATAATTAGATGGGATACGTCGAGACAAGAAAAACAAGCCTTCGCATAGCTCTCTACTATAATCCGTTCGCGAGATATGAATTTTTTAAGTATTTGTTGGTTAAACAATTTGTAGCTTAACTAATTGATTTCTCAGCTTGTAGAAGTCGGATTGGGACAAGACTAGTCTCGTTGGACTCGTCTTGGTGCATATTTTCATCCTGCACCAAAAAATATGGTCATGCAATTATATCGCATAATTGGATGGGATACGTCGAGACAAGACAAACAAGCCTTTGCATAGCTCTCTACGATGCTCCGTCCGCGAGATATGAATTTTTTAAGTGTTTGTTGGTTAAACAATTTGTAGCTTAACTAATGGATTTCTCAGCTTGTAGAAGTCGGATTGGAACAAGACTAGTCTCGTTGGACTCGTCTTGGTGCATATTTTCATCCTGCGCCAAAAAATATGGTCATGCAATCATATCGCATAATTGGATGGGATACGTCGAGACAAGAAAAACAAGCCTTCGCATAGCTCTCTACGATGCTCCGTTCGCGAGATATGAATTTTTTAAGTGTTTGTTGGTTAAACAATTTGTAGCTTAACTAATGGATTTCTCAGCTTGTAGAAGTCGGATTGGGACAAGACTAGTCTTGTTGGACTCGTCTTGGTGCATATTTTCATCCTGCGCCATAAAATATGGTCATGCAATTTTATCGCATAATTAGATGGGATACGTCGAGACAAGAAAAACAAGCCTTCGCATAGCTCTCTACGATGCTCCGTTCGCGAGATATGAATTTTTTAAGTATTTGTTGGTTAAACAATTTGTAGCTTAACTAATGGATTTCTCAGCTTGTAGAAGTCGGATTGGGACAAGACTAGTCTCGTTGGAATCGTCTTGGTGCATATTTTCATCCTGCACCAAAAAATATGGTCATGCAATTTTATCGCATAATTAGATGGGATACGTCGAGACAAGAAAAACAAGCCTTCGCATAGCTCTCTACTATAATCCGTTCGCGAGATATGAATTTTTTAAGTATTTGTTGGTTAAACATTTTGTAGCTTAACTAATGGATTTCTCAGCTTGTAGAAATCGGATTGGGACAAGACTAGTCTCGTTGGACTCGTCTTGGTGCATATTTTCATCCTGCACCATAAAATATGGTCATGCTATTTTATCGCATAATTAGATGGGATACGTCGAGACAAGAAAAACAAGCCTTCGCATAGCTCTCTACTATAATCCGTTCGCGAGATATGAATTTTTTAAGTATTTGTTGGTTAAACAATTTGTAGCTTAACTAATTGATTTCTCAGCTTGTAGAAGTCGGATTGGGACAAGACTAGTCTCGTTGGATCCGTCTTGGTGCATATTTTCATCCTGCACCAAAAAATATGGTCATGCAATTATATCGCATAATTGGATGGGATACGTCGAGACAAGACAAACAAGCCTTTGCATAGCTCTCTACGATGCTCCGTCCGCGAGATATGAATTTTTTAAGTGTTTGTTGGTTAAACAATTTGTAGCTTAACTAATGGATTTCTCAGCTTGTAGAAGTCGGATTGGAACAAGACTAGTCTCGTTGGACTCGTCTTGGTGCATATTTTCATCCTGCGCCAAAAAATATGGTCATGCAATCATATCGCATAATTGGATGGGATACGTCGAGACAAGAAAAACAAGCCTTCGCATAGCTCTCTACGATGCTCCGTTCGCGAGATATGAATTTTTTAAGTATTTGTTGGTTAAACAATTTGTAGCTTAACTAATGGATTTCTCAGCTTGTAGAAGTCGGATTGGGACAAGACTAGTCTCGTTGGACTCGTCTTGGTGCATATTTTCATCCTGCACCAAAAAATATGGTCATGCAATTATATCGCATAATTGGATGGGATACGTCGAGACAAGAAAAACAAGCCTTTGCATAGCTCTCTACGATGCTCCGTTCGCGAGATATGAATTTTTTAAGTGTTTGTTCGTTAAACAATTTGTAGCTTAACTAATGGATTTCTCAGCTTGTAGAAGTCGGATTGGGACAAGACTAGTCTCGTTGGACTCGTCTTGGTGCATATTTTCATCCTGCGCCAAAAAATATGGTCATGCAATCATATCGCATAATTGGATGGGATACGTCGAGACAAGAAAAACAAGCCTTCGCATAGCTCTCTACGATGCTCCGTTCGCGAGATATGAATTTTTTAAGTATTTGTTGGTTAAACTATTTGTAGCTTAACTAATGGATTTCTCATATTGTAGAAGTCGGATTGGGACAAGACTAGTCTCGTTGGACTCGTCTTGGTGCATATTTTCATCCTGCACCAAAAAATATGGTCATGCAATTTTATCGCATAATTAGATGGGATACGTCGAGACAAGAAAAACAAGCCTTCGCATAGCTCTCTACTATAATCCGTTCGCGAGATATGAATTTTTTAAGTATTTGTTGGTTAAACAATTTGTAGCTTAACTAATTGATTTCTCAGCTTGTAGAAGTCGGATTGGGACAAGACTAGTCTCGTTGGACTCGTCTTGGTGCATATTTTCATCCTGCACCAAAAAATATGGTCATGCAATTATATCGCATAATTGGATGGGATACGTCGAGACAAGACAAACAAGCCTTTGCATAGCTCTCTACGATGCTCCGTCCGCGAGATATGAATTTTTTAAGTGTTTGTTGGTTAAACAATTTGTAGCTTAACTAATGGATTTCTCAGCTTGTAGAAGTCGGATTGGAACAAGACTAGTCTCGTTGGACTCGTCTTGGTGCATATTTTCATCCTGCGCCAAAAAATATGGTCATGCAATCATATCGCATAATTGGATGGGATACGTCGAGACAAGAAAAACAAGCCTTCGCATAGCTCTCTACGATGCTCCGTTCGCGAGATATGAATTTTTTAAGTGTTTGTTGGTTAAACAATTTGTAGCTTAACTAATGGATTTCTCAGCTTGTAGAAGTCGGATTGGGACAAGACTAGTCTTGTTGGACTCGTCTTGGTGCATATTTTCATCCTGCGCCATAAAATATGGTCATGCAATTTTATCGCATAATTAGATGGGATACGTCGAGACAAGAAAAACAAGCCTTCGCATAGCTCTCTACGATGCTCCGTTCGCGAGATATGAATTTTTTAAGTATTTGTTGGTTAAACAATTTGTAGCTTAACTAATGGATTTCTCAGCTTGTAGAAGTCGGATTGGGACAAGACTAGTCTCGTTGGAATCGTCTTGGTGCATATTTTCATCCTGCACCAAAAAATATGGTCATGCAATTTTATCGCATAATTAGATGGGATACGTCGAGACAAGAAAAACAAGCCTTCGCATAGCTCTCTACTATAATCCGTTCGCGAGATATGAATTTTTTAAGTATTTGTTGGTTAAACATTTTGTAGCTTAACTAATGGATTTCTCAGCTTGTAGAAATCGGATTGGGACAAGACTAGTCTCGTTGGACTCGTCTTGGTGCATATTTTCATCCTGCACCATAAAATATGGTCATGCTATTTTATCGCATAATTAGATGGGATACGTCGAGACAAGAAAAACAAGCCTTCGCATAGCTCTCTACTATAATCCGTTCGCGAGATATGAATTTTTTAAGTATTTGTTGGTTAAACAATTTGTAGCTTAACTAATTGATTTCTCAGCTTGTAGAAGTCGGATTGGGACAAGACTAGTCTCGTTGGATCCGTCTTGGTGCATATTTTCATCCTGCACCAAAAAATATGGTCATGCAATTATATCGCATAATTGGATGGGATACGTCGAGACAAGACAAACAAGCCTTTGCATAGCTCTCTACGATGCTCCGTCCGCGAGATATGAATTTTTTAAGTGTTTGTTGGTTAAACAATTTGTAGCTTAACTAATGGATTTCTCAGCTTGTAGAAGTCGGATTGGAACAAGACTAGTCTCGTTGGACTCGTCTTGGTGCATATTTTCATCCTGCGCCAAAAAATATGGTCATGCAATCATATCGCATAATTGGATGGGATACGTCGAGACAAGAAAAACAAGCCTTCGCATAGCTCTCTACGATGCTCCGTTCGCGAGATATGAATTTTTTAAGTGTTTGTTGGTTAAACAATTTGTAGCTTAACTAATGGATTTCTCAGCTTGTAGAAGTCGGATTGGGACAAGACTAGTCTCGTTGGACTCGTCTTAATGCATATTTTCATCCTGCGTCAAAAAATATGGTCATGCAATCATATCGCATAATTGGATGGGATACGTCGAGACAAGAAAAACAAGCCTTCGCATAGCTCTCTACGATGCTCCGTTCGCGAGATATGAATTTTTTAAGTATTTGTTGGTTCAACAATTTGTAGCTTAACTAATGGATTTCTCAGCTTGTAGAAGTCGGATTGGGACAAGACTAGTCTCGTTGGACTCGTCTTGGTGCATATTTTCATCCTGCACCAAAAAATATGGTCATGCAATTTTATCGCATAATTAGATGGGATACGTCGAGACAAGAAAAACAAGCCTTCGCATAGCTCTCTACTATAATCCGTTCGCGAGATATGAATTTTTTAAGTATTTGTTGTTTAAACAATTTGTAGCTTAACTAATGAATTTCTCAGCTTGTAGAAGTCGGATTGGGACAAGACTAGTCTCGTTGGAATCGTCTTGGTGCATATTTTCATCCTGCACCAAAAAATATGGTCATGCAATTTTATCGCATAATTAGATGGGATACGTCGAGACAAGAAAAACAAGCCTTCGCATAGCTCTCTACTATAATCCGTTCGCGAGATATGAATTTTTTAAGTATTTGTTGGTTAAACAATTTGTAGCTTAACTAATGGATTTCTCAGCTTGTAGAAATCGGATTGGGACAAGACTAGTCTCGTTGGACTCGTCTTGGTGCATATTTTCATCCTGCACCAAAAAATATGGTTATGCAATTTTATCGCATAATTAGATGGGATACGTCGATACAAGAAAAACAAGCCTTCGCATAGCTCTCTACTATAATCCGTTCGCGAGATATGAATTTTTTAAGTATTTGTTGGTTATACAATTTGTAGCTTAACTAATGGATTTCTCAGCTTGTAGAAGTCGGATTGGAACAAGACTAGTCTCGTTGGACTCGTCTTGGTGCATATTTTCATCCTGCGCCAAAAAATATGGTCATGCAATCATATCGCATAATTGGATGGGATACGTCGAGACAAGAAAAACAAGCCTTCGCATAGCTCTCTACGATGCTCCGTTCGCGAGATATGAATTTTTTAAGTATTTGTTGGTTATACAATTTGTAGCTTAACTAATGGATTTCTCAGCTTGTAGAAGTCGGATTGGAACAAGACTAGTCTCGTTGGACTCGTCTTGGTGCATATTTTCATCCTGCGCCAAAAAATATGGTCATGCAATCATATCGCATAATTGGATGGGATACGTCGAGACAAGAAAAACAAGCCTTCGCATAGCTCTCTACGATGCTCCGTTCGCGAGATATGAATTTTTTAAGTATTTGTTGGTTAAACAATTTGTAGCTTAACTAATGGATTTCTCAGCTTGTAGAAGTCGGATTGGAACAAGACTAGTCTCGTTGGACTCGTCTTGGTGCATATTTTCATCCTGCGCCAAAAAATATGGTCATGCAATCATATCGCATAATTGGATGGGATACGTCGAGACAAGAAAAACAAGCCTTCGCATAGCTCTCTACGATGCTCCGTTCGCGAGATATGAATTTTTTAAGTATTTGTTGGTTATACAATTTGTAGCTTAACTAATGGATTTCTCAGCTTGTAGAAGTCGGATTGGAACAAGACTAGTCTCGTTGGACTCGTCTTGGTGCATATTTTCATCCTGCGCCAAAAAATATGGTCATGCAATCATATCGCATAATTGGATGGGATACGTCGAGACAAGAAAAACAAGCCTTCGCATAGCTCTCTACGATGCTCCGTTCGCGAGATATGAATTTTTTAAGTATTTGTTGGTTAAACAATTTGTAGCTTAACTAATGGATTTCTCAGCTTGTAGAAGTCGGATTGGGACAAGACTAGTCTTGTTGGACTCGTCTTGGTGCATATTTTCATCCTGCGCCATAAAATATGGTCATGCAATTTTATCGCATAATTAGATGGGATACGTCGAGACAAGAAAAACAAGCCTTCGCATAGCACTCTACGATGCTCCGTTCGCGAGATATGAATTTTTTAAGTATTTGTTGGTTAAACAATTTGTAGCTTAACTAATGGATTTCTCAGCTTGTAGAAGTCGGATTGGGACAAGACTAGTCTCGTTGGAATCGTCTTGGTGCATATTTTCATCCTGCACCAAAAAATATGGTCATGCAATTTTATCGCATAATTAGATGGGATACGTCGAGACAAGAAAAACAAGCCTTCGCATAGCTCTCTACTATAATCCGTTCGCGAGATATGAATTTTTTAAGTATTTGTTGGTTAAACAATTTGTAGCTTAGCTAATGGATTTCTCAGCTTGTAGAAATCGGATTGGGACAAGACTAGTCTCGTTGGACTCGTCTTGGTGCATATTTTCATCCTGCACCATAAAATATGGTCATGCTATTTTATCGCATAATTAGATGGGATACGTCGAGACAAGAAAAACAAGCCTTCGCATAGCTCTCTACTATAATCCGTTCGCGAGATATGAATTTTTTAAGTATTTGTTGGTTAAACAATTTGTAGCTTAACTAATGGATTTCTCAGCTTGTAGAAGTCGGATTGGGACAAGACTAGTCTCGTTGGACTCGTCTTGGTGCATATTTTCATCCTGCGCCAAAAAATATGGTCATGCAATCATATCGCATAATTGGATGGGATACGTCGAGACAAGAAAAACAAGCCTTCGCATAGCTCTCTACGATGCTCCGTTCGCGAGATATGAATTTTTTAAGTATTTGTTGGTTAAACAATTTGTAGCTTAACTAATGGATTTCTCAGCTTGTAGAAGTCGGATTGGGACAAGACTAGTCTCGTTGGACTCGTCTTGGTGCATATTTTCATCCTGCGTCAAAAAATATGGTCATGCAATCATATCGCATAATTGGATGGGATACGTCGAGACAAGAAAAACAAGCCTTCGCATAGCTCTCTACGATGCTCCGTTCGCGAGATATGAATTTTTTAAGTATTTGTTGGTTAAACAATTTGTAGCTTAACTAATGGATTTCTCAGCTTGTAGAAATCGGATTGGGACAAGACTAGTCTCGTTGGACTCGTCTTGGTGCATATTTTCATCCTGCACCATAAAATATGGTCATGCTATTTTATCGCATAATTAGATGGGATACGTCGAGACAAGAAAAACAAGCCTTCGCATAGCTCTCTACTATAATCCGTTCGCGAGATATGAATTTTTTAAGTATTTGTTGGTTAAACAATTTGTAGCTTAACTAATTGATTTCTCAGCTTGTAGAAGTCGGATTGGGACAAGACTAGTCTCGTTGGACTCGTCTTGGTGCATATTTTCATCCTGCACCAAAAAATATGGTCATGCAATTATATCGCATAATTGGATGGGATACGTCGAGACAAGAAAAACAAGCCTTTGCATAGCTCTCTACGATGCTCCGTTCGCGAGATATGAATTTTTTAAGTGTTTGTTCGTTAAACAATTTGTAGCTTAACTAATGGATTTCTCAGCTTGTAGAAGTCGGATTGGGACAAGACTAGTCTCGTTGGACTCGTCTTGGTGCATATTTTCATCCTGCGCCAAAAAATATGGTCATGCAATCATATCGCATAATTGGATGGGATACGTCGAGACAAGAAAAACAAGCCTTCGCATAGCTCTCTACGATGCTCCGTTCGCGAGATATGAATTTTTTAAGTATTTGTTGGTTAAACAATTTGTAGCTTAACTAATGGATTTCTCATATTGTAGAAGTCGGATTGGGACAAGACTAGTCTCGTTGGACTCGTCTTGGTGCATATTTTCATCCTGCACCAGAAAATATGGTCATGCAATTTTATCGCATAATTAGATGGGATACGTCGAGACAAGAAAAACAAGCCTTCGCATAGCTCTCTACTATAATCCGTTCGCGAGATATGAATTTTTTAAGTATTTGTTGGTTAAACAATTTGTAGCTTAACTAATGAATTTCTCAGCTTGTAGAAGTCGGATTGGGACAAGACTAGTCTCGTTGGACTCGTCTTGGTGCATATTTTCATCCTGCACCAAAAAATATGGTCATGCAATCATATCGCATAATTGGATGGGATACGTCGAGACAAGAAAAACAAGCCTTCGCATAGCTCTCTACGATGCTCCGTTCGCGAGATATGAATTTTTTAAGTATTTGTTGGTTAAACAATTTGTAGCTTAACTAATGGATTTCTCATATTGTAGAAGTCGGATTGGGACAAGACTAGTCTCGTTGGACTCGTCTTGGTGCATATTTTCATCCTGCACCAAAAAATATGGTCATGCAATTTTATCGCATAATTAGATGGGATACGTCGAGACAAGAAAAACAAGCCTTCGCATAGCTCTCTACTATAATCCGTTCGCGAGATATGAATTTTTTAAGTATTTGTTGGTTAAACAATTTGTAGCTTAACTAATGAATTTCTCAGCTTGTAGAAGTCGGATTGGAACAAGATTAGTCTCGTTGGACTCTTCTTGGTGCATATTTTCATCCTGCGCCAAAAAATATGGTCATGCAATCATATCGCATAATTGGATGGGATACGTCGAGACAAGAAAAACAAGCCTTCGCATAGCTCTCTACGATGCTCCGTTCGCGAGATATGAATTTTTTAAGTATTTGTTGGTTAAACAATTTGTAGCTTAACTAATGGATTTCTCAGCTTGTAGAAGTCGGATTGGGACAAGACTAGTCTTGTTGGACTCGTCTTGGTGCATATTTTCATCCTGCGCCATAAAATATGGTCATGCAATTTTATCGCATAATTAGATGGGATACGTCGAGACAAGAAAAACAAGCCTTCGCATAGCTCTCTACGATGCTCCGTTCGCGAGATATGAATTTTTTAAGTATTTGTTGGTTAAACAATTTGTAGCTTAACTAATGGATTTCTCAGCTTGTAGAAGTCGGATTGGGACAAGACTAGTCTCGTTGGAATCGTCTTGGTGCATATTTTCATCCTGCACCAAAAAATATGGTCATGCAATTTTATCGCATAATTAGATGGGATACGTCGAGACAAGAAAAACAAGCCTTCGCATAGCTCTCTACTATAATCCGTTCGCGAGATATGAATTTTTTAAGTATTTGTTGGTTAAACAATTTGTAGCTTAACTAATGGATTT
Organism: Prorops nasuta; assembly: GCF_024137725.1. NCBI lineage: Eukaryota > Metazoa > Arthropoda > Insecta > Hymenoptera > Bethylidae > Prorops > Prorops nasuta. Next base: position 18,377,291 of record NW_027116798.1, read on the forward strand.
CTCAGCTTGTAGAAATCGGATTGGGACAAGACTAGTCTCGTTGGACTCGTCTTGGTGCATATTTTCATCCTGCACCATAAAATATGGTCATGCTATTTTATCGCATAATTAGATGGGATACGTCGAGACAAGAAAAACAAGCCTTCGCATAGCTCTCTACTATAATCCGTTCGCGAGATATGAATTTTTTAAGTATTTGTTGGTTAAACAATTTGTAGCTTAACTAATTGATTTCTCAGCTTGTAGAAGTCGGATTGGGACAAGACTAGTCTCGTTGGACTCGTCTTGGTGCATATTTTCATCCTGCACCAAAAAATATGGTCATGCAATTTTATCGCATAATTAGATGGGATACGTCGAGACAAGAAAAACAAGCCTTCGCATAGCTCTCTACTATAATCCGTTCGCGAGATATGAATTTTTTAAGTATTTGTTGGTTAAACAATTTGTAGCTTAACTAATTGATTTCTCAGCTTGTAGAAGTCGGATTGGGACAAGACTAGTCTCGTTGGACTCGTCTTGGTGCATATTTTCATCCTGCACCAAAAAATATGGTCATGCAATTATATCGCATAATTGGATGGGATACGTCGAGACAAGACAAACAAGCCTTTGCATAGCTCTCTACGATGCTCCGTCCGCGAGATATGAATTTTTTAAGTGTTTGTTGGTTAAACAATTTGTAGCTTAACTAATGGATTTCTCAGCTTGTAGAAGTCGGATTGGGACAAGACTAGTCTCGTTGGACTCGTCTTGGTGCATATTTTCATCCTGCGTCAAAAAATATGGTCATGCAATCATATCGCATAATTGGATGGGATACGTCGAGACAAGAAAAACAAGCCTTCGCATAGCTCTCTACGATGCTCCGTTCGCGAGATATGAATTTTTTAAGTATTTGTTGGTTAAACAATTTGTAGCTTAACTAATGGATTTCTCAGCTTGTAGAAGTCGGATTGGGACAAGACTAGTCTCGTTGGACTCGTCTTGGTGCATATTTTCATCCTGCACCAAAAAATATGGTCATGCAATTTTATCGCATAATTAGATGGGATACGTCGAGACAAGAAAAACAAGCCTTCGCATAGCTCTCTACTATAATCCGTTCGCGAGATATGAATTTTTTAAGTATTTGTTGGTTAAACAATTTGTAGCTTAACTAATGAATTTCTCAGCTTGTAGAAGTCGGATTGGGACAAGACTAGTCTCGTTGGAATCGTCTTGGTGCATATTTTCATCCTGCACCAAAAAATATGGTCATGCAGTTTTATCGCATAATTAGATGGGATACGTCGAGACAAGAAAAACAAGCCTTCGCATAGCTCTCTACTATAATCCGTTCGCGAGATATGAATTTTTTAAGTATTTGTTGGTTAAACAATTTGTAGCTTAACTAATGGATTTCTCAGCTTGTAGAAGTCGGATTGGGACAAGACTAGTCTCGTTGGACTCGTCTTGGTGCATATTTTCATCCTGCACCAAAAAATATGGTCATGCAATTATATCGCATAATTGGATGGGATACGTCGAGACAAGAAAAACAAGCCTTTGCATAGCTCTCTACGATGCTCCGTTCGCGAGATATGAATTTTTTAAGTGTTTGTTCGTTAAACAATTTGTAGCTTAACTAATGGATTTCTCAGCTTGTAGAAGTCGGATTGGGACAAGACTAGTCTCGTTGGACTCGTCTTGGTGCATATTTTCATCCTGCGCCAAAAAATATGGTCATGCAATCATATCGCATAATTGGATGGGATACGTCGAGACAAGAAAAACAAGCCTTCGCATAGCTCTCTACGATGCTCCGTTCGCGAGATATGAATTTTTTAAGTATTTGTTGGTTAAACAATTTGTAGCTTAACTAATGGATTTCTCATATTGTAGAAGTCGGATTGGGACAAGACTAGTCTCGTTGGACTCGTCTTGGTGCATATTTTCATCCTGCACCAAAAAATATGGTCATGCAATTTTATCGCATAATTAGATGGGATACGTCGAGACAAGAAAAACAAGCCTTCGCATAGCTCTCTACTATAATCCGTTCGCGAGATATGAATTTTTTAAGTATTTGTTGGTTAAACAATTTGTAGCTTAACTAATGGATTTCTCAGCTTGTAGAAGTCGGATTGGGACAAGACTAGTCTCGTTGGACTCGTCTTGGTGCATATTTTCATCCTGCACCAAAAAATATGGTCATGCAATTTTATCGCATAATTAGATGGGATACGTCGAGACAAGAAAAACAAGCCTTCGCATAGCTCTCTACGATGCTCCGTTCGCGAGATATGAATTTTTTAAGTATTTGTTGGTTAAACAATTTGTAGCTTAACTAATGGATTTCTCATATTGTAGAAGTCGGATTGGGACAAGACTAGTCTCGTTGGACTCGTCTTGGTGCATATTTTCATCCTGCACCAAAAAATATGGTCATGCAATTTTATCGCATAATTAGATGGGATACGTCGAGACAAGAAAAACAAGCCTTCGCATAGCTCTCTACTATAATCCGTTCGCGAGATATGAATTTTTTAAGTATTTGTTGGTTAAACAATTTGTAGCTTAACTAATGAATTTCTCAGCTTGTAGAAGTCGGATTGGAACAAGATTAGTCTCGTTGGACTCTTCTTGGTGCATATTTTCATCCTGCGCCAAAAAATATGGTCATGCAATCATATCGCATAATTGGATGGGATACGTCGAGACAAGAAAAACAAGCCTTCGCATAGCTCTCTACGATGCTCCGTTCGCGAGATATGAATTTTTTAAGTATTTGTTGGTTAAACAATTTGTAGCTTAACTAATGGATTTCTCAGCTTGTAGAAGTCGGATTGGGACAAGACTAGTCTTGTTGGACTCGTCTTGGTGCATATTTTCATCCTGCGCCATAAAATATGGTCATGCAATTTTATCGCATAATTAGATGGGATACGTCGAGACAAGAAAAACAAGCCTTCGCATAGCTCTCTACGATGCTCCGTTCGCGAGATATGAATTTTTTAAGTATTTGTTGGTTAAACAATTTGTAGCTTAACTAATGGATTTCTCAGCTTGTAGAAGTCGGATTGGGACAAGACTAGTCTCGTTGGAATCGTCTTGGTGCATATTTTCATCCTGCACCAAAAAATATGGTCATGCAATTTTATCGCATAATTAGATGGGATACGTCGAGACAAGAAAAACAAGCCTTCGCATAGCTCTCTACTATAATCCGTTCGCGAGATATGAATTTTTTAAGTATTTGTTGGTTAAACAATTTGTAGCTTAACTAATGAATTTCTCAGCTTGTAGAAGTCGGATTGGAACAAGATTAGTCTCGTTGGACTCTTCTTGGTGCATATTTTCATCCTGCGCCAAAAAATATGGTCATGCAATCATATCGCATAATTGGATGGGATACGTCGAGACAAGAAAAACAAGCCTTCGCATAGCTCTCTACGATGCTCCGTTCGCGAGATATGAATTTTTTAAGTATTTGTTGGTTAAACAATTTGTAGCTTAACTAATGGATTTCTCAGCTTGTAGAAGTCGGATTGGGACAAGACTAGTCTCGTTGGACTCGTCTTGGTGCATATTTTCATCCTGCACCAAAAAATATGGTCATGCAATTATATCGCATAATTGGATGGGATACGTCGAGACAAGACAAACAAGCCTTTGCATAGCTCTCTACGATGCTCCGTCCGCGAGATATGAATTTTTTAAGTGTTTGTTGGTTAAACAATTTGTAGCTTAACTAATGGATTTCTCAGCTTGTAGAAGTCGGATTGGAACAAGACTAGTCTCGTTGGACTCGTCTTGGTGCATATTTTCATCCTGCGCCAAAAAATATGGTCATGCAATCATATCGCATAATTGGATGGGATACGTCGAGACAAGAAAAACAAGCCTTCGCATAGCTCTCTACGATGCTCCGTTCGCGAGATATGAATTTTTTAAGTGTTTGTTGGTTAAACAATTTGTAGCTTAACTAATGGATTTCTCAGCTTGTAGAAGTCGGATTGGGACAAGACTAGTCTCGTTGGACTCGTCTTGGTGCATATTTTCATCCTGCGTCAAAAAATATGGTCATGCAATCATATCGCATAATTGGATGGGATACGTCGAGACAAGAAAAACAAGCCTTCGCATAGCTCTCTACGATGCTCCGTTCGCGAGATATGAATTTTTTAAGTATTTGTTGGTTCAACAATTTGTAGCTTAACTAATGGATTTCTCAGCTTGTAGAAGTCGGATTGGGACAAGACTAGTCTCGTTGGACTCGTCTTGGTGCATATTTTCATCCTGCACCAAAAAATATGGTCATGCAATTATATCGCATAATTGGATGGGATACGTCGAGACAAGACAAACAAGCCTTTGCATAGCTCTCTACGATGCTCCGTCCGCGAGATATGAATTTTTTAAGTGTTTGTTGGTTAAACAATTTGTAGCTTAACTAATGGATTTCTCAGCTTGTAGAAGTCGGATTGGAACAAGACTAGTCTCGTTGGACTCGTCTTGGTGCATATTTTCATCCTGCGCCAAAAAATATGGTCATGCAATCATATCGCATAATTGGATGGGATACGTCGAGACAAGAAAAACAAGCCTTCGCATAGCTCTCTACGATGCTCCGTTCGCGAGATATGAATTTTTTAAGTGTTTGTTGGTTAAACAATTTGTAGCTTAACTAATGGATTTCTCAGCTTGTAGAAGTCGGATTGGGACAAGACTAGTCTCGTTGGACTCGTCTTGGTGCATATTTTCATCCTGCACCAAAAAATATGGTCATGCAATTTTATCGCATAATTAGATGGGATACGTCGAGACAAGAAAAACAAGCCTTCGCATAGCTCTCTACTATAATCCGTTCGCGAGATATGAATTTTTTAAGTATTTGTTGGTTAAACAATTTGTAGCTTAACTAATGGATTTCTCAGCTTGTAGAAATCGGATTGGGACAAGACTAGTCTCGTTGGACTCGTCTTGGTGCATATTTTCATCCTGCACCATAAAATATGGTCATGCTATTTTATCGCATAATTAGATGGGATACGTCGAGACAAGAAAAACAAGCCTTCGCATAGCTCTCTACTATAATCCGTTCGCGAGATATGAATTTTTTAAGTATTTGTTGGTTAAACAATTTGTAGCTTAACTAATTGATTTCTCAGCTTGTAGAAGTCGGATTGGGACAAGACTAGTCTCGTTGGACTCGTCTTGGTGCATATTTTCATCCTGCGTCAAAAAATATGGTCATGCAATCATATCGCATAATTGGATGGGATACGTCGAGACAAGAAAAACAAGCCTTCGCATAGCTCTCTACGATGCTCCGTTCGCGAGATATGAATTTTTTAAGTATTTGTTGGTTAAACAATTTGTAGCTTAACTAATGGATTTCTCAGCTTGTAGAAGTCGGATTGGGACAAGACTAGTCTCGTTGGACTCGTCTTGGTGCATATTTTCATCCTGCACCAAAAAATATGGTCATGCAATTTTATCGCATAATTAGATGGGATACGTCGAGACAAGAAAAACAAGCCTTCGCATAGCTCTCTACTATAATCCGTTCGCGAGATATGAATTTTTTAAGTATTTGTTGGTTAAACAATTTGTAGCTTAACTAATGAATTTCTCAGCTTGTAGAAGTCGGATTGGGACAAGACTAGTCTCGTTGGAATCGTCTTGGTGCATATTTTCATCCTGCACCAAAAAATATGGTCATGCAGTTTTATCGCATAATTAGATGGGATACGTCGAGACAAGAAAAACAAGCCTTCGCATAGCTCTCTACTATAATCCGTTCGCGAGATATGAATTTTTTAAGTATTTGTTGGTTAAACAATTTGTAGCTTAACTAATGGATTTCTCAGCTTGTAGAAGTCGGATTGGGACAAGACTAGTCTCGTTGGACTCGTCTTGGTGCATATTTTCATCCTGCACCAAAAAATATGGTCATGCAATTATATCGCATAATTGGATGGGATACGTCGAGACAAGAAAAACAAGCCTTTGCATAGCTCTCTACGATGCTCCGTTCGCGAGATATGAATTTTTTAAGTGTTTGTTCGTTAAACAATTTGTAGCTTAACTAATGGATTTCTCAGCTTGTAGAAGTCGGATTGGGACAAGACTAGTCTCGTTGGACTCGTCTTGGTGCATATTTTCATCCTGCGCCAAAAAATATGGTCATGCAATCATATCGCATAATTGGATGGGATACGTCGAGACAAGAAAAACAAGCCTTCGCATAGCTCTCTACGATGCTCCGTTCGCGAGATATGAATTTTTTAAGTATTTGTTGGTTAAACAATTTGTAGCTTAACTAATGGATTTCTCATATTGTAGAAGTCGGATTGGGACAAGACTAGTCTCGTTGGACTCGTCTTGGTGCATATTTTCATCCTGCACCAAAAAATATGGTCATGCAATTTTATCGCATAATTAGATGGGATACGTCGAGACAAGAAAAACAAGCCTTCGCATAGCTCTCTACTATAATCCGTTCGCGAGATATGAATTTTTTAAGTATTTGTTGGTTAAACAATTTGTAGCTTAACTAATGGATTTCTCAGCTTGTAGAAGTCGGATTGGGACAAGACTAGTCTCGTTGGACTCGTCTTGGTGCATATTTTCATCCTGCACCAAAAAATATGGTCATGCAATTTTATCGCATAATTAGATGGGATACGTCGAGACAAGAAAAACAAGCCTTCGCATAGCTCTCTACGATGCTCCGTTCGCGAGATATGAATTTTTTAAGTATTTGTTGGTTAAACAATTTGTAGCTTAACTAATGGATTTCTCATATTGTAGAAGTCGGATTGGGACAAGACTAGTCTCGTTGGACTCGTCTTGGTGCATATTTTCATCCTGCACCAAAAAATATGGTCATGCAATTTTATCGCATAATTAGATGGGATACGTCGAGACAAGAAAAACAAGCCTTCGCATAGCTCTCTACTATAATCCGTTCGCGAGATATGAATTTTTTAAGTATTTGTTGGTTAAACAATTTGTAGCTTAACTAATGAATTTCTCAGCTTGTAGAAGTCGGATTGGAACAAGATTAGTCTCGTTGGACTCTTCTTGGTGCATATTTTCATCCTGCGCCAAAAAATATGGTCATGCAATCATATCGCATAATTGGATGGGATACGTCGAGACAAGAAAAACAAGCCTTCGCATAGCTCTCTACGATGCTCCGTTCGCGAGATATGAATTTTTTAAGTATTTGTTGGTTAAACAATTTGTAGCTTAACTAATGGATTTCTCAGCTTGTAGAAGTCGGATTGGGACAAGACTAGTCTTGTTGGACTCGTCTTGGTGCATATTTTCATCCTGCGCCATAAAATATGGTCATGCAATTTTATCGCATAATTAGATGGGATACGTCGAGACAAGAAAAACAAGCCTTCGCATAGCTCTCTACGATGCTCCGTTCGCGAGATATGAATTTTTTAAGTATTTGTTGGTTAAACAATTTGTAGCTTAACTAATGGATTTCTCAGCTTGTAGAAGTCGGATTGGGACAAGACTAGTCTCGTTGGAATCGTCTTGGTGCATATTTTCATCCTGCACCAAAAAATATGGTCATGCAATTTTATCGCATAATTAGATGGGATACGTCGAGACAAGAAAAACAAGCCTTCGCATAGCTCTCTACTATAATCCGTTCGCGAGATATGAATTTTTTAAGTATTTGTTGGTTAAACAATTTGTAGCTTAACTAATGAATTTCTCAGCTTGTAGAAGTCGGATTGGAACAAGATTAGTCTCGTTGGACTCTTCTTGGTGCATATTTTCATCCTGCGCCAAAAAATATGGTCATGCAATCATATCGCATAATTGGATGGGATACGTCGAGACAAGAAAAACAAGCCTTCGCATAGCTCTCTACGATGCTCCGTTCGCGAGATATGAATTTTTTAAGTATTTGTTGGTTAAACAATTTGTAGCTTAACTAATGGATTTCTCAGCTTGTAGAAGTCGGATTGGGACAAGACTAGTCTCGTTGGACTCGTCTTGGTGCATATTTTCATCCTGCACCAAAAAATATGGTCATGCAATTATATCGCATAATTGGATGGGATACGTCGAGACAAGACAAACAAGCCTTTGCATAGCTCTCTACGATGCTCCGTCCGCGAGATATGAATTTTTTAAGTGTTTGTTGGTTAAACAATTTGTAGCTTAACTAATGGATTTCTCAGCTTGTAGAAGTCGGATTGGAACAAGACTAGTCTCGTTGGACTCGTCTTGGTGCATATTTTCATCCTGCGCCAAAAAATATGGTCATGCAATCATATCGCATAATTGGATGGGATACGTCGAGACAAGAAAAACAAGCCTTCGCATAGCTCTCTACGATGCTCCGTTCGCGAGATATGAATTTTTTAAGTGTTTGTTGGTTAAACAATTTGTAGCTTAACTAATGGATTTCTCAGCTTGTAGAAGTCGGATTGGGACAAGACTAGTCTCGTTGGACTCGTCTTGGTGCATATTTTCATCCTGCGTCAAAAAATATGGTCATGCAATCATATCGCATAATTGGATGGGATACGTCGAGACAAGAAAAACAAGCCTTCGCATAGCTCTCTACGATGCTCCGTTCGCGAGATATGAATTTTTTAAGTATTTGTTGGTTCAACAATTTGTAGCTTAACTAATGGATTTCTCAGCTTGTAGAAGTCGGATTGGGACAAGACTAGTCTCGTTGGACTCGTCTTGGTGCATATTTTCATCCTGCACCAAAAAATATGGTCATGCAATTATATCGCATAATTGGATGGGATACGTCGAGACAAGACAAACAAGCCTTTGCATAGCTCTCTACGATGCTCCGTCCGCGAGATATGAATTTTTTAAGTGTTTGTTGGTTAAACAATTTGTAGCTTAACTAATGGATTTCTCAGCTTGTAGAAGTCGGATTGGAACAAGACTAGTCTCGTTGGACTCGTCTTGGTGCATATTTTCATCCTGCGCCAAAAAATATGGTCATGCAATCATATCGCATAATTGGATGGGATACGTCGAGACAAGAAAAACAAGCCTTCGCATAGCTCTCTACGATGCTCCGTTCGCGAGATATGAATTTTTTAAGTGTTTGTTGGTTAAACAATTTGTAGCTTAACTAATGGATTTCTCAGCTTGTAGAAGTCGGATTGGGACAAGACTAGTCTCGTTGGACTCGTCTTGGTGCATATTTTCATCCTGCACCAAAAAATATGGTCATGCAATTTTATCGCATAATTAGATGGGATACGTCGAGACAAGAAAAACAAGCCTTCGCATAGCTCTCTACTATAATCCGTTCGCGAGATATGAATTTTTTAAGTATTTGTTGGTTAAACAATTTGTAGCTTAACTAATGGATTTCTCAGCTTGTAGAAATCGGATTGGGACAAGACTAGTCTCGTTGGACTCGTCTTGGTGCATATTTTCATCCTGCACCATAAAATATGGTCATGCTATTTTATCGCATAATTAGATGGGATACGTCGAGACAAGAAAAACAAGCCTTCGCATAGCTCTCTACTATAATCCGTTCGCGAGATATGAATTTTTTAAGTATTTGTTGGTTAAACAATTTGTAGCTTAACTAATTGATTTCTCAGCTTGTAGAAGTCGGATTGGGACAAGACTAGTCTCGTTGGACTCGTCTTGGTGCATATTTTCATCCTGCACCAAAAAATATGGTCATGCAATTATATCGCATAATTGGATGGGATACGTCGAGACAAGACAAACAAGCCTTTGCATAGCTCTCTACGATGCTCCGTCCGCGAGATATGAATTTTTTAAGTGTTTGTTGGTTAAACAATTTGTAGCTTAACTAATGGATTTCTCAGCTTGTAGAAGTCGGATTGGAACAAGACTAGTCTCGTTGGACTCGTCTTGGTGCATATTTTCATCCTGCGCCAAAAAATATGGTCATGCAATCATATCGCATAATTGGATGGGATACGTCGAGACAAGAAAAACAAGCCTTCGCATAGCTCTCTACGATGCTCCGTTCGCGAGATATGAATTTTTTAAGTGTTTGTTGGTTAAACAATTTGTAGCTTAACTAATGGATTTCTCAGCTTGTAGAAGTCGGATTGGGACAAGACTAGTCTCGTTGGACTCGTCTTGGTGCATATTTTCATCCTGCGTCAAAAAATATGGTCATGCAATCATATCGCATAATTGGATGGGATACGTCGAGACAAGAAAAACAAGCCTTCGCATAGCTCTCTACGATGCTCCGTTCGCGAGATATGAATTTTTTAAGTATTTGTTGGTTCAACAATTTGTAGCTTAACTAATGGATTTCTCAGCTTGTAGAAGTCGGATTGGGACAAGACTAGTCTCGTTGGACTCGTCTTGGTGCATATTTTCATCCTGCACCAAAAAATATGGTCATGCAATTTTATCGCATAATTAGATGGGATACGTCGAGACAAGAAAAACAAGCCTTCGCATAGCTCTCTACTATAATCCGTTCGCGAGATATGAATTTTTTAAGTATTTGTTGTTTAAACAATTTGTAGCTTAACTAATGAATTTCTCAGCTTGTAGAAGTCGGATTGGGACAAGACTAGTCTCGTTGGAATCGTCTTGGTGCATATTTTCATCCTGCACCAAAAAATATGGTCATGCAATTTTATCGCATAATTAGATGGGATACGTCGAGACAAGAAAAACAAGCCTTCGCATAGCTCTCTACTATAATCCGTTCGCGAGATATGAATTTTTTAAGTATTTGTTGGTTAAACAATTTGTAGCTTAACTAATGGATTTCTCAGCTTGTAGAAATCGGATTGGGACAAGACTAGTCTCGTTGGACTCGTCTTGGTGCATATTTTCATCCTGCACCAAAAAATATGGTCATGCAATTTTATCGCATAATTAGATGGGATACGTCGATACAAGAAAAACAAGCCTTCGCATAGCTCTCTACTATAATCCGTTCGCGAGATATGAATTTTTTAAGTATTTGTTGGTTATACAATTTGTAGCTTAACTAATGGATTTCTCAGCTTGTAGAAGTCGGATTGGAACAAGACTAGTCTCGTTGGACTCGTCTTGGTGCATATTTTCATCCTGCGCCAAAAAATATGGTCATGCAATCATATCGCATAATTGGATGGGATACGTCGAGACAAGAAAAACAAGCCTTCGCATAGCTCTCTACGATGCTCCGTTCGCGAGATATGAATTTTTTAAGTATTTGTTGGTTATACAATTTGTAGCTTAACTAATGGATTTCTCAGCTTGTAGAAGTCGGATTGGAACAAGACTAGTCTCGTTGGACTCGTCTTGGTGCATATTTTCATCCTGCGCCAAAAAATATGGTCATGCAATCATATCGCATAATTGGATGGGATACGTCGAGACAAGAAAAACAAGCCTTCGCATAGCTCTCTACGATGCTCCGTTCGCGAGATATGAATTTTTTAAGTATTTGTTGGTTAAACAATTTGTAGCTTAACTAATGGATTTCTCAGCTTGTAGAAGTCGGATTGGAACAAGACTAGTCTCGTTGGAGTCGTCTTGGTGCATATTTTCATCCTGCGCCAAAAAATATGGTCATGCAATCATATCGCATAATTGGATGGGATACGTCGAGACAAGAAAAACAAGCCTTCGCATAGCTCTCTACGATGCTCCGTTCGCGAGATATGAATTTTTTAAGTATTTGTTGGTTATACAATTTGTAGCTTAACTAATGGATTTCTCAGCTTGTAGAAGTCGGATTGGAACAAGACTAGTCTCGTTGGACTCGTCTTGGTGCATATTTTCATCCTGCGCCAAAAAATATGGTCATGCAATCATATCGCATAATTGGATGGGATACGTCGAGACAAGAAAAACAAGCCTTCGCATAGCTCTCTACGATGCTCCGTTCGCGAGATATGAATTTTTTAAGTATTTGTTGGTTAAACAATTTGTAGCTTAACTAATGGATTTCTCAGCTTGTAGAAGTCGGATTGGGACAAGACTAGTCTTGTTGGACTCGTCTTGGTGCATATTTTCATCCTGCGCCATAAAATATGGTCATGCAATTTTATCGCATAATTAGATGGGATACGTCGAGACAAGAAAAACAAGCCTTCGCATAGCTCTCTACGATGCTCCGTTCGCGAGATATGAATTTTTTAAGTATTTGTTGGTTAAACAATTTGTAGCTTAACTAATGGATTTCTCAGCTTGTAGAAGTCGGATTGGGACAAGACTAGTCTCGTTGGAATCGTCTTGGTGCATATTTTCATCCTGCACCAAAAAATATGGTCATGCAATTTTATCGCATAATTAGATGGGATACGTCGAGACAAGAAAAACAAGCCTTCGCATAGCTCTCTACTATAATCCGTTCGCGAGATATGAATTTTTTAAGTATTTGTTGGTTAAACAATTTGTAGCTTAACTAATGGATTTCTCAGCTTGTAGAAATCGGATTGGGACAAGACTAGTCTCGTTGGACTCGTCTTGGTGCATATTTTCATCCTGCACCATAAAATATGGTCATGCTATTTTGTCGCATAATTAGATGGGATACGTCGAGACAAGAAAAACAAGCCTTCGCATAGCTCTCTACTATAATCCGTTCGCGAGATATGAATTTTTTAAGTATTTGTTGGTTAAACAATTTGTAGCTTAACTAATGGATTTCTCAGCTTGTAGAAGTCGGATTGGGACAAGACTAGTCTCGTTGGACTCGTCTTGGTGCATATTTTCATCCTGCGCCAAAAAATATGGTCATGCAATCATATCGCATAATTGGATGGGATACGTCGAGACAAGAAAAACAAGCCTTCGCATAGCTCTCTACGATGCTCCGTTCGCGAGATATGAATTTTTTAAGTATTTGTTGGTTAAACAATTTGTAGCTTAACTAATGGATTTCTCAGCTTGTAGAAGTCGGATTGGGACAAGACTAGTCTCGTTGGACTCGTCTTGGTGCATATTTTCATCCTGCGTCAAAAAATATGGTCATGCAATCATATCGCATAATTGGATGGGATACGTCGAGACAAGAAAAACAAGCCTTCGCATAGCTCTCTACGATGCTCCGTTCGCGAGATATGAATTTTTTAAGTATTTGTTGGTTAAACAATTTGTAGCTTAACTAATGGATTTCTCAGCTTGTAGAAATCGGATTGGGACAAGACTAGTCTCGTTGGACTCGTCTTGGTGCATATTTTCATCCTGCACCATAAAATATGGTCATGCTATTTTATCGCATAATTAGATGGGATACGTCGAGACTAGAAAAACAAGCCTTCGCATAGCTCTCTACTATAATCCGTTCGCGAGATATGAATTTTTTAAGTATTTGTTGGTTAAACAATTTGTAGCTTAACTAATGGATTTCTCAGCTTGTAGAAGTCGGATTGGGACAAGACTAGTCTCGTTGGACTCGTCTTGGTGCATATTTTCATCCTGCACCAAAAAATATGGTCATGCAATTATATCGCATAATTGGATGGGATACGTCGAGACAAGAAAAACAAGCCTTTGCATAGCTCTCTACGATGCTCCGTTCGCGAGATATGAATTTTTTAAGTGTTTGTTCGTTAAACAATTTGTAGCTTAACTAATGGATTTCTCAGCTTGTAGAAGTCGGATTGGGACAAGACTAGTCTCGTTGGACTCGTCTTGGTGCATATTTTCATCCTGCGCCAAAAAATATGGTCATGCAATCATATCGCATAATTGGATGGGATACGTCGAGACAAGAAAAACAAGCCTTCGCATAGCTCTCTACGATGCTCCGTTCGCGAGATATGAATTTTTTAAGTATTTGTTGGTTAAACAATTTGTAGCTTAACTAATGGATTTCTCATATTGTAGAAGTCGGATTGGGACAAGACTAGTCTCGTTGGACTCGTCTTGGTGCATATTTTCATCCTGCACCAAAAAATATGGTCATGCAATTTTATCGCATAATTAGATGGGATACGTCGAGACAAGAAAAACAAGCCTTCGCATAGCTCTCTACTATAATCCGTTCGCGAGATATGAATTTTTTAAGTATTTGTTGGTTAAACAATTTGTAGCTTAACTAATTGATTTCTCAGCTTGTAGAAGTCGGATTGGGACAAGACTAGTCTCGTTGGACTCGTCTTGGTGCATATTTTCATCCTGCACCAAAAAATATGGTCATGCAATTATATCGCATAATTGGATGGGATACGTCGAGACAAGACAAACAAGCCTTTGCATAGCTCTCTACGATGCTCCGTCCGCGAGATATGAATTTTTTAAGTGTTTGTTGGTTAAACAATTTGTAGCTTAACTAATGGATTTCTCAGCTTGTAGAAGTCGGATTGGAACAAGACTAGTCTCGTTGGAGTCGTCTTGGTGCATATTTTCATCCTGCGCCAAAAAATATGGTCATGCAATCATATCGCATAATTGGATGGGATACGTCGAGACAAGAAAAACAAGCCTTCGCATAGCTCTCTACGATGCTCCGTTCGCGAGATATGAATTTTTTAAGTGTTTGTTGGTTAAACAATTTGTAGCTTAACTAATGGATTTCTCAGCTTGTAGAAGTCGGATTGGGACAAGACTAGTCTTGTTGGACTCGTCTTGGTGCATATTTTCATCCTGCGCCATAAAATATGGTCATGCAATTTTATCGCATAATTAGATGGGATACGTCGAGACAAGAAAAACAAGCCTTCGCATAGCTCTCTACGATGCTCCGTTCGCGAGATATGAATTTTTTAAGTATTTGTTGGTTAAACAATTTGTAGCTTAACTAATGGATTTCTCAGCTTGTAGAAGTCGGATTGGGACAAGACTAGTCTCGTTGGAATCGTCTTGGTGCATATTTTCATCCTGCACCAAAAAATATGGTCATGCAATTTTATCGCATAATTAGATGGGATACGTCGAGACAAGAAAAACAAGCCTTCGCATAGCTCTCTACTATAATCCGTTCGCGAGATATGAATTTTTTAAGTATTTGTTGGTTAAACAATTTGTAGCTTAACTAATGGATTTCTCAGCTTGTAGAAATCGGATTGGGACAAGACTAGTCTCGTTGGACTCGTCTTGGTGCATATTTTCATCCTGCACCATAAAATATGGTCATGCTATTTTATCGCATAATTAGATGGGATACGTCGAGACAAGAAAAACAAGCCTTCGCATAGCTCTCTACTATAATCCGTTCGCGAGATATGAATTTTTTAAGTATTTGTTGGTTAAACAATTTGTAGCTTAACTAATTGATTTCTCAGCTTGTAGAAGTCGGATTGGGACAAGACTAGTCTCGTTGGACTCGTCTTGGTGCATATTTTCATCCTGCACCAAAAAATATGGTCATGCAATTATATCGCATAATTGGATGGGATACGTCGAGACAAGACAAACAAGCCTTTGCATAGCTCTCTACGATGCTCCGTCCGCGAGATATGAATTTTTTAAGTGTTTGTTGGTTAAACAATTTGTAGCTTAACTAATGGATTTCTCAGCTTGTAGAAGTCGGATTGGAACAAGACTAATCTCGTTGGACTCGTCTTGGTGCATATTTTCATCCTGCGCCAAAAAATATGGTCATGCAATCATATCGCATAATTGGATGGGATACGTCGAGACAAGAAAAACAAGCCTTCGCATAGCTCTCTACGATGCTCCGTTCGCGAGATATGAATTTTTTAAGTGTTTGTTGGTTAAACAATTTGTAGCTTAACTAATGGATTTCTCAGCTTGTAGAAGTCGGATTGGGACAAGACTAGTCTCGTTGGACTCGTCTTGGTGCATATTTTCATCCTGCGTCAAAAAATATGGTCATGCAATCATATCGCATAATTGGATGGGATACGTCGAGACAAGAAAAACAAGCCTTCGCATAGCTCTCTACGATGCTCCGTTCGCGAGATATGAATTTTTTAAGTATTTGTTGGTTCAACAATTTGTAGCTTAACTAATGGATTTCTCAGCTTGTAGAAGTCGGATTGGGACAAGACTAGTCTCGTTGGACTCGTCTTGGTGCATATTTTCATCCTGCACCAAAAAATATGGTCATGCAATTTTATCGCATAATTGGATGGGATACGTCGAGACAAGAAAAACAAGCCTTCGCATAGCTCTCTACTATAATCCGTTCGCGAGATATGAATTTTTTAAGTATTTGTTGTTTAAACAATTTGTAGCTTAACTAATGAATTTCTCAGCTTGTAGAAGTCGGATTGGGACAAGACTAGTCTCGTTGGAATCGTCTTGGTGCATATTTTCATCCTGCACCAAAAAATATGGTCATGCAATTTTATCGCATAATTAGATGGGATACGTCGAGACAAGAAAAACAAGCCTTCGCATAGCTCTCTACTATAATCCGTTCGCGAGATATGAATTTTTTAAGTATTTGTTGGTTCAACAATTTGTAGCTTAACTAATGGATTTCTCAGCTTGTAGAAGTCGGATTGGGACAAGACTAGTCTCGTTGGACTCGTCTTGGTGCATATTTTCATCCTGCACCAAAAAATATGGTCATGCAATTTTATCGCATAATTAGATGGGATACGTCGAGACAAGAAAAACAAGCCTTCGCATAGCTCTCTACTATAATCCGTTCGCGAGATATGAATTTTTTAAGTATTTGTTGTTTAAACAATTTGTAGCTTAACTAATGAATTTCTCAGCTTGTAGAAGTCGGATTGGGACAAGACTAGTCTCGTTGGAATCGTCTTGGTGCATATTTTCATCCTGCACCAAAAAATATGGTCATGCAATTTTATCGCATAATTAGATGGGATACGTCGAGACAAGAAAAACAAGCCTTCGCATAGCTCTCTACTATAATCCGTTCGCGAGATATGAATTTTTTAAGTATTTGTTGGTTAAACAATTTGTAGCTTAACTAATGGATTTCTCAGCTTGTAGAAATCGGATTGGGACAAGACTAGTCTCGTTGGACTCGTCTTGGTGCATATTTTCATCCTGCACCAAAAAATATGGTCATGCAATTTTATCGCATAATTAGATGGGATACGTCGATACAAGAAAAACAAGCCTTCGCATAGCTCTCTACTATAATCCGTTCGCGAGATATGAATTTTTTAAGTATTTGTTGGTTATACAATTTGTAGCTTAACTAATGGATTTCTCAGCTTGTAGAAGTCGGATTGGAACAAGACTAGTCTCGTTGGACTCGTCTTGGTGCATATTTTCATCCTGCGCCAAAAAATATGGTCATGCAATCATATCGCATAATTGGATGGGATACGTCGAGACAAGAAAAACAAGCCTTCGCATAGCTCTCTACGATGCTCCGTTCGCGAGATATGAATTTTTTAAGTATTTGTTGGTTATACAATTTGTAGCTTAACTAATGGATTTCTCAGCTTGTAGAAGTCGGATTGGAACAAGACTAGTCTCGTTGGACTCGTCTTGGTGCATATTTTCATCCTGCGCCAAAAAATATGGTCATGCAATCATATCGCATAATTGGATGGGATACGTCGAGACAAGAAAAACAAGCCTTCGCATAGCTCTCTACGATGCTCCGTTCGCGAGATATGAATTTTTTAAGTATTTGTTGGTTAAACAATTTGTAGCTTAACTAATGGATTTCTCAGCTTGTAGAAGTCGGATTGGAACAAGACTAGTCTCGTTGGACTCGTCTTGGTGCATATTTTCATCCTGCGCCAAAAAATATGGTCATGCAATCATATCGCATAATTGGATGGGATACGTCGAGACAAGAAAAACAAGCCTTCGCATAGCTCTCTACGATGCTCCGTTCGCGAGATATGAATTTTTTAAGTATTTGTTGGTTATACAATTTGTAGCTTAACTAATGGATTTCTCAGCTTGTAGAAGTCGGATTGGAACAAGACTAGTCTCGTTGGACTCGTCTTGGTGCATATTTTCATCCTGCGCCAAAAAATATGGTCATGCAATCATATCGCATAATTGGATGGGATACGTCGAGACAAGAAAAACAAGCCTTCGCATAGCTCTCTACGATGCTCCGTTCGCGAGATATGAATTTTTTAAGTATTTGTTGGTTAAACAATTTGTAGCTTAACTAATGGATTTCTCAGCTTGTAGAAGTCGGATTGGGACAAGACTAGTCTTGTTGGACTCGTCTTGGTGCATATTTTCATCCTGCGCCATAAAATATGGTCATGCAATTTTATCGCATAATTAGATGGGATACGTCGAGACAAGAAAAACAAGCCTTCGCATAGCTCTCTACGATGCTCCGTTCGCGAGATATGAATTTTTTAAGTATTTGTTGGTTAAACAATTTGTAGCTTAACTAATGGATTTCTCAGCTTGTAGAAGTCGGATTGGGACAAGACTAGTCTCGTTGGAATCGTCTTGGTGCATATTTTCATCCTGCACCAAAAAATATGGTCATGCAATTTTATCGCATAATTAGATGGGATACGTCGAGACAAGAAAAACAAGCCTTCGCATAGCTCTCTACTATAATCCGTTCGCGAGATATGAATTTTTTAAGTATTTGTTGGTTAAACAATTTGTAGCTTAGCTAATGGATTTCTCAGCTTGTAGAAATCGGATTGGGACAAGACTAGTCTCGTTGGACTCGTCTTGGTGCATATTTTCATCCTGCACCATAAAATATGGTCATGCTATTTTATCGCATAATTAGATGGGATACGTCGAGACAAGAAAAACAAGCCTTCGCATAGCTCTCTACTATAATCCGTTCGCGAGATATGAATTTTTTAAGTATTTGTTGGTTAAACAATTTGTAGCTTAACTAATGGATTTCTCAGCTTGTAGAAGTCGGATTGGGACAAGACTAGTCTCGTTGGACTCGTCTTGGTGCATATTTTCATCCTGCGCCAAAAAATATGGTCATGCAATCATATCGCATAATTGGATGGGATACGTCGAGACAAGAAAAACAAGCCTTCGCATAGCTCTCTACGATGCTCCGTTCGCGAGATATGAATTTTTTAAGTATTTGTTGGTTAAACAATTTGTAGCTTAACTAATGGATTTCTCAGCTTGTAGAAGTCGGATTGGGACAAGACTAGTCTCGTTGGACTCGTCTTGGTGCATATTTTCATCCTGCGTCAAAAAATATGGTCATGCAATCATATCGCATAATTGGATGGGATACGTCGAGACAAGAAAAACAAGCCTTCGCATAGCTCTCTACGATGCTCCGTTCGCGAGATATGAATTTTTTAAGTATTTGTTGGTTAAACAATTTGTAGCTTAACTAATGGATTTCTCAGCTTGTAGAAATCGGATTGGGACAAGACTAGTCTCGTTGGACTCGTCTTGGTGCATATTTTCATCCTGCACCATAAAATATGGTCATGCTATTTTATCGCATAATTAGATGGGATACGTCGAGACAAGAAAAACAAGCCTTCGCATAGCTCTCTACTATAATCCGTTCGCGAGATATGAATTTTTTAAGTATTTGTTGGTTAAACAATTTGTAGCTTAACTAATGGATTTCTCAGCTTGTAGAAGTCGGATTGGGACAAGACTAGTCTCGTTGGACTCGTCTTGGTGCATATTTTCATCCTGCACCAAAAAATATGGTCATGCAATTATATCGCATAATTGGATGGGATACGTCGAGACAAGAAAAACAAGCCTTTGCATAGCTCTCTACGATGCTCCGTTCGCGAGATATGAATTTTTTAAGTGTTTGTTCGTTAAACAATTTGTAGCTTAACTAATGGATTTCTCAGCTTGTAGAAGTCGGATTGGGACAAGACTAGTCTCGTTGGACTCGTCTTGGTGCATATTTTCATCCTGCGCCAAAAAATATGGTCATGCAATCATATCGCATAATTGGATGGGATACGTCGAGACAAGAAAAACAAGCCTTCGCATAGCTCTCTACGATGCTCCGTTCGCGAGATATGAATTTTTTAAGTATTTGTTGGTTAAACAATTTGTAGCTTAACTAATGGATTTCTCATATTGTAGAAGTCGGATTGGGACAAGACTAGTCTCGTTGGACTCGTCTTGGTGCATATTTTCATCCTGCACCAAAAAATATGGTCATGCAATTTTATCGCATAATTAGATGGGATACGTCGAGACAAGAAAAACAAGCCTTCGCATAGCTCTCTACTATAATCCGTTCGCGAGATATGAATTTTTTAAGTATTTGTTGGTTAAACAATTTGTAGCTTAACTAATGAATTTCTCAGCTTGTAGAAGTCGGATTGGAACAAGATTAGTCTCGTTGGACTCTTCTTGGTGCATATTTTCATCCTGCGCCAAAAAATATGGTCATGCAATCATATCGCATAATTGGATGGGATACGTCGAGACAAGAAAAACAAGCCTTCGCATAGCTCTCTACGATGCTCCGTTCGCGAGATATGAATTTTTTAAGTATTTGTTGGTTAAACAATTTGTAGCTTAACTAATGGATTTCTCAGCTTGTAGAAGTCGGATTGGGACAAGACTAGTCTTGTTGGACTCGTCTTGGTGCATATTTTCATCCTGCGCCATAAAATATGGTCATGCAATTTTATCGCATAATTAGATGGGATACGTCGAGACAAGAAAAACAAGCCTTCGCATAGCTCTCTACGATGCTCCGTTCGCGAGATATGAATTTTTTAAGTATTTGTTGGTTAAACAATTTGTAGCTTAACTAATGGATTTCTCAGCTTGTAGAAGTCGGATTGGGACAAGACTAGTCTCGTTGGAATCGTCTTGGTGCATATTTTCATCCTGCACCAAAAAATATGGTCATGCAATTTTATCGCATAATTAGATGGGATACGTCGAGACAAGAAAAACAAGCCTTCGCATAGCTCTCTACTATAATCCGTTCGCGAGATATGAATTTTTTAAGTATTTGTTGGTTAAACAATTTGTAGCTTAACTAATGGATTTCTCAGCTTGTAGAAATCGGATTGGGACAAGACTAGTCTCGTTGGACTCGTCTTGGTGCATATTTTCATCCTGCACCATAAAATATGGTCATGCTATTTTATCGCATAATTAGATGGGATACGTCGAGACAAGAAAAACAAGCCTTCGCATAGCTCTCTACTATAATCCGTTCGCGAGATATGAATTTTTTAAGTATTTGTTGGTTAAACAATTTGTAGCTTAACTAATTGATTTCTCAGCTTGTAGAAGTCGGATTGGGACAAGACTAGTCTCGTTGGACTCGTCTTGGTGCATATTTTCATCCTGCACCAAAAAATATGGTCATGCAATTATATCGCATAATTGGATGGGATACGTCGAGACAAGACAAACAAGCCTTTGCATAGCTCTCTACGATGCTCCGTCCGCGAGATATGAATTTTTTAAGTGTTTGTTGGTTAAACAATTTGTAGCTTAACTAATGGATTTCTCAGCTTGTAGAAGTCGGATTGGAACAAGACTAGTCTCGTTGGACTCGTCTTGGTGCATATTTTCATCCTGCGCCAAAAAATATGGTCATGCAATCATATCGCATAATTGGATGGGATACGTCGAGACAAGAAAAACAAGCCTTCGCATAGCTCTCTACGATGCTCCGTTCGCGAGATATGAATTTTTTAAGTGTTTGTTGGTTAAACAATTTGTAGCTTAACTAATGGATTTCTCAGCTTGTAGAAGTCGGATTGGGACAAGACTAGTCTTGTTGGACTCGTCTTGGTGCATATTTTCATCCTGCGCCATAAAATATGGTCATGCAATTTTATCGCATAATTAGATGGGATACGTCGAGACAAGAAAAACAAGCCTTCGCATAGCTCTCTACGATGCTCCGTTCGCGAGATATGAATTTTTTAAGTATTTGTTGGTTAAACAATTTGTAGCTTAACTAATGGATTTCTCAGCTTGTAGAAGTCGGATTGGGACAAGACTAGTCTCGTTGGAATCGTCTTGGTGCATATTTTCATCCTGCACCAAAAAATATGGTCATGCAATTTTATCGCATAATTAGATGGGATACGTCGAGACAAGAAAAACAAGCCTTCGCATAGCTCTCTACTATAATCCGTTCGCGAGATATGAATTTTTTAAGTATTTGTTGGTTAAACAATTTGTAGCTTAACTAATGGATTTCTCAGCTTGTAGAAATCGGATTGGGACAAGACTAGTCTCGTTGGACTCGTCTTGGTGCATATTTTCATCCTGCACCATAAAATATGGTCATGCTATTTTATCGCATAATTAGATGGGATACGTCGAGACAAGAAAAACAAGCCTTCGCATAGCTCTCTACTATAATCCGTTCGCGAGATATGAATTTTTTAAGTATTTGTTGGTTAAACAATTTGTAGCTTAACTAATTGATTTCTCAGCTTGTAGAAGTCGGATTGGGACAAGACTAGTCTCGTTGGACTCGTCTTGGTGCATATTTTCATCCTGCACCAAAAAATATGGTCATGCAATTATATCGCATAATTGGATGGGATACGTCGAGACAAGACAAACAAGCCTTTGCATAGCTCTCTACGATGCTCCGTCCGCGAGATATGAATTTTTTAAGTGTTTGTTGGTTAAACAATTTGTAGCTTAACTAATGGATTTCTCAGCTTGTAGAAGTCGGATTGGAACAAGACTAGTCTCGTTGGACTCGTCTTGGTGCATATTTTCATCCTGCGCCAAAAAATATGGTCATGCAATCATATCGCATAATTGGATGGGATACGTCGAGACAAGAAAAACAAGCCTTCGCATAGCTCTCTACGATGCTCCGTTCGCGAGATATGAATTTTTTAAGTGTTTGTTGGTTAAACAATTTGTAGCTTAACTAATGGATTTCTCAGCTTGTAGAAGTCGGATTGGGACAAGACTAGTCTCGTTGGACTCGTCTTGGTGCATATTTTCATCCTGCGTCAAAAAATATGGTCATGCAATCATATCGCATAATTGGATGGGATACGTCGAGACAAGAAAAACAAGCCTTCGCATAGCTCTCTACGATGCTCCGTTCGCGAGATATGAATTTTTTAAGTATTTGTTGGTTCAACAATTTGTAGCTTAACTAATGGATTTCTCAGCTTGTAGAAGTCGGATTGGGACAAGACTAGTCTCGTTGGACTCGTCTTGGTGCATATTTTCATCCTGCACCAAAAAATATGGTCATGCAATTTTATCGCATAATTAGATGGGATACGTCGAGACAAGAAAAACAAGCCTTCGCATAGCTCTCTACTATAATCCGTTCGCGAGATATGAATTTTTTAAGTATTTGTTGTTTAAACAATTTGTAGCTTAACTAATGAATTTCTCAGCTTGTAGAAGTCGGATTGGGACAAGACTAGTCTCGTTGGAATCGTCTTGGTGCATATTTTCATCCTGCACCAAAAAATATGGTCATGCAATTTTATCGCATAATTAGATGGGATACGTCGAGACAAGAAAAACAAGCCTTCGCATAGCTCTCTACTATAATCCGTTCGCGAGATATGAATTTTTTAAGTATTTGTTGGTTAAACAATTTGTAGCTTAACTAATGGATTTCTCAGCTTGTAGAAATCGGATTGGGACAAGACTAGTCTCGTTGGACTCGTCTTGGTGCATATTTTCATCCTGCACCAAAAAATATGGTCATGCAATTTTATCGCATAATTAGATGGGATACGTCGATACAAGAAAAACAAGCCTTCGCATAGCTCTCTACTATAATCCGTTCGCGAGATATGAATTTTTTAAGTATTTGTTGGTTATACAATTTGTAGCTTAACTAATGGATTTCTCAGCTTGTAGAAGTCGGATTGGAACAAGACTAGTCTCGTTGGACTCGTCTTGGTGCATATTTTCATCCTGCGCCAAAAAATATGGTCATGCAATCATATCGCATAATTGGATGGGATACGTCGAGACAAGAAAAACAAGCCTTCGCATAGCTCTCTACGATGCTCCGTTCGCGAGATATGAATTTTTTAAGTATTTGTTGGTTATACAATTTGTAGCTTAACTAATGGATTTCTGAGCTTGTAGAAGTCGGATTGGAACAAGACTAGTCTCGTTGGACTCGTCTTGGTGCATATTTTCATCCTGCGCCAAAAAATATGGTCATGCAATCATATCGCATAATTGGATGGGATACGTCGAGACAAGAAAAACAAGCCTTCGCATAGCTCTCTACGATGCTCCGTTCGCGAGATATGAATTTTTTAAGTATTTGTTGGTTAAACAATTTGTAGCTTAACTAATGGATTTCTCAGCTTGTAGAAGTCGGATTGGAACAAGACTAGTCTCGTTGGACTCGTCTTGGTGCATATTTTCATCCTGCGCCAAAAAATATGGTCATGCAATCATATCGCATAATTGGATGGGATACGTCGAGACAAGAAAAACAAGCCTTCGCATAGCTCTCTACGATGCTCCGTTCGCGAGATATGAATTTTTTAAGTATTTGTTGGTTATACAATTTGTAGCTTAACTAATGGATTTCTCAGCTTGTAGAAGTCGGATTGGAACAAGACTAGTCTCGTTGGACTCGTCTTGGTGCATATTTTCATCCTGCGCCAAAAAATATGGTCATGCAATCATATCGCATAATTGGATGGGATACGTCGAGACAAGAAAAACAAGCCTTCGCATAGCTCTCTACGATGCTCCGTTCGCGAGATATGAATTTTTTAAGTATTTGTTGGTTAAACAATTTGTAGCTTAACTAATGGATTTCTCAGCTTGTAGAAGTCGGATTGGGACAAGACTAGTCTTGTTGGACTCGTCTTGGTGCATATTTTCATCCTGCGCCATAAAATATGGTCATGCAATTTTATCGCATAATTAGATGGGATACGTCGAGACAAGAAAAACAAGCCTTCGCATAGCTCTCTACGATGCTCCGTTCGCGAGATATGAATTTTTTAAGTATTTGTTGGTTAAACAATTTGTAGCTTAACTAATGGATTTCTCAGCTTGTAGAAGTCGGATTGGGACAAGACTAGTCTCGTTGGAATCGTCTTGGTGCATATTTTCATCCTGCACCAAAAAATATGGTCATGCAATTTTATCGCATAATTAGATGGGATACGTCGAGACAAGAAAAACAAGCCTTCGCATAGCTCTCTACTATAATCCGTTCGCGAGATATGAATTTTTTAAGTATTTGTTGGTTAAACAATTTGTAGCTTAACTAATGGATTTCTCAGCTTGTAGAAATCGGATTGGGACAAGACTAGTCTCGTTGGACTCGTCTTGGTGCATATTTTCATCCTGCACCATAAAATATGGTCATGCTATTTTATCGCATAATTAGATGGGATACGTCGAGACAAGAAAAACAAGCCTTCGCATAGCTCTCTACTATAATCCGTTCGCGAGATATGAATTTTTTAAGTATTTGTTGGTTAAACAATTTGTAGCTTAACTAATGGATTTCTCAGCTTGTAGAAGTCGGATTGGGACAAGACTAGTCTCGTTGGACTCGTCTTGGTGCATATTTTCATCCTGCGCCAAAAAATATGGTCATGCAATCATATCGCATAATTGGATGGGATACGTCGAGACAAGAAAAACAAGCCTTCGCATAGCTCTCTACGATGCTCCGTTCGCGAGATATGAATTTTTTAAGTATTTGTTGGTTAAACAATTTGTAGCTTAACTAATGGATTTCTCAGCTTGTAGAAGTCGGATTGGGACAAGACTAGTCTCGTTGGACTCGTCTTGGTGCATATTTTCATCCTGCGTCAAAAAATATGGTCATGCAATCATATCGCATAATTGGATGGGATACGTCGAGACAAGAAAAACAAGCCTTCGCATAGCTCTCTACGATGCTCCGTTCGCGAGATATGAATTTTTTAAGTATTTGTTGGTTAAACAATTTGTAGCTTAACTAATGGATTTCTCAGCTTGTAGAAGTCGGATTGGGACAAGACTAGTCTCGTTGGACTCGTCTTGGTGCATATTTTCATCCTGCACAAAAAAATATGGTCATGCAATTTTATCGCATAATTAGATGGGATACGTCGAGACAAGAAAAACAAGCCTTCGCATAGCTCTCTACTATAATCCGTTCGCGAGATATGAATTTTTTAAGTATTTGTTGGTTAAACAATTTGTAGCTTAACTAATGAA
Source organism: Prorops nasuta (assembly GCF_024137725.1). Lineage (NCBI taxonomy): Eukaryota > Metazoa > Arthropoda > Insecta > Hymenoptera > Bethylidae > Prorops > Prorops nasuta. The sequence continues at coordinate 18,403,262 of NW_027116798.1, forward strand.
TTTCTCAGCTTGTAGAAGTCGGATTGGGACAAGACTAGTCTCGTTGGAATCGTCTTGGTGCATATTTTCATCCTGCACCAAAAAATATGGTCATGCAATTTTATCGCATAATTAGATGGGATACGTCGAGACAAGAAAAACAAGCCTTCGCATAGCTCTCTACTATAATCCGTTCGCGAGATATGAATTTTTTAAGTATTTGTTGGTTAAACAATTTGTAGCTTAACTAATGGATTTCTCAGCTTGTAGAAGTCGGATTGGGACAAGACTAGTCTCGTTGGACTCGTCTTGGTGCATATTTTCATCCTGCACCAAAAAATATGGTCATGCAATTTTATCGCATAATTAGATGGGATACGTCGAGACAAGAAAAACAAGCCTTCGCATAGCTCTCTACTATAATCCGTTCGCGAGATATGAATTTTTTAAGTATTTGTTGGTTAAACAATTTGTAGCTTAACTAATGAATTTCTCAGCTTGTAGAAGTCGGATTGGGACAAGACTAGTCTCGTTGGAATCGTCTTGGTGCATATTTTCATCCTGCACCAAAAAATATGGTCATGCAATTTTATCGCATAATTAGATGGGATACGTCGAGACAAGAAAAACAAGCCTTCGCATAGCTCTCTACTATAATCCGTTCGCGAGATATGAATTTTTTAAGTATTTGTTGGTTAAACAATTTGTAGCTTAACTAATGGATTTCTCAGCTTGTAGAAATCGGATTGGGACAAGACTAGTCTCGTTGGACTCGTCTTGGTGCATATTTTCATCCTGCACCAAAAAATATGGTCATGCAATTTTATCGCATAATTAGATGGGATACGTCGATACAAGAAAAACAAGCCTTCGCATAGCTCTCTACTATAATCCGTTCGCGAGATATGAATTTTTTAAGTATTTGTTGGTTATACAATTTGTAGCTTAACTAATGGATTTCTCAGCTTGTAGAAGTCGGATTGGAACAAGACTAGTCTCGTTGGACTCGTCTTGGTGCATATTTTCATCCTGCGCCAAAAAATATGGTCATGCAATCATATCGCATAATTGGATGGGATACGTCGAGACAAGAAAAACAAGCCTTCGCATAGCTCTCTACGATGCTCCGTTCGCGAGATATGAATTTTTTAAGTATTTGTTGGTTAAACAATTTGTAGCTTAACTAATGGATTTCTCAGCTTGTAGAAGTCGGATTGGGACAAGACTAGTCTTGTTGGACTCGTCTTGGTGCATATTTTCATCCTGCGCCATAAAATATGGTCATGCAATTTTATCGCATAATTAGATGGGATACGTCGAGACAAGAAAAACAAGCCTTCGCATAGCTCTCTACTATAATCCGTTCGCGAGATATGAATTTTTTAAGTATTTGTTGGTTAAACAATTTGTAGCTTAACCAATGGATTTCTCAGCTTGTAGAAATCGGATTGGGACAAGACTAGTCTCGTTGGACTCGTCTTGGTGCATATTTTCATCCTGCACCATAAAATATGGTCATGCTATTTTATCGCATAATTAGATGGGATACGTCGAGACAAGAAAAACAAGCCTTCGCATAGCTCTCTACTATAATCCGTTCGCGAGATATGAATTTTTTAAGTATTTGCTGGTTAAACAATTTGTAGCTTAACTAATGGATTTCTCAGCTTGTAGAAGTCGGATTGGGACAAGACTAGTCTCGTTGGACTCGTCTTGGTGCATATTTTCATCCTGCGCCAAAAAATATGGTCATGCAATCATATCGCATAATTGGATGGGATACGTCGAGACAAGAAAAACAAGCCTTCGCATAGCTCTCTACGATGCTCCGTTCGCGAGATATGAATTTTTTAAGTATTTGTTGGTTAAACAATTTGTAGCTTAACTAATGGATTTCTCAGCTTGTAGAAGTCGGATTGGGACAAGACTAGTCTCGTTGGACTCGTCTTGGTGCATATTTTCATCCTGCGTCAAAAAATATGGTCATGCAATCATATCGCATAATTGGATGGGATACGTCGAGACAAGAAAAACAAGCCTTCGCATAGCTCTCTACGATGCTCCGTTCGCGAGATATGAATTTTTTAAGTATTTGTTGGTTAAACAATTTGTAGCTTAACTAATGGATTTCTCAGCTTGTAGAAGTCGGATTGGGACAAGACTAGTCTCGTTGGACTCGTCTTGGTGCATATTTTCATCCTGCACAAAAAAATATGGTCATGCAATTTTATCGCATAATTAGATGGGATACGTCGAGACAAGAAAAACAAGCCTTCGCATAGCTCTCTACTATAATCCGTTCGCGAGATATGAATTTTTTAAGTATTTGTTGGTTAAACAATTTGTAGCTTAACTAATGAATTTCTCAGCTTGTAGAAGTCGGATTGGGACAAGACTAGTCTCGTTGGAATCGTCTTGGTGCATATTTTCATCCTGCACCAAAAAATATGGTCATGCAATTTTATCGCATAATTAGATGGGATACGTCGAGACAAGAAAAACAAGCCTTCGCATAGCTCTCTACTATAATCCGTTCGCGAGATATGAATTTTTTAAGTATTTGTTGGTTAAACAATTTGTAGCTTAACTAATGGATTTCTCAGCTTGTAGAAATCGGATTGGGACAAGACTAGTCTCGTTGGACTCGTCTTGGTGCATATTTTCATCCTGCACCAAAAAATATGGTCATGCAATTTTATCGCATAATTAGATGGGATACGTCGATACAAGAAAAACAAGCCTTCGCATAGCTCTCTACTATAATCCGTTCGCGAGATATGAATTTTTTAAGTATTTGTTGGTTATACAATTTGTAGCTTAACTAATGGATTTCTCAGCTTGTAGAAGTCGGATTGGAACAAGACTAGTCTCGTTGGGCTCGTCTTGGTGCATATTTTCATCCTGCGCCAAAAAATATGGTCATGCAATCATATCGCATAATTGGATGGGATACGTCGAGACAAGAAAAACAAGCCTTCGCATAGCTCTCTACGATGCTCCGTTCGCGAGATATGAATTTTTTAAGTATTTGTTGGTTAAACAATTTGTAGCTTAACTAATGGATTTCTCAGCTTGTAGAAGTCGGATTGGGACAAGACTAGTCTCGTTGGACTCGTCTTGGTGCATATTTTCATCCTGCACCAAAAAATATGGTCATGCAATTTTATCGCATAATTAGATGGGATACGTCGAGACAAGAAAAACAAGCCTTCGCATAGCTCTCTACGATGCTCCGTTCGCGAGATATGAATTTTTTAAGTATTTGTTGGTTAAACAATTTGTAGCTTAACTAATGGATTTCTCAGCTTGTAGAAGTCGGATTGGGACAAGACTAGTCTCGTTGGAATCGTCTTGGTGCATATTTTCATCCTGCACCAAAAAATATGGTCATGCAATTTTATCGCATAATTAGATGGGATACGTCGAGACAAGAAAAACAAGCCTTCGCATAGCTCTCTACTATAATCCGTTCGCGAGATATGAATTTTTTAAGTATTTGTTGGTTAAACAATTTGTAGCTTAACTAATGGATTTCTCAGCTTGTAGAAATCGGATTGGGACAAGACTAGTCTCGTTGGACTCGTCTTGGTGCATATTTTCATCCTGCACCATAAAATATGGTCATGCTATTTTATCGCATAATTAGATGGGATACGTCGAGACAAGAAAAACAAGCCTTCGCATAGCTCTCTACTATAATCCGTTCGCGAGATATGAATTTTTTAAGTATTTGTTGGTTAAACAATTTGTAGCTTAACTAATGGATTTCTCAGCTTGTAGAAGTCGGATTGGGACAAGACTAGTCTCGTTGGACTCGTCTTGGTGCATATTTTCATCCTGCGCCAAAAAATATGGTCATGCAATCATATCGCATAATTGGATGGGATACGTCGAGACAAGAAAAACAAGCCTTCGCATAGCTCTCTACGATGCTCCGTTCGCGAGATATGAATTTTTTAAGTATTTGTTGGTTAAACAATTTGTAGCTTAACTAATGGATTTCTCAGCTTGTAGAAGTCGGATTGGGACAAGACTAGTCTCGTTGGACTCGTCTTGGTGCATATTTTCATCCTGCGTCAAAAAATATGGTCATGCAATCATATCGCATAATTGGATGGGATACGTCGAGACAAGAAAAACAAGCCTTCGCATAGCTCTCTACGATGCTCCGTTCGCGAGATATGAATTTTTTAAGTATTTGTTGGTTAAACAATTTGTAGCTTAACTAATGGATTTCTCAGCTTGTAGAAGTCGGATTGGGACAAGACTAGTCTCGTTGGACTCGTCTTGGTGCATATTTTCATCCTGCACAAAAAAATATGGTCATGCAATTTTATCGCATAATTAGATGGGATACGTCGAGACAAGAAAAACTAGCCTTCGCATAGCTCTCTACTATAATCCGTTCGCGAGATATGAATTTTTTAAGTATTTGTTGGTTAAACAATTTGTAGCTTAACTAATGAATTTCTCAGCTTGTAGAAGTCGGATTGGGACAAGACTAGTCTCGTTGGAATCGTCTTGGTGCATATTTTCATCCTGCACCAAAAAATATGGTCATGCAATTTTATCGCATAATTAGATGGGATACGTCGAGACAAGAAAAACAAGCCTTCGCATAGCTCTCTACTATAATCCGTTCGCGAGATATGAATTTTTTAAGTATTTGTTGGTTAAACAATTTGTAGCTTAACTAATGGATTTCTCAGCTTGTAGAAATCGGATTGGGACAAGACTAGTCTCGTTGGACTCGTCTTGGTGCATATTTTCATCCTGCACCAAAAAATATGGTCATGCAATTTTATCGCATAATTAGATGGGATACGTCGATACAAGAAAAACAAGCCTTCGCATAGCTCTCTACTATAATCCGTTCGCGAGATATGAATTTTTTAAGTATTTGTTGGTTATACAATTTGTAGCTTAACTAATGGATTTCTCAGCTTGTAGAAGTCGGATTGGAACAAGACTAGTCTCGTTGGACTCGTCTTGGTGCATATTTTCATCCTGCGCCAAAAAATATGGTCATGCAATCATATCGCATAATTGGATGGGATACGTCGAGACAAGAAAAACAAGCCTTCGCATAGCTCTCTACGATGCTCCGTTCGCGAGATATGAATTTTTTAAGTATTTGTTGGTTAAACAATTTGTAGCTTAACTAATGGATTTCTCAGCTTGTAGAAGTCGGATTGGGACAAGACTAGTCTCGTTGGACTCGTCTTGGTGCATATTTTCATCCTGCACCAAAAAATATGGTCATGCAATTTTATCGCATAATTAGATGGGATACGTCGAGACAAGAAAAACAAGCCTTCGCATAGCTCTCTACTATAATCCGTTCGCGAGATATGAATTTTTTAAGTATTTGTTGGTTAAACAATTTGTAGCTTAACTAATGAATTTCTCAGCTTGTAGAAGTCGGATTGGGACAAGACTAGTCTCGTTGGAATCGTCTTGGTGCATATTTTCATCCTGCACCAAAAAATATGGTCATGCAATTTTATCGCATAATTAGATGGGATACGTCGAGACAAGAAAAACAAGCCTTCGCATAGCTCTCTACTATAATCCGTTCGCGAGATATGAATTTTTTAAGTATTTGTTGGTTAAACAATTTGTAGCTTAACTAATGGATTTCTCAGCTTGTAGAAATCGGATTGGGACAAGACTAGTCTCGTTGGACTCGTCTTGGTGCATATTTTCATCCTGCACCAAAAAATATGGTCATGCAATTTTATCGCATAATTAGATGGGATACGTCGATACAAGAAAAACAAGCCTTCGCATAGCTCTCTACTATAATCCGTTCGCGAGATATGAATTTTTTAAGTATTTGTTGGTTATACAATTTGTAGCTTAACTAATGGATTTCTCAGCTTGTAGAAGTCGGATTGGAACAAGACTAGTCTCGTTGGACTCGTCTTGGTGCATATTTTCATCCTGCGCCAAAAAATATGGTCATGCAATCATATCGCATAATTGGATGGGATACGTCGAGACAAGAAAAACAAGCCTTCGCATAGCTCTCTACGATGCTCCGTTCGCGAGATATGAATTTTTTAAGTATTTGTTGGTTAAACAATTTGTAGCTTAACTAATGGATTTCTCAGCTTGTAGAAGTCGGATTGGGACAAGACTAGTCTTGTTGGACTCGTCTTGGTGCATATTTTCATCCTGCGCCATAAAATATGGTCATGCAATTTTATCGCATAATTAGATGGGATACGTCGAGACAAGAAAAACAAGCCTTCGCATAGCTCTCTACTATAATCCGTTCGCGAGATATGAATTTTTTAAGTATTTGTTGGTTAAACAATTTGTAGCTTAACCAATGGATTTCTCAGCTTGTAGAAATCGGATTGGGACAAGACTAGTCTCGTTGGACTCGTCTTGGTGCATATTTTCATCCTGCACCATAAAATATGGTCATGCTATTTTATCGCATAATTAGATGGGATACGTCGAGACAAGAAAAACAAGCCTTCGCATAGCTCTCTACTATAATCCGTTCGCGAGATATGAATTTTTTAAGTATTTGCTGGTTAAACAATTTGTAGCTTAACTAATGGATTTCTCAGCTTGTAGAAGTCGGATTGGGACAAGACTAGTCTCGTTGGACTCGTCTTGGTGCATATTTTCATCCTGCGCCAAAAAATATGGTCATGCAATCATATCGCATAATTGGATGGGATACGTCGAGACAAGAAAAACAAGCCTTCGCATAGCTCTCTACGATGCTCCGTTCGCGAGATATGAATTTTTTAAGTATTTGTTGGTTAAACAATTTGTAGCTTAACTAATGGATTTCTCAGCTTGTAGAAGTCGGATTGGGACAAGACTAGTCTCGTTGGACTCGTCTTGGTGCATATTTTCATCCTGCGTCAAAAAATATGGTCATGCAATCATATCGCATAATTGGATGGGATACGTCGAGACAAGAAAAACAAGCCTTCGCATAGCTCTCTACGATGCTCCGTTCGCGAGATATGAATTTTTTAAGTATTTGTTGGTTAAACAATTTGTAGCTTAACTAATGGATTTCTCAGCTTGTAGAAGTCGGATTGGGACAAGACTAGTCTCGTTGGACTCGTCTTGGTGCATATTTTCATCCTGCACAAAAAAATATGGTCATGCAATTTTATCGCATAATTAGATGGGATACGTCGAGACAAGAAAAACAAGCCTTCGCATAGCTCTCTACTATAATCCGTTCGCGAGATATGAATTTTTTAAGTATTTGTTGGTTAAACAATTTGTAGCTTAACTAATGAATTTCTCAGCTTGTAGAAGTCGGATTGGGACAAGACTAGTCTCGTTGGAATCGTCTTGGTGCATATTTTCATCCTGCACCAAAAAATATGGTCATGCAATTTTATCGCATAATTAGATGGGATACGTCGAGACAAGAAAAACAAGCCTTCGCATAGCTCTCTACTATAATCCGTTCGCGAGATATGAATTTTTTAAGTATTTGTTGGTTAAACAATTTGTAGCTTAACTAATGGATTTCTCAGCTTGTAGAAATCGGATTGGGACAAGACTAGTCTCGTTGGACTCGTCTTGGTGCATATTTTCATCCTGCACCAAAAAATATGGTCATGCAATTTTATCGCATAATTAGATGGGATACGTCGATACAAGAAAAACAAGCCTTCGCATAGCTCTCTACTATAATCCGTTCGCGAGATATGAATTTTTTAAGTATTTGTTGGTTATACAATTTGTAGCTTAACTAATGGATTTCTCAGCTTGTAGAAGTCGGATTGGAACAAGACTAGTCTCGTTGGACTCGTCTTGGTGCATATTTTCATCCTGCGCCAAAAAATATGGTCATGCAATCATATCGCATAATTGGATGGGATACGTCGAGACAAGAAAAACAAGCCTTCGCATAGCTCTCTACGATGCTCCGTTCGCGAGATATGAATTTTTTAAGTATTTGTTGGTTAAACAATTTGTAGCTTAACTAATGGATTTCTCAGCTTGTAGAAGTCGGATTGGGACAAGACTAGTCTCGTTGGACTCGTCTTGGTGCATATTTTCATCCTGCACCAAAAAATATGGTCATGCAATTTTATCGCATAATTAGATGGGATACGTCGAGACAAGAAAAACAAGCCTTCGCATAGCTCTCTACTATAATCCGTTCGCGAGATATGAATTTTTTAAGTATTTGTTGGTTAAACAATTTGTAGCTTAACTAATGAATTTCTCAGCTTGTAGAAGTCGGATTGGGACAAGACTAGTCTCGTTGGAATCGTCTTGGTGCATATTTTCATCCTGCACCAAAAAATATGGTCATGCAATTTTATCGCATAATTAGATGGGATACGTCGAGACAAGAAAAACAAGCCTTCGCATAGCTCTCTACTATAATCCGTTCGCGAGATATGAATTTTTTAAGTATTTGTTGGTTAAACAATTTGTAGCTTAACTAATGGATTTCTCAGCTTGTAGAAATCGGATTGGGACAAGACTAGTCTCGTTGGACTCGTCTTGGTGCATATTTTCATCCTGCACCAAAAAATATGGTCATGCAATTTTATCGCATAATTAGATGGGATACGTCGATACAAGAAAAACAAGCCTTCGCATAGCTCTCTACTATAATCCGTTCGCGAGATATGAATTTTTTAAGTATTTGTTGGTTATACAATTTGTAGCTTAACTAATGGATTTCTCAGCTTGTAGAAGTCGGATTGGAACAAGACTAGTCTCGTTGGACTCGTCTTGGTGCATATTTTCATCCTGCGCCAAAAAATATGGTCATGCAATCATATCGCATAATTGGATGGGATACGTCGAGACAAGAAAAACAAGCCTTCGCATAGCTCTCTACGATGCTCCGTTCGCGAGATATGAATTTTTTAAGTATTTGTTGGTTAAACAATTTGTAGCTTAACTAATGGATTTCTCAGCTTGTAGAAGTCGGATTGGGACAAGACTAGTCTTGTTGGACTCGTCTTGGTGCATATTTTCATCCTGCGCCATAAAATATGGTCATGCAATTTTATCGCATAATTAGATGGGATACGTCGAGACAAGAAAAACAAGCCTTCGCATAGCTCTCTACTATAATCCGTTCGCGAGATATGAATTTTTTAAGTATTTGTTGGTTAAACAATTTGTAGCTTAACCAATGGATTTCTCAGCTTGTAGAAATCGGATTGGGACAAGACTAGTCTCGTTGGACTCGTCTTGGTGCATATTTTCATCCTGCACCATAAAATATGGTCATGCTATTTTATCGCATAATTAGATGGGATACGTCGAGACAAGAAAAACAAGCCTTCGCATAGCTCTCTACTATAATCCGTTCGCGAGATATGAATTTTTTAAGTATTTGCTGGTTAAACAATTTGTAGCTTAACTAATGGATTTCTCAGCTTGTAGAAGTCGGATTGGGACAAGACTAGTCTCGTTGGACTCGTCTTGGTGCATATTTTCATCCTGCGCCAAAAAATATGGTCATGCAATCATATCGCATAATTGGATGGGATACGTCGAGACAAGAAAAACAAGCCTTCGCATAGCTCTCTACGATGCTCCGTTCGCGAGATATGAATTTTTTAAGTATTTGTTGGTTAAACAATTTGTAGCTTAACTAATGGATTTCTCAGCTTGTAGAAGTCGGATTGGGACAAGACTAGTCTCGTTGGACTCGTCTTGGTGCATATTTTCATCCTGCACCAAAAAATATGGTCATGCAATTTTATCGCATAATTAGATGGGATACGTCGATACAAGAAAAACAAGCCTTCGCATAGCTCTCTACGATGCTCCGTTCGCGAGATATGAATTTTTTAAGTATTTGTTGGTTAAACAATTTGTAGCTTAACTAATGGATTTCTCAGCTTGTAGAAGTCGGATTGGGACAAGACTAGTCTCGTTGGACTCGTCTTGGTGCATATTTTCATCCTGCACCAAAAAATATGGTCATGCAATTTTATTCCATAATTAGATGGGATACGTCGAGACAAGAAAAACAAGCCTTCGCATAGCTCTCTACTATAATCCGTTCGCGAGATATGAATTTTTTAAGTATTTGTTGGTTAAACAATTTGTATTTTAACTAATGAATTTCTCAGCTTGTAGAAGTCGGATTGGGACAAGACTAGTCTCGTTGGAATCGTCTTGGTGCATATTTTCATCCTGCACCAAAAAATATAGTCATGCTATTTTATCGCATAATTAGATGGGATACGTCGAGACAAGAAAAACAAGCCTTCGCATAGCTCTCTACGATGCTCCGTTCGCGAGATATGAATTTTTTAAGTATTTGTTGGTTAAACAATTTGTAGCTTAACTAATGGATTTCTCAGCTTGTAGAAGTCGGATTGGGACAAGACTAGTCTTGTTGGACTCGTCTTGGTGCATATTTTCATCCTGCGCCATAAAATATGGTCATGCAATTTTATCGCATAATTAGATGGGATACGTCGAGACAAGAAAAACAAGCCTTCGCATAGCTCTCTACGATGCTCCGTTCGCGAGATATGAATTTTTTAAGTATTTGTTGGTTAAACAATTTGTAGCTTAACTAATGGATTTCTCAGCTTGTAGAAGTCGGATTGGGACAAGACTAGTCTCGTTGGAATCGTCTTGGTGCATATTTTCATCCTGCACCAAAAAATATGGTCATGCAATTTTATCGCATAATTAGATGGGATACGTCGAGACAAGAAAAACAAGCCTTCGCATAGCTCTCTACTATAATCCGTTCGCGAGATATGAATTTTTTAAGTATTTGTTGGTTAAACAATTTGTAGTTTAACTAATGGATTTCTCAGCTTGTAGAAATCGGATTGGGACAAGACTAGTCTCGTTGGACTCGTCTTGGTGCATATTTTCATCCTGCACCATAAAATATGGTCATGCTATTTTATCGCATAATTAGATGGGATACGTCGAGACAAGAAAAACAAGCCTTCACATAGCTCTCTACTATAATCCGTTCGCGAGATATGAATTTTTTAAGTATTTGTTGGTTAAACAATTTGTAGCTTAACTAATGGATTTCTCAGCTTGTAGAAGTCGGATTGGGACAAGACTAGTCTCGTTGGACTCGTCTTGGTGCATATTTTCATCCTGCGCCAAAAAATATGGTCATGCAATCATATCGCATAATTGGATGGGATACGTCGAGACAAGAAAAACAAGCCTTCGCATAGCTCTCTACGATGCTCCGTTCGCGAGATATGAATTTTTTAAGTATTTGTTGGTTAAACAATTTGTAGCTTAACTAATGGATTTCTCAGCTTGTAGAAGTCGGATTGGGACAAGACTAGTCTCGTTGGACTCGTCTTGGTGCATATTTTCATCCTGCGTCAAAAAATATGGTCATGCAATCATATCGCATAATTGGATGGGATACGTCGAGACAAGAAAAACAAGCCTTCGCATAGCTCTCTACGATGCTCCGTTCGCGAGATATGAATTTTTTAAGTATTTGTTGGTTAAACAATTTGTAGCTTAACTAATGGATTTCTCAGCTTGTAGAAGTCGGATTGGGACAAGACTAGTCTCGTTGGACTCGTCTTGGTGCATATTTTCATCCTGCACCAAAAAATATGGTCATGCAATTTTATAGCATAATTAGATGGGATACGTCGAGACAAGAAAAACAAGCCTTCGCATAGCTCTCTACTATAATCCGTTCGCGAGATATGAATTTTTTAAGTATTTGTTGGTTAAACAATTTGTAGCTTAACTAATGAATTTCTCAGCTTGTAGAAGTCGGATTGGGACAAGACTAGTCTCGTTGGAATCGTCTTGGTGCATATTTTCATCCTGCACCAAAAAATATGGTCATGCAATTTTATCGCATAATTAGATGGGATACGTCGAGACAAGAAAAACAAGCCTTCGCATAGCTCTCTACTATAATCCGTTCGCGAGATATGAATTTTTTAAGTATTTGTTGGTTAAACAATTTGTAGCTTAACTAATGGATTTCTCAGCTTGTAGAAATCGGATTGGGACAAGACTAGTCTCGTTGGAATCGTCTTGGTGCATATTTTCATCCTGCACCAAAAAATAAGGTCATGCAATTTTATCGCATAATTAGATGGGATACGTCGAGACAAGAAAAACAAGCCTTCGCATAGCTCTCTACTATAATCCGTTCGCGAGATATGAATTTTTTAAGTATTTGTTGGTTAAACAATTTGTAGCTTAACTAATGGATTTCTCAGCTTGTAGAAATCGGATTGGGACAAGACTAGTCTCGTTGGACTCGTCTTGGTGCATATTTTCATCCTGCACCATAAAATATGGTCATGCTATTTTATCGCATAATTAGATGGGATACGTCGAGACAAGAAAAACAAGCCTTCACATAGCTCTCTACTATAATCCGTTCGCGAGATATGAATTTTTTAAGTATTTGTTGGTTAAACAATTTGTAGCTTAACTAATGGATTTCTCAGCCTGTAGAAGTCGGATTGGGACAAGACTAGTCTCGTTGGACTCGTCTTGGTGCATATTTTCATCCTGCGCCAAAAAATATGGTCATGCAATTTTATCGCATAATTAGATGGGATACGTCGAGACAAGAAAAACAAGCCTTCGCATAGCTCTCTACGATGCTCCGTTCGCGAGATATGAATTTTTTAAGTATTTGTTGGTTAAACAATTTGTAGCTTAACTAATGGATTTCTCAGCTTGTAGAAGTCGGATTGGGACAAGACTAGTCTCGTTGGACTCGTCTTGGTGCATATTTTCATCCTGCACCAAAAAATATGGTCATGCAATTTTATCGCATAATTAGATGGGATACGTCGAGACAAGAAAAACAAGCCTTCGCATAGCTCTCTACTATAATCCGTTCGCGAGATATGAATTTTTTAAGTATTTGTTGGTTAAACAATTTGTAGCTTAACTAATGAATTTCTCAGCTTGTAGAAGTCGGATTGGGACAAGACTAGTCTCGTTGGAATCGTCTTGGTGCATATTTTCATCCTGCACCAAAAAATATGGTCATGCAATTTTATCGCATAATTAGATGGGATACGTCGAGACAAGAAAAACAAGCCTTCGCATAGCTCTCTACTATAATCCGTTCGCGAGATATGAATTTTTTAAGTATTTGTTGGTTAAACAATTTGTAGCTTAACTAATGGATTTCTCAGCTTGTAGAAATCGGATTGGGACAAGACTAGTCTCGTTGGACTCGTCTTGGTGCATATTTTCATCCTGCACCATAAAATATGGTCATGCTATTTTATCGCATAATTAGATGGGATACGTCGAGACAAGAAAAACAAGCCTTCACATAGCTCTCTACTATAATCCGTTCGCGAGATATGAATTTTTTAAGTATTTGTTGGTTAAACAATTTGTAGCTTAACTAATGGATTTCTCAGCCTGTAGAAGTCGGATTGGGACAAGACTAGTCTCGTTGGACTCGTCTTGGTGCATATTTTCATCCTGCGCCAAAAAATATGGTCATGCAATCATATCGCATAATTGGATGGGATACGTCGAGACAAGAAAAACAAGCCGTCGCATAGCTCTCTACGATGCTCCGTTCGCGAGATATGAATTTTTTAAGTATTTGTTGGTTAAACAATTTGTAGCTTAACTAATGGATTTCTCAGCTTGTAGAAGTCGGATTGGGACAAGACTAGTCTCGTTGGACTCGTCTTGGTGCATATTTTCATCCTGCACCAAAAAATATGGTCATGCAATTTTATCGCATAATTAGATGGGATACGTCGAGACAAGAAAAACAAGCCTTCGCATAGCTCTCTACTATAATCCGTTCGCGAGATATGAATTTTTTAAGTATTTGTTGGTTAAACAATTTGTAGCTTAACTAATGAATTTCTCAGCTTGTAGAAGTCGGATTGGGACAAGACTAGTCTCGTTGGAATCGTCTTGGTGCATATTTTCATCCTGCACCAAAAAATATGGTCATGCAATTTTATCGCATAATTAGATGGGATACGTCGAGACAAGAAAAACAACCCTTCGCATAGCTCTCTACGATGCTCCGTTCGCGAGATATGAATTTTTTAAGTATTTGTTGGTTAAACAATTTGTAGCTTAACTAATGAATTTCTCAGCTTGTAGAAGTCGGATTGGGACAAGACTAGTCTCGTTGGAATCGTCTTGGTGCATATTTTCATCCTGCACCAAAAAATATGGTCATGCAATTTTATCGCATAATTAGATGGGATACGTCGAGACAAGAAAAACAAGCCTTCGCATAGCTCTCTACTATAATCCGTTCGCGAGATATGAATTTTTTAAGTATTTGTTGGTTAAACAATTTGTAGCTTAACTAATGGATTTCTCAGCTTGTAGAAGTCGGATTGGGACAAGACTAGTCTTGTTGGACTCGTCTTGGTGCATATTTTCATCCTGCGCCATAAAATATGGTCATGCAATTTTATCGCATAATTAGATGGGATACGTCGAGACAAGAAAAACAAGCCTTCGCATAGCTCTCTACGATGCTCCGTTCGCGAGATATGAATTTTTTAAGTATTTGTTGGTTAAACAATTTGTAGCTTAACTAATGGATTTCTCAGCTTGTAGAAGTCGGATTGGGACAAGACTAGTCTCGTTGGAATCGTCTTGGTGCATATTTTCATCCTGCACCAAAAAATATGGTCATGCAATTTTATCGCATAATTAGATGGGATACGTCGAGACAAGAAAAACAAGCCTTCGCATAGCTCTCTACGATGCTCCGTTCGCGAGATATGAATTTTTTAAGTATTTGTTGGTTAAACAATTTGTAGCTTAACTAATGGGTTTCTCAGCTTGTAGAAGTCGGATTGGGACAAGACTAGTCTTGTTGGACTCGTCTTGGTGCATATTTTCATCCTGCGCCATAAAATATGGTCATGCAATTTTATCGCATAATTAGATGGGATACGTCGAGACAAGAAAAACAAGCCTTCGCATAGCTCTCTACGATGCTCCGTTCGCGAGATATGAATTTTTTAAGTATTTGTTGGTTATACAATTTGTAGCTTAACTAATGGATTTCTCAGCTTGTAGAAGTCGGATTGGAACAAGACTAGTCTCGTTGGACTCGTCTTGGTGCATATTTTCATCCTGCGCCAAAAAATATGGTCATGCAATCATATCGCATAATTGGATGGGATACGTCGAGACAAGAAAAACATGCCTTCGCATAGCTCTCTACGATGCTCCGTTCGCGAGATATGAATTTTTTAAGTATTTGTTGGTTAAACAATTTGTATTTTAACTAATGAATTTCTCAGCTTGTAGAAGTCGGATTGGGACAAGACTAGTCTCGTTGGAATCGTCTTGGTGCATATTTTCATCCTGCACCAAAAAATATAGTCATGCTATTTTATCGCATAATTAGATGGGATACGTCGAGACAAGAAAAACAAGCCTTCGCATAGCTCTCTACGATGCTCCGTTCGCGAGATATGAATTTTTTAAGTATTTGTTGGTTAAACAATTTGTAGCTTAACTAATGAATTTCTCAGCTTGTAGAAGTCGGATTGGGACAAGACTAGTCTCGTTGGAATCGTCTTGGTGCATATTTTCATCCTGCACCAAAAAATATGGTCATGCAATTTTATCGCATAATTAGATGGGATACGTCGAGACAAGAAAAACAAGCCTTCGCATAGCTCTCTACTATAATCCGTTCGCGAGATATGAATTTTTTAAGTATTTGTTGGTTAAACAATTTGTAGCTTAACTAATGGATTTCTCAGCCTGTAGAAGTCGGATTGGGACAAGACTAGTCTCGTTGGACTCGTCTTGGTGCATATTTTCATCCTGCGCCAAAAAATATGGTCATGCAATTTTATCGCATAATTAGATGGGATACGTCGAGACAAGAAAAACAAGCCTTCGCATAGCTCTCTACGATGCTCCGTTCGCGAGATATGAATTTTTTAAGTATTTGTTGGTTAAACAATTTGTAGCTTAACTAATGGATTTCTCAGCTTGTAGAAGTCGGATTGGGACAAGACTAGTCTCGTTGGACTCGTCTTGGTGCATATTTTCATCCTGCACCAAAAAATATGGTCATGCAATTTTATCGCATAATTAGATGGGATACGTCGAGACAAGAAAAACAAGCCTTCGCATAGCTCTCTACTATAATCCGTTCGCGAGATATGAATTTTTTAAGTATTTGTTGGTTAAACAATTTGTAGCTTAACTAATGAATTTCTCAGCTTGTAGAAGTCGGATTGGGACAAGACTAGTCTCGTTGGAATCGTCTTGGTGCATATTTTCATCCTGCACCAAAAAATATGGTCATGCAATTTTATCGCATAATTAGATGGGATACGTCGAGACAAGAAAAACAAGCCTTCGCATAGCTCTCTACTATAATCCGTTCGCGAGATATGAATTTTTTAAGTATTTGTTGGTTAAACAATTTGTAGCTTAACTAATGGATTTCTCAGCTTGTAGAAATCGGATTGGGACAAGACTAGTCTCGTTGGACTCGTCTTGGTGCATATTTTCATCCTGCACCATAAAATATGGTCATGCTATTTTATCGCATAATTAGATGGGATACGTCGAGACAAGAAAAACAAGCCTTCACATAGCTCTCTACTATAATCCGTTCGCGAGATATGAATTTTTTAAGTATTTGTTGGTTAAACAATTTGTAGCTTAACTAATGGATTTCTCAGCCTGTAGAAGTCGGATTGGGACAAGACTAGTCTCGTTGGACTCGTCTTGGTGCATATTTTCATCCTGCGCCAAAAAATATGGTCATGCAATCATATCGCATAATTGGATGGGATACGTCGAGACAAGAAAAACAAGCCGTCGCATAGCTCTCTACGATGCTCCGTTCGCGAGATATGAATTTTTTAAGTATTTGTTGGTTAAACAATTTGTAGCTTAAC
This sequence comes from Prorops nasuta, assembly GCF_024137725.1. Classification (NCBI taxonomy): domain Eukaryota; kingdom Metazoa; phylum Arthropoda; class Insecta; order Hymenoptera; family Bethylidae; genus Prorops; species Prorops nasuta. Next base: position 18,420,103 of record NW_027116798.1, read on the forward strand.
TAATGGATTTCTCAGCTTGTAGAAGTCGGATTGGGACAAGACTAGTCTCGTTGGACTCGTCTTGGTGCATATTTTCATCCTGCACCAAAAAATATGGTCATGCAATTTTATCGCATAATTAGATGGGATACGTCGAGACAAGAAAAACAAGCCTTCGCATAGCTCTCTACTATAATCCGTTCGCGAGATATGAATTTTTTAAGTATTTGTTGGTTAAACAATTTGTAGCTTAACTAATGAATTTCTCAGCTTGTAGAAGTCGGATTGGGACAAGACTAGTCTCGTTGGAATCGTCTTGGTGCATATTTTCATCCTGCACCAAAAAATATGGTCATGCAATTTTATCGCATAATTAGATGGGATACGTCGAGACAAGAAAAACAACCCTTCGCATAGCTCTCTACGATGCTCCGTTCGCGAGATATGAATTTTTTAAGTATTTGTTGGTTAAACAATTTGTAGCTTAACTAATGAATTTCTCAGCTTGTAGAAGTCGGATTGGGACAAGACTAGTCTCGTTGGAATCGTCTTGGTGCATATTTTCATCCTGCACCAAAAAATATGGTCATGCAATTTTATCGCATAATTAGATGGGATACGTCGAGACAAGAAAAACAAGCCTTCGCATAGCTCTCTACTATAATCCGTTCGCGAGATATGAATTTTTTAAGTATTTGTTGGTTAAACAATTTGTAGCTTAACTAATGGATTTCTCAGCTTGTAGAAGTCGGATTGGGACAAGACTAGTCTTGTTGGACTCGTCTTGGTGCATATTTTCATCCTGCGCCATAAAATATGGTCATGCAATTTTATCGCATAATTAGATGGGATACGTCGAGACAAGAAAAACAAGCCTTCGCATAGCTCTCTACGATGCTCCGTTCGCGAGATATGAATTTTTTAAGTATTTGTTGGTTAAACAATTTGTAGCTTAACTAATGGATTTCTCAGCTTGTAGAAGTCGGATTGGGACAAGACTAGTCTCGTTGGAATCGTCTTGGTGCATATTTTCATCCTGCACCAAAAAATATGGTCATGCAATTTTATCGCATAATTAGATGGGATACGTCGAGACAAGAAAAACAAGCCTTCGCATAGCTCTCTACGATGCTCCGTTCGCGAGATATGAATTTTTTAAGTATTTGTTGGTTAAACAATTTGTAGCTTAACTAATGGGTTTCTCAGCTTGTAGAAGTCGGATTGGGACAAGACTAGTCTTGTTGGACTCGTCTTGGTGCATATTTTCATCCTGCGCCATAAAATATGGTCATGCAATTTTATCGCATAATTAGATGGGATACGTCGAGACAAGAAAAACAAGCCTTCGCATAGCTCTCTACGATGCTCCGTTCGCGAGATATGAATTTTTTAAGTATTTGTTGGTTATACAATTTGTAGCTTAACTAATGGATTTCTCAGCTTGTAGAAGTCGGATTGGAACAAGACTAGTCTCGTTGGACTCGTCTTGGTGCATATTTTCATCCTGCGCCAAAAAATATGGTCATGCAATCATATCGCATAATTGGATGGGATACGTCGAGACAAGAAAAACATGCCTTCGCATAGCTCTCTACGATGCTCCGTTCGCGAGATATGAATTTTTTAAGTATTTGTTGGTTAAACAATTTGTATTTTAACTAATGAATTTCTCAGCTTGTAGAAGTCGGATTGGGACAAGACTAGTCTCGTTGGAATCGTCTTGGTGCATATTTTCATCCTGCACCAAAAAATATAGTCATGCTATTTTATCGCATAATTAGATGGGATACGTCGAGACAAGAAAAACAAGCCTTCGCATAGCTCTCTACGATGCTCCGTTCGCGAGATATGAATTTTTTAAGTATTTGTTGGTTAAACAATTTGTAGCTTAACTAATGAATTTCTCAGCTTGTAGAAGTCGGATTGGGACAAGACTAGTCTCGTTGGAATCGTCTTGGTGCATATTTTCATCCTGCACCAAAAAATATGGTCATGCAATTTTATCGCATAATTAGATGGGATACGTCGAGACAAGAAAAACAAGCCTTCGCATAGCTCTCTACTATAATCCGTTCGCGAGATATGAATTTTTTAAGTATTTGTTGGTTAAACAATTTGTAGCTTAACTAATGGATTTCTCAGCTTGTAGAAGTCGGATTGGGACAAGACTAGTCTTGTTGGACTCGTCTTGGTGCATATTTTCATCCTGCGCCATAAAATATGGTCATGCAATTTTATCGCATAATTAGATGGGATACGTCGAGACAAGAAAAACAAGCCTTCGCATAGCTCTCTACGATGCTCCGTTCGCGAGATATGAATTTTTTAAGTATTTGTTGGTTAAACAATTTGTAGCTTAACTAATGGATTTCTCAGCTTGTAGAAATCGGATTGGGACAAGACTAGTCTCGTTGGACTCGTCTTGGTGCATATTTTCATCCTGCGCCATAAAATATGGTCATGCAATTTTATCGCATAATTAGATGGGATACGTCGAGACAAGAAAAACAAGCCTTCGCATAGCTCTCTACGATGCTCCGTTCGCGAGATATGAATTTTTTAAGTATTTGTTGGTTAAACAATTTGTAGCTTAACTAATGGATTTCTCAGCTTGTAGAAGTCGGATTGGGACAAGACTAGTCTCGTTGGAATCGTCTTGGTGCATATTTTCATCCTGCACCAAAAAATATGGTCATGCAATTTTATCGCATAATTAGATGGGATACGTCGAGACAAGAAAAACAAGCCTTCGCATAGCTCTCTACTATAATCCGTTCGCGAGATATGAATTTTTTAAGTATTTGTTGGTTAAACAATTTGTAGCTTAACTAATGGATTTCTCAGCTTGTAGAAATCGGATTGGGACAAGACTAGTCTCGTTGGACTCGTCTTGGTGCATATTTTCATCCTGCACCATAAAATATGGTCATGCTATTTTATCGCATAATTAGATGGGATACGTCGAGACAAGAAAAACAAGCCTTCACATAGCTCTCTACTATAATCCGTTCGCGAGATATGAATTTTTTAAGTATTTGTTGGTTAAACAATTTGTAGCTTAACTAATGGATTTCTCAGCCTGTAGAAGTCGGATTGGGACAAGACTAGTCTCGTTGGACTCGTCTTGGTGCATATTTTCATCCTGCGCCAAAAAATATGGTCATGCAATCATATCGCATAATTGGATGGGATACGTCGAGACAAGAAAAACAAGCCGTCGCATAGCTCTCTACGATGCTCCGTTCGCGAGATATGAATTTTTTAAGTATTTGTTGGTTAAACAATTTGTAGCTTAACTAATGGATTTCTCAGCTTGTAGAAGTCGGATTGGGACAAGACTAGTCTCGTTGGACTCGTCTTGGTGCATATTTTCATCCTGCACCAAAAAATATGGTCATGCAATTTTATCGCATAATTAGATGGGATACGTCGAGACAAGAAAAACAAGCCTTCGCATAGCTCTCTACTATAATCCGTTCGCGAGATATGAATTTTTTAAGTATTTGTTGGTTAAACAATTTGTAGCTTAACTAATGAATTTCTCAGCTTGTAGAAGTCGGATTGGGACAAGACTAGTCTCGTTGGAATCGTCTTGGTGCATATTTTCATCCTGCACCAAAAAATATGGTCATGCAATTTTATCGCATAATTAGATGGGATACGTCGAGACAAGAAAAACAAGCCTTCGCATAGCTCTCTACGATGCTCCGTTCGCGAGATATGAATTTTTTAAGTATTTGTTGGTTAAACAATTTGTAGCTTAACTAATGAATTTCTCAGCTTGTAGAAGTCGGATTGGGACAAGACTAGTCTCGTTGGAATCGTCTTGGTGCATATTTTCATCCTGCACCAAAAAATATGGTCATGCAATTTTATCGCATAATTAGATGGGATACGTCGAGACAAGAAAAACAAGCCTTCGCATAGCTCTCTACTATAATCCGTTCGCGAGATATGAATTTTTTAAGTATTTGTTGGTTAAACAATTTGTAGCTTAACTAATGGATTTCTCAGCTTGTAGAAGTCGGATTGGGACAAGACTAGTCTTGTTGGACTCGTCTTGGTGCATATTTTCATCCTGCGCCATAAAATATGGTCATGCAATTTTATCGCATAATTAGATGGGATACGTCGAGACAAGAAAAACAAGCCTTCGCATAGCTCTCTACGATGCTCCGTTCGCGAGATATGAATTTTTTAAGTATTTGTTGGTTAAACAATTTGTAGCTTAACTAATGGATTTCTCAGCTTGTAGAAGTCGGATTGGGACAAGACTAGTCTCGTTGGAATCGTCTTGGTGCATATTTTCATCCTGCACCAAAAAATATGGTCATGCAATTTTATCGCATAATTAGATGGGATACGTCGAGACAAGAAAAACAAGCCTTCGCATAGCTCTCTACGATGCTCCGTTCGCGAGATATGAATTTTTTAAGTATTTGTTGGTTAAACAATTTGTAGCTTAACTAATGGGTTTCTCAGCTTGTAGAAGTCGGATTGGGACAAGACTAGTCTTGTTGGACTCGTCTTGGTGCATATTTTCATCCTGCGCCATAAAATATGGTCATGCAATTTTATCGCATAATTAGATGGGATACGTCGAGACAAGAAAAACAAGCCTTCGCATAGCTCTCTACGATGCTCCGTTCGCGAGATATGAATTTTTTAAGTATTTGTTGGTTATACAATTTGTAGCTTAACTAATGGATTTCTCAGCTTGTAGAAGTCGGATTGGAACAAGACTAGTCTCGTTGGACTCGTCTTGGTGCATATTTTCATCCTGCGCCAAAAAATATGGTCATGCAATCATATCGCATAATTGGATGGGATACGTCGAGACAAGAAAAACATGCCTTCGCATAGCTCTCTACGATGCTCCGTTCGCGAGATATGAATTTTTTAAGTATTTGTTGGTTAAACAATTTGTATTTTAACTAATGAATTTCTCAGCTTGTAGAAGTCGGATTGGGACAAGACTAGTCTCGTTGGAATCGTCTTGGTGCATATTTTCATCCTGCACCAAAAAATATAGTCATGCTATTTTATCGCATAATTAGATGGGATACGTCGAGACAAGAAAAACAAGCCTTCGCATAGCTCTCTACGATGCTCCGTTCGCGAGATATGAATTTTTTAAGTATTTGTTGGTTAAACAATTTGTAGCTTAACTAATGAATTTCTCAGCTTGTAGAAGTCGGATTGGGACAAGACTAGTCTCGTTGGAATCGTCTTGGTGCATATTTTCATCCTGCACCAAAAAATATGGTCATGCAATTTTATCGCATAATTAGATGGGATACGTCGAGACAAGAAAAACAAGCCTTCGCATAGCTCTCTACTATAATCCGTTCGCGAGATATGAATTTTTTAAGTATTTGTTGGTTAAACAATTTGTAGCTTAACTAATGGATTTCTCAGCTTGTAGAAGTCGGATTGGGACAAGACTAGTCTTGTTGGACTCGTCTTGGTGCATATTTTCATCCTGCGCCATAAAATATGGTCATGCAATTTTATCGCATAATTAGATGGGATACGTCGAGACAAGAAAAACAAGCCTTCGCATAGCTCTCTACGATGCTCCGTTCGCGAGATATGAATTTTTTAAGTATTTGTTGGTTAAACAATTTGTAGCTTAACTAATGGATTTCTCAGCTTGTAGAAATCGGATTGGGACAAGACTAGTCTCGTTGGACTCGTCTTGGTGCATATTTTCATCCTGCGCCATAAAATATGGTCATGCAATTTTATCGCATAATTAGATGGGATACGTCGAGACAAGAAAAACAAGCCTTCGCATAGCTCTCTACGATGCTCCGTTCGCGAGATATGAATTTTTTAAGTATTTGTTGGTTAAACAATTTGTAGCTTAACTAATGGATTTCTCAGCTTGTAGAAGTCGGATTGGGACAAGACTAGTCTCGTTGGAATCGTCTTGGTGCATATTTTCATCCTGCACCAAAAAATATGGTCATGCAATTTTATCGCATAATTAGATGGGATACGTCGAGACAAGAAAAACAAGCCTTCGCATAGCTCTCTACTATAATCCGTTCGCGAGATATGAATTTTTTAAGTATTTGTTGGTTAAACAATTTGTAGCTTAACTAATGGATTTCTCAGCTTGTAGAAATCGGATTGGGACAAGACTAGTCTCGTTGGACTCGTCTTGGTGCATATTTTCATCCTGCACCAAAAAATATGGTCATGCAATTTTATCGCATAATTAGATGGGATACGTCGATACAAGAAAAACAAGCCTTCGCATAGCTCTCTACTATAATCCGTTCGCGAGATATGAATTTTTTAAGTATTTGTTGGTTATACAATTTGTAGCTTAACTAATGGATTTCTCAGCTTGTAGAAGTCGGATTGGAACAAGACTAGTCTCGTTGGACTCGTCTTGGTGCATATTTTCATCCTGCGCCAAAAAATATGGTCATGCAATCATATCGCATAATTGGATGGGATACGTCGAGACAAGAAAAACAAGCCTTCGCATAGCTCTCTACGATGCTCCGTTCGCGAGATATGAATTTTTTAAGTATTTGTTGGTTAAACAATTTGTAGCTTAACTAATGGATTTCTCAGCTTGTAGAAGTCGGATTGGGACAAGACTAGTCTTGTTGGACTCGTCTTGGTGCATATTTTCATCCTGCGCCATAAAATATGGTCATGCAATTTTATCGCATAATTAGATGGGATACGTCGAGACAAGAAAAACAAGCCTTCGCATAGCTCTCTACTATAATCCGTTCGCGAGATATGAATTTTTTAAGTATTTGTTGGTTAAACAATTTGTAGCTTAACTAATGGATTTCTCAGCTTGTAGAAATCGGATTGGGACAAGACTAGTCTCGTTGGACTCGTCTTGGTGCATATTTTCATCCTGCACCATAAAATATGGTCATGCTATTTTATCGCATAATTAGATGGGATACGTCGAGACAAGAAAAACAAGCCTTCGCATAGCTCTCTACTATAATCCGTTCGCGAGATATGAATTTTTTAAGTATTTGTTGGTTAAACAATTTGTAGCTTAACTAATGGATTTCTCAGCTTGTAGAAGTCGGATTGGGACAAGACTAGTCTCGTTGGACTCGTCTTGGTGCATATTTTCATCCTGCGCCAAAAAATATGGTCATGCAATCATATCGCATAATTGGATGGGATACGTCGAGACAAGAAAAACAAGCCTTCGCATAGCTCTCTACGATGCTCCGTTCGCGAGATATGAATTTTTTAAGTATTTGTTGGTTAAACAATTTGTAGCTTAACTAATGGATTTCTCAGCTTGTAGAAATCGGATTGGGACAAGACTAGTCTCGTTGGACTCGTCTTGGTGCATATTTTCATCCTGCACCAAAAAATATGGTCATGCAATTTTATCGCATAATTAGATGGGATACGTCGATACAAGAAAAACAAGCCTTCGCATAGCTCTCTACTATAATCCGTTCGCGAGATATGAATTTTTTAAGTATTTGTTGGTTATACAATTTGTAGCTTAACTAATGGATTTCTCAGCTTGTAGAAGTCGGATTGGAACAAGACTAGTCTCGTTGGACTCGTCTTGGTGCATATTTTCATCCTGCGCCATAAAATATGGTCATGCAATTTTATCGCATAATTAGATGGGATACGTCGAGACAAGAAAAACAAGCCTTCGCATAGCTCTCTACTATAATCCGTTCGCGAGATATGAATTTTTTAAGTATTTGTTGGTTAAACAATTTGTAGCTTAACTAATGGATTTCTCAGCTTGTAGAAGTCGGATTGGGACAAGACTAGTCTTGTTGGACTCGTCTTGGTGCATATTTTCATCCTGCGCCATAAAATATGGTCATGCAATTTTATCGCATAATTAGATGGGATACGTCGAGACAAGAAAAACAAGCCTTCGCATAGCTCTCTACTATAATCCGTTCGCGAGATATGAATTTTTTAAGTATTTGTTGGTTAAACAATTTGTAGCTTAACTAATGGATTTCTCAGCTTGTAGAAATCGGATTGGGACAAGACTAGTCTCGTTGGACTCGTCTTGGTGCATATTTTCATCCTGCACCATAAAATATGGTCATGCTATTTTATCGCATAATTAGATGGGATACGTCGAGACAAGAAAAACAAGCCTTCGCATAGCTCTCTACTATAATCCGTTCGCGAGATATGAATTTTTTAAGTATTTGTTGGTTAAACAATTTGTAGCTTAACTAATGGATTTCTCAGCTTGTAGAAGTCGGATTGGGACAAGACTAGTCTCGTTGGACTCGTCTTGGTGCATATTTTCATCCTGCGCCAAAAAATATGGTCATGCAATCATATCGCATAATTGGATGGGATACGTCGAGACAAGAAAAACAAGCCTTCGCATAGCTCTCTACGATGCTCCGTTCGCGAGATATGAATTTTTTAAGTATTTGTTGGTTAAACAATTTGTAGCTTAACTAATGGATTTCTCAGCTTGTAGAAATCGGATTGGGACAAGACTAGTCTCGTTGGACTCGTCTTGGTGCATATTTTCATCCTGCACCAAAAAATATGGTCATGCAATTTTATCGCATAATTAGATGGGATACGTCGATACAAGAAAAACAAGCCTTCGCATAGCTCTCTACTATAATCCGTTCGCGAGATATGAATTTTTTAAGTATTTGTTGGTTATACAATTTGTAGCTTAACTAATGGATTTCTCAGCTTGTAGAAGTCGGATTGGAACAAGACTAGTCTCGTTGGACTCGTCTTGGTGCATATTTTCATCCTGCGCCAAAAAATATGGTCATGCAATCATATCGCATAATTGGATGGGATACGTCGAGACAAGAAAAACAAGCCTTCGCATAGCTCTCTACGATGCTCCGTTCGCGAGATATGAATTTTTTAAGTATTTGTTGGTTAAACAATTTGTAGCTTAACTAATGGATTTCTCAGCTTGTAGAAGTCGGATTGGGACAAGACTAGTCTTGTTGGACTCGTCTTGGTGCATATTTTCATCCTGCGCCATAAAATATGGTCATGCAATTTTATCGCATAATTAGATGGGATACGTCGAGACAAGAAAAACAAGCCTTCGCATAGCTCTCTACTATAATCCGTTCGCGAGATATGAATTTTTTAATTATTTGTTGGTTAAACAATTTGTAGCTTAACTAATGGATTTCTCAGCTTGTAGAAATCGGATTGGGACAAGACTAGTCTCGTTGGACTCGTCTTGGTGCATATTTTCATCCTGCACCATAAAATATGGTCATGCTATTTTATCGCATAATTAGATGGGATACGTCGAGACAAGAAAAACAAGCCTTCGCATAGCTCTCTACTATAATCCGTTCGCGAGATATGAATTTTTTAAGTATTTGTTGGTTAAACAATTTGTAGCTTAACTAATGGATTTCTCAGCTTGTAGAAGTCGGATTGGGACAAGACTAGTCTCGTTGGACTCGTCTTGGTGCATATTTTCATCCTGCGCCAAAAAATATGGTCATGCAATCATATCGCATAATTGGATGGGATACGTCGAGACAAGAAAAACAAGCCTTCGCATAGCTCTCTACGATGCTCCGTTCGCGAGATATGAATTTTTTAAGTATTTGTTGGTTAAACAATTTGTAGCTTAACTAATGGATTTCTCAGCTTGTAGAAATCGGATTGGGACAAGACTAGTCTCGTTGGACTCGTCTTGGTGCATATTTTCATCCTGCACCATAAAATATGGTCATGCAATTTTATCGCATAATTAGATGGGATACGTCGAGACAAGAAAAACAAGCCTTCGCATAGCTCTCTACTATAATCCGTTCGCGAGATATGAATTTTTTAAGTATTTGTTGGTTAAACAATTTGTAGCTTAACTAATGAATTTCTCAGCTTGTAGAAGTCGGATTGGGACAAGACTAGTCTCGTTGGAATCGTCTTGGTGCATATTTTCATCCTGCACCAAAAAATATGGTCATGCAATTTTATCGCATAATTAGATGGGATACGTCGAGACAAGAAAAACAAGCCTTCGCATAGCTCTCTACTATAATCCGTTCGCGAGATATGAATTTTTTAAGTATTTGTTGGTTAAACAATTTGTAGTTTAACTAATGGATTTCTCAGCTTGTAGAAATCGGATTGGGACAAGACTAGTCTCGTTGGACTCGTCTTGGTGCATATTTTCATCCTGCACCAAAAAATATGGTCATGCAATTTTATCGCATAATTAGATGGGATACGTCGATACAAGAAAAACAAGCCTTCGCATAGCTCTCTACTATAATCCGTTCGCGAGATATGAATTTTTTAAGTATTTGTTGGTTATACAATTTGTAGCTTAACTAATGGATTTCTCAGCTTGTAGAAGTCGGATTGGAACAAGACTAGTCTCGTTGGACTCGTCTTGGTGCATATTTTCATCCTGCGCCAAAAAATATGGTCATGCAATCATATCGCATAATTGGATGGGATACGTCGAGACAAGAAAAACAAGCCTTCGCATAGCTCTCTACGATGCTCCGTTCGCGAGATATGAATTTTTTAAGTATTTGTTGGTTAAACAATTTGTAGCTTAACTAATGGATTTCTCAGCTTGTAGAAGTCGGATTGGGACAAGACTAGTCTCGTTGGACTCGTCTTGGTGCATATTTTCATCCTGCACCAAAAAATATGGTCATGCAATTTTATCGCATAATTAGATGGGATACGTCGAGACAAGAAAAACAAGCCGTCGCATAGCTCTCTACGATGCTCCGTTCGCGAGATATGAATTTTTTAAGTATTTGTTGGTTAAACAATTTGTAGCTTAACTAATGGATTTCTCAGCTTGTAGAAGTCGGATTGGGACAAGACTAGTCTCGTTGGACTCGTCTTGGTGCATATTTTCATCCTGCACCAAAAAATATGGTCATGCAATTTTATCGCATAATTAGATGGGATACGTCGAGACAAGAAAAACAAGCCTTCGCATAGCTCTCTACTATAATCCGTTCGCGAGATATGAATTTTTTAAGTATTTGTTGGTTAAACAATTTGTAGCTTAACTAATGAATTTCTCAGCTTGTAGAAGTCGGATTGGGACAAGACTAGTCTCGTTGGAATCGTCTTGGTGCATATTTTCATCCTGCACCAAAAAATATGGTCATGCAATTTTATCGCATAATTAGATGGGATACGTCGAGACAAGAAAAACAAGCCTTCGCATAGCTCTCTACGATGCTCCGTTCGCGAGATATGAATTTTTTAAGTATTTGTTGGTTAAACAATTTGTAGCTTAACTAATGAATTTCTCAGCTTGTAGAAGTCGGATTGGGACAAGACTAGTCTCGTTGGAATCGTCTTGGTGCATATTTTCATCCTGCACCAAAAAATATGGTCATGCAATTTTATCGCATAATTAGATGGGATACGTCGAGACAAGAAAAACAAGCCTTCGCATAGCTCTCTACTATAATCCGTTCGCGAGATATGAATTTTTTAAGTATTTGTTGGTTAAACAATTTGTAGCTTAACTAATGGATTTCTCAGCTTGTAGAAGTCGGATTGGGACAAGACTAGTCTTGTTGGACTCGTCTTGGTGCATATTTTCATCCTGCGCCATAAAATATGGTCATGCAATTTTATCGCATAATTAGATGGGATACGTCGAGACAAGAAAAACAAGCCTTCGCATAGCTCTCTACGATGCTCCGTTCGCGAGATATGAATTTTTTAAGTATTTGTTGGTTAAACAATTTGTAGCTTAACTAATGGATTTCTCAGCTTGTAGAAGTCGGATTGGGACAAGACTAGTCTCGTTGGAATCGTCTTGGTGCATATTTTCATCCTGCACCAAAAAATATGGTCATGCAATTTTATCGCATAATTAGATGAGATACGTCGAGACAAGAAAAACAAGCCTTCGCATAGCTCTCTACGATGCTCCGTTCGCGAGATATGAATTTTTTAAGTATTTGTTGGTTAAACAATTTGTAGCTTAACTAATGGGTTTCTCAGCTTGTAGAAGTCGGATTGGGACAAGACTAGTCTTGTTGGACTCGTCTTGGTGCATATTTTCATCCTGCGCCATAAAATATGGTCATGCAATTTTATCGCATAATTAGATGGGATACGTCGAGACAAGAAAAACAAGCCTTCGCATAGCTCTCTACGATGCTCCGTTCGCGAGATATGAATTTTTTAAGTATTTGTTGGTTATACAATTTGTAGCTTAACTAATGGATTTCTCAGCTTGTAGAAGTCGGATTGGAACAAGACTAGTCTCGTTGGACTCGTCTTGGTGCATATTTTCATCCTGCGCCAAAAAATATGGTCATGCAATCATATCGCATAATTGGATGGGATACGTCGAGACAAGAAAAACATGCCTTCGCATAGCTCTCTACGATGCTCCGTTCGCGAGATATGAATTTTTTAAGTATTTGTTGGTTAAACAATTTGTATTTTAACTAATGAATTTCTCAGCTTGTAGAAGTCGGATTGGGACAAGACTAGTCTCGTTGGAATCGTCTTGGTGCATATTTTCATCCTGCACCAAAAAATATAGTCATGCTATTTTATCGCATAATTAGATGGGATACGTCGAGACAAGAAAAACAAGCCTTCGCATAGCTCTCTACGATGCTCCGTTCGCGAGATATGAATTTTTTAAGTATTTGTTGGTTAAACAATTTGTAGCTTAACTAATGAATTTCTCAGCTTGTAGAAGTCGGATTGGGACAAGACTAGTCTCGTTGGAATCGTCTTGGTGCATATTTTCATCCTGCACCAAAAAATATGGTCATGCAATTTTATCGCATAATTAGATGGGATACGTCGAGACAAGAAAAACAAGCCTTCGCATAGCTCTCTACGATGCTCCGTTCGCGAGATATGAATTTTTTAAGTATTTGTTGGTTAAACAATTTGTAGCTTAACTAATGGATTTCTCAGCTTGTAGAAGTCGGATTGGGACAAGACTAGTCTCGTTGGAATCGTCTTGGTGCATATTTTCATCCTGCACCAAAAAATATGGTCATGCAATTTTATCGCATAATTAGATGGGATACGTCGAGACAAGAAAAACAAGCCTTCGCATAGCTCTCTACTATAATCCGTTCGCGAGATATGAATTTTTTAAGTATTTGTTGGTTAAACAATTTGTAGCTTAACTAATGGATTTCTCAGCTTGTAGAAATCGGATTGGGACAAGACTAGTCTCGTTGGACTCGTCTTGGTGCATATTTTCATCCTGCACCAAAAAATATGGTCATGCAATTTTATCGCATAATTAGATGGGATACGTCGATACAAGAAAAACAAGCCTTCGCATAGCTCTCTACTATAATCCGTTCGCGAGATATGAATTTTTTAAGTATTTGTTGGTTATACAATTTGTAGCTTAACTAATGGATTTCTCAGCTTGTAGAAGTCGGATTGGAACAAGACTAGTCTCGTTGGACTCGTCTTGGTGCATATTTTCATCCTGCGCCAAAAAATATGGTCATGCAATCATATCGCATAATTGGATGGGATACGTCGAGACAAGAAAAACAAGCCTTCGCATAGCTCTCTACGATGCTCCGTTCGCGAGATATGAATTTTTTAAGTATTTGTTGGTTAAACAATTTGTAGCTTAACTAATGGATTTCTCAGCTTGTAGAAGTCGGATTGGGACAAGACTAGTCTTGTTGGACTCGTCTTGGTGCATATTTTCATCCTGCGCCATAAAATATGGTCATGCAATTTTATCGCATAATTAGATGGGATACGTCGAGACAAGAAAAACAAGCCTTCGCATAGCTCTCTACTATAATCCGTTCGCGAGATATGAATTTTTTAAGTATTTGTTGGTTAAACAATTTGTAGCTTAACTAATGGATTTCTCAGCTTGTAGAAATCGGATTGGGACAAGACTAGTCTCGTTGGACTCGTCTTGGTGCATATTTTCATCCTGCACCATAAAATATGGTCATGCTATTTTATCGCATAATTAGATGGGATACGTCGAGACAAGAAAAACAAGCCTTCGCATAGCTCTCTACTATAATCCGTTCGCGAGATATGAATTTTTTAAGTATTTGTTGGTTAAACAATTTGTAGCTTAACTAATGGATTTCTCAGCTTGTAGAAGTCGGATTGGGACAAGACTAGTCTCGTTGGACTCGTCTTGGTGCATATTTTCATCCTGCGCCAAAAAATATGGTCATGCAATCATATCGCATAATTGGATGGGATACGTCGAGACAAGAAAAACAAGCCTTCGCATAGCTCTCTACGATGCTCCGTTCGCGAGATATGAATTTTTTAAGTATTTGTTGGTTAAACAATTTGTAGCTTAACTAATGGATTTCTCAGCTTGTAGAAATCGGATTGGGACAAGACTAGTCTCGTTGGACTCGTCTTGGTGCATATTTTCATCCTGCACCAAAAAATATGGTCATGCAATTTTATCGCATAATTAGATGGGATACGTCGATACAAGAAAAACAAGCCTTCGCATAGCTCTCTACTATAATCCGTTCGCGAGATATGAATTTTTTAAGTATTTGTTGGTTATACAATTTGTAGCTTAACTAATGGATTTCTCAGCTTGTAGAAGTCGGATTGGAACAAGACTAGTCTCGTTGGACTCGTCTTGGTGCATATTTTCATCCTGCGCCAAAAAATATGGTCATGCAATCATATCGCATAATTGGATGGGATACGTCGAGACAAGAAAAACAAGCCTTCGCATAGCTCTCTACTATAATCCGTTCGCGAGATATGAATTTTTTAAGTATTTGTTGGTTAAACAATTTGTAGCTTAACTAATGGATTTCTCAGCTTGTAGAAGTCGGATTGGGACAAGACTAGTCTTGTTGGACTCGTCTTGGTGCATATTTTCATCCTGCGCCATAAAATATGGTCATGCAATTTTATCGCATAATTAGATGGGATACGTCGAGACAAGAAAAACAAGCCTTCGCATAGCTCTCTACGATGCTCCGTTCGCGAGATATGAATTTTTTAAGTATTTGTTGGTTAAACAATTTGTAGCTTAACTAATGGATTTCTCAGCTTGTAGAAATCGGATTGGGACAAGACTAGTCTCGTTGGACTCGTCTTGGTGCATATTTTCATCCTGCGCCATAAAATATGGTCATGCAATTTTATCGCATAATTAGATGGGATACGTCGAGACAAGAAAAACAAGCCTTCGCATAGCTCTCTACGATGCTCCGTTCGCGAGATATGAATTTTTTAAGTATTTGTTGGTTAAACAATTTGTAGCTTAACTAATGGATTTCTCAGCTTGTAGAAGTCGGATTGGGACAAGACTAGTCTCGTTGGAATCGTCTTGGTGCATATTTTCATCCTGCACCAAAAAATATGGTCATGCAATTTTATCGCATAATTAGATGGGATACGTCGAGACAAGAAAAACAAGCCTTCGCATAGCTCTCTACTATAATCCGTTCGCGAGATATGAATTTTTTAAGTATTTGTTGGTTAAACAATTTGTAGCTTAACTAATGGATTTCTCAGCTTGTAGAAATCGGATTGGGACAAGACTAGTCTCGTTGGACTCGTCTTGGTGCATATTTTCATCCTGCACCATAAAATATGGTCATGCTATTTTATCGCATAATTAGATGGGATACGTCGAGACAAGAAAAACAAGCCTTCGCATAGCTCTCTACTATAATCCGTTCGCGAGATATGAATTTTTTAAGTATTTGTTGGTTAAACAATTTGTAGCTTAACTAATGGATTTCTCAGCTTGTAGAAGTCGGATTGGGACAAGACTAGTCTCGTTGGACTCGTCTTGGTGCATATTTTCATCCTGCGCCAAAAAATATGGTCATGCAATCATATCGCATAATTGGATGGGATACGTCGAGACAAGAAAAACAAGCCTTCGCATAGCTCTCTACGATGCTCCGTTCGCGAGATATGAATTTTTTAAGTATTTGTTGGTTAAACAATTTGTAGCTTAACTAATGGATTTCTCAGCTTGTAGAAATCGGATTGGGACAAGACTAGTCTCGTTGGACTCGTCTTGGTGCATATTTTCATCCTGCACCAAAAAATATGGTCATGCAATTTTATCGCATAATTAGATGGGATACGTCGATACAAGAAAAACAAGCCTTCGCATAGCTCTCTACTATAATCCGTTCGCGAGATATGAATTTTTTAAGTATTTGTTGGTTATACAATTTGTAGCTTAACTAATGGATTTCTCAGCTTGTAGAAGTCGGATTGGAACAAGACTAGTCTCGTTGGACTCGTCTTGGTGCATATTTTCATCCTGCGCCAAAAAATATGGTCATGCAATCATATCGCATAATTGGATGGGATACGTCGAGACAAGAAAAACAAGCCTTCGCATAGCTCTCTACGATGCTCCGTTCGCGAGATATGAATTTTTTAAGTATTTGTTGGTTAAACAATTTGTAGCTTAACTAATGGATTTCTCAGCTTGTAGAAGTCGGATTGGGACAAGACTAGTCTTGTTGGACTCGTCTTGGTGCATATTTTCATCCTGCGCCATAAAATATGGTCATGCAATTTTATCGCATAATTAGATGGGATACGTCGAGACAAGAAAAACAAGCCTTCGCATAGCTCTCTACTATAATCCGTTCGCGAGATATGAATTTTTTAATTATTTGTTGGTTAAACAATTTGTAGCTTAACTAATGGATTTCTCAGCTTGTAGAAATCGGATTGGGACAAGACTAGTCTCGTTGGACTCGTCTTGGTGCATATTTTCATCCTGCACCATAAAATATGGTCATGCTATTTTATCGCATAATTAGATGGGATACGTCGAGACAAGAAAAACAAGCCTTCGCATAGCTCTCTACTATAATCCGTTCGCGAGATATGAATTTTTTAAGTATTTGTTGGTTAAACAATTTGTAGCTTAACTAATGGATTTCTCAGCTTGTAGAAGTCGGATTGGGACAAGACTAGTCTCGTTGGACTCGTCTTGGTGCATATTTTCATCCTGCGCCAAAAAATATGGTCATGCAATCATATCGCATAATTGGATGGGATACGTCGAGACAAGAAAAACAAGCCTTCGCATAGCTCTCTACGATGCTCCGTTCGCGAGATATGAATTTTTTAAGTATTTGTTGGTTAAACAATTTGTAGCTTAACTAATGGATTTCTCAGCTTGTAGAAATCGGATTGGGACAAGACTAGTCTCGTTGGACTCGTCTTGGTGCATATTTTCATCCTGCACCATAAAATATGGTCATGCAATTTTATCGCATAATTAGATGGGATACGTCGAGACAAGAAAAACAAGCCTTCGCATAGCTCTCTACTATAATCCGTTCGCGAGATATGAATTTTTTAAGTATTTGTTGGTTAAACAATTTGTAGCTTAACTAATGAATTTCTCAGCTTGTAGAAGTCGGATTGGGACAAGACTAGTCTCGTTGGAATCGTCTTGGTGCATATTTTCATCCTGCACCAAAAAATATGGTCATGCAATTTTATCGCATAATTAGATGGGATACGTCGAGACAAGAAAAACAAGCCTTCGCATAGCTCTCTACTATAATCCGTTCGCGAGATATGAATTTTTTAAGTATTTGTTGGTTAAACAATTTGTAGTTTAACTAATGGATTTCTCAGCTTGTAGAAATCGGATTGGGACAAGACTAGTCTCGTTGGACTCGTCTTGGTGCATATTTTCATCCTGCACCAAAAAATATGGTCATGCAATTTTATCGCATAATTAGATGGGATACGTCGATACAAGAAAAACAAGCCTTCGCATAGCTCTCTACTATAATCCGTTCGCGAGATATGAATTTTTTAAGTATTTGTTGGTTATACAATTTGTAGCTTAACTAATGGATTTCTCAGCTTGTAGAAGTCGGATTGGAACAAGACTAGTCTCGTTGGACTCGTCTTGGTGCATATTTTCATCCTGCGCCAAAAAATATGGTCATGCAATCATATCGCATAATTGGATGGGATACGTCGAGACAAGAAAAACAAGCCTTCGCATAGCTCTCTACGATGCTCCGTTCGCGAGATATGAATTTTTTAAGTATTTGTTGGTTAAACAATTTGTAGCTTAACTAATGGATTTCTCAGCTTGTAGAAGTCGGATTGGGACAAGACTAGTCTCGTTGGACTCGTCTTGGTGCATATTTTCATCCTGCACCAAAAAATATGGTCATGCAATTTTATCGCATAATTAGATGGGATACGTCGAGACAAGAAAAACAAGCCGTCGCATAGCTCTCTACGATGCTCCGTTCGCGAGATATGAATTTTTTAAGTATTTGTTGGTTAAACAATTTGTAGCTTAACTAATGGATTTCTCAGCTTGTAGAAGTCGGATTGGGACAAGACTAGTCTCGTTGGACTCGTCTTGGTGCATATTTTCATCCTGCACCAAAAAATATGGTCATGCAATTTTATCGCATAATTAGATGGGATACGTCGAGACAAGAAAAACAAGCCTTCGCATAGCTCTCTACTATAATCCGTTCGCGAGATATGAATTTTTTAAGTATTTGTTGGTTAAACAATTTGTAGCTTAACTAATGAATTTCTCAGCTTGTAGAAGTCGGATTGGGACAAGACTAGTCTCGTTGGAATCGTCTTGGTGCATATTTTCATCCTGCACCAAAAAATATGGTCATGCAA
Source organism: Prorops nasuta (assembly GCF_024137725.1). NCBI lineage: Eukaryota > Metazoa > Arthropoda > Insecta > Hymenoptera > Bethylidae > Prorops > Prorops nasuta. Next base: position 18,438,694 of record NW_027116798.1, read on the forward strand.
TTTTATCGCATAATTAGATGGGATACGTCGAGACAAGAAAAACAAGCCTTCGCATAGCTCTCTACGATGCTCCGTTCGCGAGATATGAATTTTTTAAGTATTTGTTGGTTAAACAATTTGTAGCTTAACTAATGAATTTCTCAGCTTGTAGAAGTCGGATTGGGACAAGACTAGTCTCGTTGGAATCGTCTTGGTGCATATTTTCATCCTGCACCAAAAAATATGGTCATGCAATTTTATCGCATAATTAGATGGGATACGTCGAGACAAGAAAAACAAGCCTTCGCATAGCTCTCTACTATAATCCGTTCGCGAGATATGAATTTTTTAAGTATTTGTTGGTTAAACAATTTGTAGCTTAACTAATGGATTTCTCAGCTTGTAGAAGTCGGATTGGGACAAGACTAGTCTTGTTGGACTCGTCTTGGTGCATATTTTCATCCTGCGCCATAAAATATGGTCATGCAATTTTATCGCATAATTAGATGGGATACGTCGAGACAAGAAAAACAAGCCTTCGCATAGCTCTCTACGATGCTCCGTTCGCGAGATATGAATTTTTTAAGTATTTGTTGGTTAAACAATTTGTAGCTTAACTAATGGATTTCTCAGCTTGTAGAAGTCGGATTGGGACAAGACTAGTCTCGTTGGAATCGTCTTGGTGCATATTTTCATCCTGCACCAAAAAATATGGTCATGCAATTTTATCGCATAATTAGATGAGATACGTCGAGACAAGAAAAACAAGCCTTCGCATAGCTCTCTACGATGCTCCGTTCGCGAGATATGAATTTTTTAAGTATTTGTTGGTTAAACAATTTGTAGCTTAACTAATGGGTTTCTCAGCTTGTAGAAGTCGGATTGGGACAAGACTAGTCTTGTTGGACTCGTCTTGGTGCATATTTTCATCCTGCGCCATAAAATATGGTCATGCAATTTTATCGCATAATTAGATGGGATACGTCGAGACAAGAAAAACAAGCCTTCGCATAGCTCTCTACGATGCTCCGTTCGCGAGATATGAATTTTTTAAGTATTTGTTGGTTATACAATTTGTAGCTTAACTAATGGATTTCTCAGCTTGTAGAAGTCGGATTGGAACAAGACTAGTCTCGTTGGACTCGTCTTGGTGCATATTTTCATCCTGCGCCAAAAAATATGGTCATGCAATCATATCGCATAATTGGATGGGATACGTCGAGACAAGAAAAACATGCCTTCGCATAGCTCTCTACGATGCTCCGTTCGCGAGATATGAATTTTTTAAGTATTTGTTGGTTAAACAATTTGTATTTTAACTAATGAATTTCTCAGCTTGTAGAAGTCGGATTGGGACAAGACTAGTCTCGTTGGAATCGTCTTGGTGCATATTTTCATCCTGCACCAAAAAATATAGTCATGCTATTTTATCGCATAATTAGATGGGATACGTCGAGACAAGAAAAACAAGCCTTCGCATAGCTCTCTACGATGCTCCGTTCGCGAGATATGAATTTTTTAAGTATTTGTTGGTTAAACAATTTGTAGCTTAACTAATGAATTTCTCAGCTTGTAGAAGTCGGATTGGGACAAGACTAGTCTCGTTGGAATCGTCTTGGTGCATATTTTCATCCTGCACCAAAAAATATGGTCATGCAATTTTATCGCATAATTAGATGGGATACGTCGAGACAAGAAAAACAAGCCTTCGCATAGCTCTCTACGATGCTCCGTTCGCGAGATATGAATTTTTTAAGTATTTGTTGGTTAAACAATTTGTAGCTTAACTAATGGATTTCTCAGCTTGTAGAAGTCGGATTGGGACAAGACTAGTCTCGTTGGAATCGTCTTGGTGCATATTTTCATCCTGCACCAAAAAATATGGTCATGCAATTTTATCGCATAATTAGATGGGATACGTCGAGACAAGAAAAACAAGCCTTCGCATAGCTCTCTACTATAATCCGTTCGCGAGATATGAATTTTTTAAGTATTTGTTGGTTAAACAATTTGTAGCTTAACTAATGGATTTCTCAGCTTGTAGAAATCGGATTGGGACAAGACTAGTCTCGTTGGACTCGTCTTGGTGCATATTTTCATCCTGCACCAAAAAATATGGTCATGCAATTTTATCGCATAATTAGATGGGATACGTCGATACAAGAAAAACAAGCCTTCGCATAGCTCTCTACTATAATCCGTTCGCGAGATATGAATTTTTTAAGTATTTGTTGGTTATACAATTTGTAGCTTAACTAATGGATTTCTCAGCTTGTAGAAGTCGGATTGGAACAAGACTAGTCTCGTTGGACTCGTCTTGGTGCATATTTTCATCCTGCGCCAAAAAATATGGTCATGCAATCATATCGCATAATTGGATGGGATACGTCGAGACAAGAAAAACAAGCCTTCGCATAGCTCTCTACGATGCTCCGTTCGCGAGATATGAATTTTTTAAGTATTTGTTGGTTAAACAATTTGTAGCTTAACTAATGGATTTCTCAGCTTGTAGAAGTCGGATTGGGACAAGACTAGTCTTGTTGGACTCGTCTTGGTGCATATTTTCATCCTGCGCCATAAAATATGGTCATGCAATTTTATCGCATAATTAGATGGGATACGTCGAGACAAGAAAAACAAGCCTTCGCATAGCTCTCTACTATAATCCGTTCGCGAGATATGAATTTTTTAAGTATTTGTTGGTTAAACAATTTGTAGCTTAACTAATGGATTTCTCAGCTTGTAGAAATCGGATTGGGACAAGACTAGTCTCGTTGGACTCGTCTTGGTGCATATTTTCATCCTGCACCATAAAATATGGTCATGCTATTTTATCGCATAATTAGATGGGATACGTCGAGACAAGAAAAACAAGCCTTCGCATAGCTCTCTACTATAATCCGTTCGCGAGATATGAATTTTTTAAGTATTTGTTGGTTAAACAATTTGTAGCTTAACTAATGGATTTCTCAGCTTGTAGAAGTCGGATTGGGACAAGACTAGTCTCGTTGGACTCGTCTTGGTGCATATTTTCATCCTGCGCCAAAAAATATGGTCATGCAATCATATCGCATAATTGGATGGGATACGTCGAGACAAGAAAAACAAGCCTTCGCATAGCTCTCTACGATGCTCCGTTCGCGAGATATGAATTTTTTAAGTATTTGTTGGTTAAACAATTTGTAGCTTAACTAATGGATTTCTCAGCTTGTAGAAATCGGATTGGGACAAGACTAGTCTCGTTGGACTCGTCTTGGTGCATATTTTCATCCTGCACCAAAAAATATGGTCATGCAATTTTATCGCATAATTAGATGGGATACGTCGATACAAGAAAAACAAGCCTTCGCATAGCTCTCTACTATAATCCGTTCGCGAGATATGAATTTTTTAAGTATTTGTTGGTTATACAATTTGTAGCTTAACTAATGGATTTCTCAGCTTGTAGAAGTCGGATTGGAACAAGACTAGTCTCGTTGGACTCGTCTTGGTGCATATTTTCATCCTGCGCCAAAAAATATGGTCATGCAATCATATCGCATAATTGGATGGGATACGTCGAGACAAGAAAAACAAGCCTTCGCATAGCTCTCTACTATAATCCGTTCGCGAGATATGAATTTTTTAAGTATTTGTTGGTTAAACAATTTGTAGCTTAACTAATGGATTTCTCAGCTTGTAGAAGTCGGATTGGGACAAGACTAGTCTTGTTGGACTCGTCTTGGTGCATATTTTCATCCTGCGCCATAAAATATGGTCATGCAATTTTATCGCATAATTAGATGGGATACGTCGAGACAAGAAAAACAAGCCTTCGCATAGCTCTCTACGATGCTCCGTTCGCGAGATATGAATTTTTTAAGTATTTGTTGGTTAAACAATTTGTAGCTTAACTAATGGATTTCTCAGCTTGTAGAAATCGGATTGGGACAAGACTAGTCTCGTTGGACTCGTCTTGGTGCATATTTTCATCCTGCGCCATAAAATATGGTCATGCAATTTTATCGCATAATTAGATGGGATACGTCGAGACAAGAAAAACAAGCCTTCGCATAGCTCTCTACGATGCTCCGTTCGCGAGATATGAATTTTTTAAGTATTTGTTGGTTAAACAATTTGTAGCTTAACTAATGGATTTCTCAGCTTGTAGAAGTCGGATTGGGACAAGACTAGTCTCGTTGGAATCGTCTTGGTGCATATTTTCATCCTGCACCAAAAAATATGGTCATGCAATTTTATCGCATAATTAGATGGGATACGTCGAGACAAGAAAAACAAGCCTTCGCATAGCTCTCTACTATAATCCGTTCGCGAGATATGAATTTTTTAAGTATTTGTTGGTTAAACAATTTGTAGCTTAACTAATGGATTTCTCAGCTTGTAGAAATCGGATTGGGACAAGACTAGTCTCGTTGGACTCGTCTTGGTGCATATTTTCATCCTGCACCAAAAAATATGGTCATGCAATTTTATCGCATAATTAGATGGGATACGTCGATACAAGAAAAACAAGCCTTCGCATAGCTCTCTACTATAATCCGTTCGCGAGATATGAATTTTTTAAGTATTTGTTGGTTATACAATTTGTAGCTTAACTAATGGATTTCTCAGCTTGTAGAAGTCGGATTGGAACAAGACTAGTCTCGTTGGACTCGTCTTGGTGCATATTTTCATCCTGCGCCAAAAAATATGGTCATGCAATCATATCGCATAATTGGATGGGATACGTCGAGACAAGAAAAACAAGCCTTCGCATAGCTCTCTACGATGCTCCGTTCGCGAGATATGAATTTTTTAAGTATTTGTTGGTTAAACAATTTGTAGCTTAACTAATGGATTTCTCAGCTTGTAGAAGTCGGATTGGGACAAGACTAGTCTTGTTGGACTCGTCTTGGTGCATATTTTCATCCTGCGCCATAAAATATGGTCATGCAATTTTATCGCATAATTAGATGGGATACGTCGAGACAAGAAAAACAAGCCTTCGCATAGCTCTCTACTATAATCCGTTCGCGAGATATGAATTTTTTAAGTATTTGTTGGTTAAACAATTTGTAGCTTAACTAATGGATTTCTCAGCTTGTAGAAATCGGATTGGGACAAGACTAGTCTCGTTGGACTCGTCTTGGTGCATATTTTCATCCTGCACCATAAAATATGGTCATGCTATTTTATCGCATAATTAGATGGGATACGTCGAGACAAGAAAAACAAGCCTTCGCATAGCTCTCTACTATAATCCGTTCGCGAGATATGAATTTTTTAAGTATTTGTTGGTTAAACAATTTGTAGCTTAACTAATGGATTTCTCAGCTTGTAGAAGTCGGATTGGGACAAGACTAGTCTCGTTGGACTCGTCTTGGTGCATATTTTCATCCTGCGCCAAAAAATATGGTCATGCAATCATATCGCATAATTGGATGGGATACGTCGAGACAAGAAAAACAAGCCTTCGCATAGCTCTCTACGATGCTCCGTTCGCGAGATATGAATTTTTTAAGTATTTGTTGGTTAAACAATTTGTAGCTTAACTAATGGATTTCTCAGCTTGTAGAAATCGGATTGGGACAAGACTAGTCTCGTTGGACTCGTCTTGGTGCATATTTTCATCCTGCACCAAAAAATATGGTCATGCAATTTTATCGCATAATTAGATGGGATACGTCGATACAAGAAAAACAAGCCTTCGCATAGCTCTCTACTATAATCCGTTCGCGAGATATGAATTTTTTAAGTATTTGTTGGTTATACAATTTGTAGCTTAACTAATGGATTTCTCAGCTTGTAGAAGTCGGATTGGAACAAGACTAGTCTCGTTGGACTCGTCTTGGTGCATATTTTCATCCTGCGCCAAAAAATATGGTCATGCAATCATATCGCATAATTGGATGGGATACGTCGAGACAAGAAAAACAAGCCTTCGCATAGCTCTCTACGATGCTCCGTTCGCGAGATATGAATTTTTTAAGTATTTGTTGGTTAAACAATTTGTAGCTTAACTAATGGATTTCTCAGCTTGTAGAAGTCGGATTGGGACAAGACTAGTCTTGTTGGACTCGTCTTGGTGCATATTTTCATCCTGCGCCATAAAATATGGTCATGCAATTTTATCGCATAATTAGATGGGATACGTCGAGACAAGAAAAACAAGCCTTCGCATAGCTCTCTACTATAATCCGTTCGCGAGATATGAATTTTTTAATTATTTGTTGGTTAAACAATTTGTAGCTTAACTAATGGATTTCTCAGCTTGTAGAAATCGGATTGGGACAAGACTAGTCTCGTTGGACTCGTCTTGGTGCATATTTTCATCCTGCACCATAAAATATGGTCATGCTATTTTATCGCATAATTAGATGGGATACGTCGAGACAAGAAAAACAAGCCTTCGCATAGCTCTCTACTATAATCCGTTCGCGAGATATGAATTTTTTAAGTATTTGTTGGTTAAACAATTTGTAGCTTAACTAATGGATTTCTCAGCTTGTAGAAGTCGGATTGGGACAAGACTAGTCTCGTTGGACTCGTCTTGGTGCATATTTTCATCCTGCGCCAAAAAATATGGTCATGCAATCATATCGCATAATTGGATGGGATACGTCGAGACAAGAAAAACAAGCCTTCGCATAGCTCTCTACGATGCTCCGTTCGCGAGATATGAATTTTTTAAGTATTTGTTGGTTAAACAATTTGTAGCTTAACTAATGGATTTCTCAGCTTGTAGAAATCGGATTGGGACAAGACTAGTCTCGTTGGACTCGTCTTGGTGCATATTTTCATCCTGCACCATAAAATATGGTCATGCAATTTTATCGCATAATTAGATGGGATACGTCGAGACAAGAAAAACAAGCCTTCGCATAGCTCTCTACTATAATCCGTTCGCGAGATATGAATTTTTTAAGTATTTGTTGGTTAAACAATTTGTAGCTTAACTAATGAATTTCTCAGCTTGTAGAAGTCGGATTGGGACAAGACTAGTCTCGTTGGAATCGTCTTGGTGCATATTTTCATCCTGCACCAAAAAATATGGTCATGCAATTTTATCGCATAATTAGATGGGATACGTCGAGACAAGAAAAACAAGCCTTCGCATAGCTCTCTACTATAATCCGTTCGCGAGATATGAATTTTTTAAGTATTTGTTGGTTAAACAATTTGTAGTTTAACTAATGGATTTCTCAGCTTGTAGAAATCGGATTGGGACAAGACTAGTCTCGTTGGACTCGTCTTGGTGCATATTTTCATCCTGCACCAAAAAATATGGTCATGCAATTTTATCGCATAATTAGATGGGATACGTCGATACAAGAAAAACAAGCCTTCGCATAGCTCTCTACTATAATCCGTTCGCGAGATATGAATTTTTTAAGTATTTGTTGGTTATACAATTTGTAGCTTAACTAATGGATTTCTCAGCTTGTAGAAGTCGGATTGGAACAAGACTAGTCTCGTTGGACTCGTCTTGGTGCATATTTTCATCCTGCGCCAAAAAATATGGTCATGCAATCATATCGCATAATTGGATGGGATACGTCGAGACAAGAAAAACAAGCCTTCGCATAGCTCTCTACGATGCTCCGTTCGCGAGATATGAATTTTTTAAGTATTTGTTGGTTAAACAATTTGTAGCTTAACTAATGGATTTCTCAGCTTGTAGAAGTCGGATTGGGACAAGACTAGTCTCGTTGGACTCGTCTTGGTGCATATTTTCATCCTGCACCAAAAAATATGGTCATGCAATTTTATCGCATAATTAGATGGGATACGTCGAGACAAGAAAAACAAGCCGTCGCATAGCTCTCTGCGATGCTCCGTTCGCGAGATATGAATTTTTTAAGTATTTGTTGGTTAAACAATTTGTAGCTTAACTAATGGATTTCTCAGCTTGTAGAAGTCGGATTGGGACAAGACTAGTCTCGTTGGACTCGTCTTGGTGCATATTTTCATCCTGCACCAAAAAATATGGTCATGCAATTTTATCGCATAATTAGATGGGATACGTCGAGACAAGAAAAACAAGCCTTCGCATAGCTCTCTACTATAATCCGTTCGCGAGATATGAATTTTTTAAGTATTTGTTGGTTAAACAATTTGTAGCTTAACTAATGAATTTCTCAGCTTGTAGAAGTCGGATTGGGACAAGACTAGTCTCGTTGGAATCGTCTTGGTGCATATTTTCATCCTGCACCAAAAAATATGGTCATGCAATTTTATCGCATAATTAGATGGGATACGTCGAGACAAGAAAAACAAGCCTTCGCATAGCTCTCTACGATGCTCCGTTCGCGAGATATGAATTTTTTAAGTATTTGTTGGTTAAACAATTTGTAGCTTAACTAATGAATTTCTCAGCTTGTAGAAGTCGGATTGGGACAAGACTAGTCTCGTTGGAATCGTCTTGGTGCATATTTTCATCCTGCACCAAAAAATATGGTCATGCAATTTTATCGCATAATTAGATGGGATACGTCGAGACAAGAAAAACAAGCCTTCGCATAGCTCTCTACTATAATCCGTTCGCGAGATATGAATTTTTTAAGTATTTGTTGGTTAAACAATTTGTAGCTTAACTAATGGATTTCTCAGCTTGTAGAAGTCGGATTGGGACAAGACTAGTCTTGTTGGACTCGTCTTGGTGCATATTTTCATCCTGCGCCATAAAATATGGTCATGCAATTTTATCGCATAATTAGATGGGATACGTCGAGACAAGAAAAACAAGCCTTCGCATAGCTCTCTACGATGCTCCGTTCGCGAGATATGAATTTTTTAAGTATTTGTTGGTTAAACAATTTGTAGCTTAACTAATGGATTTCTCAGCTTGTAGAAGTCGGATTGGGACAAGACTAGTCTCGTTGGAATCGTCTTGGTGCATATTTTCATCCTGCACCAAAAAATATGGTCATGCAATTTTATCGCATAATTAGATGGGATACGTCGAGACAAGAAAAACAAGCCTTCGCATAGCTCTCTACGATGCTCCGTTCGCGAGATATGAATTTTTTAAGTATTTGTTGGTTAAACAATTTGTAGCTTAACTAATGGGTTTCTCAGCTTGTAGAAGTCGGATTGGGACAAGACTAGTCTTGTTGGACTCGCCTTGGTGCATATTTTCATCCTGCGCCATAAAATATGGTCATGCAATTTTATCGCATAATTAGATGGGATACGTCGAGACAAGAAAAACAAGCCTTCGCATAGCTCTCTACGATGCTCCGTTCGCGAGATATGAATTTTTTAAGTATTTGTTGGTTATACAATTTGTAGCTTAACTAATGGATTTCTCAGCTTGTAGAAGTCGGATTGGAACAAGACTAGTCTCGTTGGACTCGTCTTGGTGCATATTTTCATCCTGCGCCAAAAAATATGGTCATGCAATCATATCGCATAATTGGATGGGATACGTCGAGACAAGAAAAACATGCCTTCGCATAGCTCTCTACGATGCTCCGTTCGCGAGATATGAATTTTTTAAGTATTTGTTGGTTAAACAATTTGTATTTTAACTAATGAATTTCTCAGCTTGTAGAAGTCGGATTGGGACAAGACTAGTCTCGTTGGAATCGTCTTGGTGCATATTTTCATCCTGCACCAAAAAATATGGTCATGCTATTTTATCGCATAATTAGATGGGATACGTCGAGACAAGAAAAACAAGCCTTCGCATAGCTCTCTACGATGCTCCGTTCGCGAGATATGAATTTTTTAAGTATTTGTTGGTTAAACAATTTGTAGCTTAACTAATGAATTTCTCAGCTTGTAGAAGTCGGATTGGGACAAGACTAGTCTCGTTGGAATCGTCTTGGTGCATATTTTCATCCTGCACCAAAAAATATGGTCATGCAATTTTATCGCATAATTAGATGGGATACGTCGAGACAAGAAAAACAAGCCTTCGCATAGCTCTCTACTATAATCCGTTCGCGAGATATGAATTTTTTAAGTATTTGTTGGTTAAACAATTTGTAGCTTAACTAATGGATTTCTCAGCTTGTAGAAGTCGGATTGGGACAAGACTAGTCTTGTTGGACTCGTCTTGGTGCATATTTTCATCCTGCGCCATAAAATATGGTCATGCAATTTTATCGCATAATTAGATGGGATACGTCGAGACAAGAAAAACAAGCCTTCGCATAGCTCTCTACGATGCTCCGTTCGCGAGATATGAATTTTTTAAGTATTTGTTGGTTAAACAATTTGTAGCTTAACTAATGGATTTCTCAGCTTGTAGAAATCGGATTGGGACAAGACTAGTCTCGTTGGACTCGTCTTGGTGCATATTTTCATCCTGCGCCATAAAATATGGTCATGCAATTTTATCGCATAATTAGATGGGATACGTCGAGACAAGAAAAACAAGCCTTCGCATAGCTCTCTACGATGCTCCGTTCGCGAGATATGAATTTTTTAAGTATTTGTTGGTTAAACAATTTGTAGCTTAACTAATGGATTTCTCAGCTTGTAGAAGTCGGATTGGGACAAGACTAGTCTCGTTGGAATCGTCTTGGTGCATATTTTCATCCTGCACCAAAAAATATGGTCATGCAATTTTATCGCATAATTAGATGGGATACGTCGAGACAAGAAAAACAAGCCTTCGCATAGCTCTCTACTATAATCCGTTCGCGAGATATGAATTTTTTAAGTATTTGTTGGTTAAACAATTTGTAGCTTAACTAATGGATTTCTCAGCTTGTAGAAATCGGATTGGGACAAGACTAGTCTCGTTGGACTCGTCTTGGTGCATATTTTCATCCTGCACCAAAAAATATGGTCATGCAATTTTATCGCATAATTAGATGGGATACGTCGATACAAGAAAAACAAGCCTTCGCATAGCTCTCTACTATAATCCGTTCGCGAGATATGAATTTTTTAAGTATTTGTTGGTTATACAATTTGTAGCTTAACTAATGGATTTCTCAGCTTGTAGAAGTCGGATTGGAACAAGACTAGTCTCGTTGGACTCGTCTTGGTGCATATTTTCATCCTGCGCCAAAAAATATGGTCATGCAATCATATCGCATAATTGGATGGGATACGTCGAGACAAGAAAAACAAGCCTTCGCATAGCTCTCTACGATGCTCCGTTCGCGAGATATGAATTTTTTAAGTATTTGTTGGTTAAACAATTTGTAGCTTAACTAATGGATTTCTCAGCTTGTAGAAGTCGGATTGGGACAAGACTAGTCTTGTTGGACTCGTCTTGGTGCATATTTTCATCCTGCGCCATAAAATATGGTCATGCAATTTTATCGCATAATTAGATGGGATACGTCGAGACAAGAAAAACAAGCCTTCGCATAGCTCTCTACTATAATCCGTTCGCGAGATATGAATTTTTTAAGTATTTGTTGGTTAAACAATTTGTAGCTTAACTAATGGATTTCTCAGCTTGTAGAAATCGGATTGGGACAAGACTAGTCTCGTTGGACTCGTCTTGGTGCATATTTTCATCCTGCACCATAAAATATGGTCATGCTATTTTATCGCATAATTAGATGGGATACGTCGAGACAAGAAAAACAAGCCTTCGCATAGCTCTCTACTATAATCCGTTCGCGAGATATGAATTTTTTAAGTATTTGTTGGTTAAACAATTTGTAGCTTAACTAATGGATTTCTCAGCTTGTAGAAGTCGGATTGGGACAAGACTAGTCTCGTTGGACTCGTCTTGGTGCATATTTTCATCCTGCGCCAAAAAATATGGTCATGCAATCATATCGCATAATTGGATGGGATACGTCGAGACAAGAAAAACAAGCCTTCGCATAGCTCTCTACGATGCTCCGTTCGCGAGATATGAATTTTTTAAGTATTTGTTGGTTAAACAATTTGTAGCTTAACTAATGGATTTCTCAGCTTGTAGAAATCGGATTGGGACAAGACTAGTCTCGTTGGACTCGTCTTGGTGCATATTTTCATCCTGCACCAAAAAATATGGTCATGCAATTTTATCGCATAATTAGATGGGATACGTCGATACAAGAAAAACAAGCCTTCGCATAGCTCTCTACTATAATCCGTTCGCGAGATATGAATTTTTTAAGTATTTGTTGGTTATACAATTTGTAGCTTAACTAATGGATTTCTCAGCTTGTAGAAGTCGGATTGGAACAAGACTAGTCTCGTTGGACTCGTCTTGGTGCATATTTTCATCCTGCGCCAAAAAATATGGTCATGCAATCATATCGCATAATTGGATGGGATACGTCGAGACAAGAAAAACAAGCCTTCGCATAGCTCTCTACGATGCTCCGTTCGCGAGATATGAATTTTTTAAGTATTTGTTGGTTAAACAATTTGTAGCTTAACTAATGGATTTCTCAGCTTGTAGAAGTCGGATTGGGACAAGACTAGTCTTGTTGGACTCGTCTTGGTGCATATTTTCATCCTGCGCCATAAAATATGGTCATGCAATTTTATCGCATAATTAGATGGGATACGTCGAGACAAGAAAAACAAGCCTTCGCATAGCTCTCTACTATAATCCGTTCGCGAGATATGAATTTTTTAATTATTTGTTGGTTAAACAATTTGTAGCTTAACTAATGGATTTCTCAGCTTGTAGAAATCGGATTGGGACAAGACTAGTCTCGTTGGACTCGTCTTGGTGCATATTTTCATCCTGCACCATAAAATATGGTCATGCTATTTTATCGCATAATTAGATGGGATACGTCGAGACAAGAAAAACAAGCCTTCGCATAGCTCTCTACTATAATCCGTTCGCGAGATATGAATTTTTTAAGTATTTGTTGGTTAAACAATTTGTAGCTTAACTAATGGATTTCTCAGCTTGTAGAAGTCGGATTGGGACAAGACTAGTCTCGTTGGACTCGTCTTGGTGCATATTTTCATCCTGCGCCAAAAAATATGGTCATGCAATCATATCGCATAATTGGATGGGATACGTCGAGACAAGAAAAACAAGCCTTCGCATAGCTCTCTACGATGCTCCGTTCGCGAGATATGAATTTTTTAAGTATTTGTTGGTTAAACAATTTGTAGCTTAACTAATGGATTTCTCAGCTTGTAGAAATCGGATTGGGACAAGACTAGTCTCGTTGGACTCGTCTTGGTGCATATTTTCATCCTGCACCATAAAATATGGTCATGCAATTTTATCGCATAATTAGATGGGATACGTCGAGACAAGAAAAACAAGCCTTCGCATAGCTCTCTACTATAATCCGTTCGCGAGATATGAATTTTTTAAGTATTTGTTGGTTAAACAATTTGTAGCTTAACTAATGAATTTCTCAGCTTGTAGAAGTCGGATTGGGACAAGACTAGTCTCGTTGGAATCGTCTTGGTGCATATTTTCATCCTGCACCAAAAAATATGGTCATGCAATTTTATCGCATAATTAGATGGGATACGTCGAGACAAGAAAAACAAGCCTTCGCATAGCTCTCTACTATAATCCGTTCGCGAGATATGAATTTTTTAAGTATTTGTTGGTTAAACAATTTGTAGTTTAACTAATGGATTTCTCAGCTTGTAGAAATCGGATTGGGACAAGACTAGTCTCGTTGGACTCGTCTTGGTGCATATTTTCATCCTGCACCAAAAAATATGGTCATGCAATTTTATCGCATAATTAGATGGGATACGTCGATACAAGAAAAACAAGCCTTCGCATAGCTCTCTACTATAATCCGTTCGCGAGATATGAATTTTTTAAGTATTTGTTGGTTATACAATTTGTAGCTTAACTAATGGATTTCTCAGCTTGTAGAAGTCGGATTGGAACAAGACTAGTCTCGTTGGACTCGTCTTGGTGCATATTTTCATCCTGCGCCAAAAAATATGGTCATGCAATCATATCGCATAATTGGATGGGATACGTCGAGACAAGAAAAACAAGCCTTCGCATAGCTCTCTACGATGCTCCGTTCGCGAGATATGAATTTTTTAAGTATTTGTTGGTTAAACAATTTGTAGCTTAACTAATGGATTTCTCAGCTTGTAGAAGTCGGATTGGGACAAGACTAGTCTCGTTGGACTCGTCTTGGTGCATATTTTCATCCTGCACCAAAAAATATGGTCATGCAATTTTATCGCATAATTAGATGGGATACGTCGAGACAAGAAAAACAAGCCTTCGCATAGCTCTCTACTATAATCCGTTCGCGAGATATGAATTTTTTAAGTATTTGTTGGTTAAACAATTTGTATTTTAACTAATGAATTTCTCAGCTTGTAGAAGTTGGATTGGGACAAGACTAGTCTCGTTGGAATCGTCTTGGTGCATATTTTCATCCTGCACCAAAAAATATAGTCATGCTATTTTATCGCATAATTAGATGGGATACGTCGAGACAAGAAAAACAAGCCTTCGCATAGCTCTCTACGATGCTCCGTTCGCGAGATATGAATTTTTTAAGTATTTGTTGGTTAAACAATTTGTAGCTTAACTAATGGATTTCTCAGCTTGTAGAAGTCGGATTGGGACAAGACTAGTCTCGTTGGACTCGTCTTGGTGCATATTTTCATCCTGCACCAAAAAATATGGTCATGCAATTTTATCGCATAATTAGATGGGATACGTCGAGACAAGAAAAACAAGCCTTCGCATAGCTCTCTACTATAATCCGTTCGCGAGATATGAATTTTTTAAGTATTTGTTGGTTAAACAATTTGTAGCTTAACTAATGGATTTCTCAGCTTGTAGAAGTCGGATTGGGACAAGACTAGTCTCGTTGGACTCGTCTTGGTGCATATTTTCATCCTGCGCCAAAAAATATGGTCATGCAATCATATCGCATAATTGGATGGGATACGTCGAGACAAGAAAAACAAGCCTTCGCATAGCTCTCTACGATGCTCCGTTCGCGAGATATGAATTTTTTAAGTATTTGTTGGTTAAACAATTTGTAGCTTAACTAATGGATTTCTCAGCTTGTAGAAGTCGGATTGGGACAAGACTAGTCTTGTTGGACTCGTCTTGGTGCATATTTTCATCCTGCGCCATAAAATATGGTCATGCAATTTTATCGCATAATTAGATGGGATACGTCGAGACAAGAAAAACAAGCCTTCGCATAGCTCTCTACGATGCTCCGTTCGCGAGATATGAATTTTTTAAGTATTTGTTGGTTAAACAATTTGTAGCTTAACTAATGGATTTCTCAGCTTGTAGAAATCGGATTGGGACAAGACTAGTCTCGTTGGACTCGTCTTGGTGCATATTTTCATCCTGCACCAAAAAATATGGTCATGCAATTTTATCGCATAATTAGATGGGATACGTCGATACAAGAAAAACAAGCCTTCGCATAGCTCTCTACTATAATCCGTTCGCGAGATATGAATTTTTTAAGTATTTGTTGGTTATACAATTTGTAGCTTAACTAATGGATTTCTCAGCTTGTAGAAGTCGGATTGGAACAAGACTAGTCTCGTTGGACTCGTCTTGGTGCATATTTTCATCCTGCGCCAAAAAATATGGTCATGCAATCATATCGCATAATTGGATGGGATACGTCGAGACAAGAAAAACAAGCCTTCGCATAGCTCTCTACTATAATCCGTTCGCGAGATATGAATTTTTTAAGTATTTGTTGGTTAAACAATTTGTAGCTTAACTAATGGATTTCTCAGCTTGTAGAAATCGGATTGGGACAAGACTAGTCTCGTTGGACTCGTCTTGGTGCATATTTTCATCCTACACCATAAAATATGGTCATGCTATTTATCGCATAATTAGATGGGATACATCGAGACAAGAAAAACAAGCCTTCGCATAGCTCTCTACTATAATCCGTTCGCGAGATTTGAATTTTTTAAGTATTTGTTGGTTAAACAATTTGTAGCTTAACTAATTGATTTCTCAGCTTGTAGAAGTCGGATTGGGACAAGAATAGTCTCGTTGGACTCGTCTTGGTGCATATTTTCATCCTGCACCAAAACATATGGTCATGCAATTATATCGCATAATTGGATGGGATACGTCGAGACAAGAAAAACAAGAGTTGCATAGCTCTCTACGATGCTCCGTTCGCGAGATATGAATTTTTTAAGTATTTGTTGGTTAAACAATTTGTAGCTTAACTAATGGATTTCTCAGCTTGTAGAAGTCGGATTGGGACAAGACTAGTCTCGTTGGACTCGTCTTGGTGCATATTTTCATCCTGCACCAAAAAATATGGTCATGCAATTTTATCGCATAATTAGATGGGATACGTCGAGACAAGAAAAACAAGCCTTCGCATAGCTCTCTACTATAATCCGTTCGCGAGATATGAATTTTTTAAGTATTTGTTGGTTAAACAATTTGTATTTTAACTAATGAATTTCTCAGCTTGTAGAAGTCGGATTGGGACAAGACTAGTCTCGTTGGAATCGTCTTGGTGCATATTTTCATCCTGCACCAAAAAATATAGTCATGCTATTTTATCGCATAATTAGATGGGATACGTCGAGACAAGAAAAACAAGCCTTCGCATAGCTCTCTACGATGCTCCGTTCGCGAGATATGAATTTTTTAAGTATTTGTTGGTTAAACAATTTGTAGCTTAACTAATGGATTTCTCAGCTTGTAGAAGTCGGATTGGGACAAGACTAGTCTCGTTGGACTCGTCTTGGTGCATATTTTCATCCTGCACCAAAAAATATGGTCATGCAATTTTATCGCATAATTAGATGGGATACGTCGAGACAAGAAAAACAAGCCTTCGCATAGCTCTCTACTATAATCCGTTCGCGAGATATGAATTTTTTAAGTATTTGTTGGTTAAACAATTTGTAGCTTTTAACTAATGAATTTCTCAGCTTGTAGAAGTCGGATTGGGACAAGACTAGTCTCGTTGGAATCGTCTTGGTGCATATTTTCATCCTGCACCAAAAAATATGGTCATGCAATTTTATCGCATAATTAGATGGGATACGTCGAGACAAGAAAAACAAGCCTTCGCATAGCTCTCTACTATAATCCGTTCGCGAGATATGAATTTTTTAAGTATTTGTTGGTTAAACAATTTGTAGCTTAACTAATGGATTTCTCAGCTTGTAGAAATCGGATTGGGACAAGACTAGTCTCGTTGGACTCGTCTTGGTGCATATTTTCATCCTGCACCATAAAATATGGTCATGCTATTTTATCGCATAATTAGATGGGATACGTCGACACAAGAAAAACAAGCCTTCGCATAGCTCTCTACTATAATCCGTTCGCGAGATATGAATTTTTTAAGTGTTTGTTGGTTAAACAATTTGTAGCTTAACTAATGGATTTCTCAGCTTGTAGAAGTCGGATTGGGACAAGACTAGTCTCGTTGGACTCGTCTTGGTGCATATTTTCATCCTGCACCAAAAAATATGGTCATGCAATTTTATGGCATAATTAGATGGGATACGTCGAGACAAGAAAAACAAGCCTTCGCATAGCTCTCTACTATAATCCGTTCGCGAGATATGAATTTTTTAAGTATTTGTTGGTTAAACAATTTGTAGTTTAACTAATGGATTTCTCAGCTTGTAGAAATCGGATTGGGACAAGACTAGTCTCGTTGGACTCGTCTTGGTGCATATTTTCATCCTGCACCAAAAAATATGGTCATGCAATTTTATCGCATAATTAGATGGGATACGTCGATACAAGAAAAACAAGCCTTCGCATAGCTCTCTACTATAATCCGTTCGCGAGATATGAATTTTTTAAGTATTTGTTGGTTATACAATTTGTAGCTTAACTAATGGATTTCTCAGCTTGTAGAAGTCGGATTGGAACAAGACTAGTCTCGTTGGACTCGTCTTGGTGCATATTTTCATCCTGCGCCAAAAAATATGGTCATGCAATCATATCGCATAATTGGATGGGATACGTCGAGACAAGAAAAACAAGCCTTCGCATAGCTCTCTACGATGCTCCGTTCGCGAGATATGAATTTTTTAAGTATTTGTTGGTTAAACAATTTGTAGCTTAACTAATGGATTTCTCAGCTTGTAGAAGTCGGATTGGGACAAGACTAGTCTCGTTGGACTCGTCTTGGTGCATATTTTCATCCTGCACCAAAAAATATGGTCATGCAATTTTATCGCATAATTAGATGGGATACGTCGAGACAAGAAAAACAAGCCTTCGCATAGCTCTCTACTATAATCCGTTCGCGAGATATGAATTTTTTAAGTATTTGTTGGTTAAACAATTTGTATTTTAACTAATGAATTTCTCAGCTTGTAGAAGTCGGATTGGGACAAGACTAGTCTCGTTGGAATCGTCTTGGTGCATATTTTCATCCTGCACCAAAAAATATAGTCATGCTATTTTATCGCATAATTAGATGGGATACGTCGAGACAAGAAAAACAAGCCTTCGCATAGCTCTCTACGATGCTCCGTTCGCGAGATATGAATTTTTTAAGTATTTGTTGGTTAAACAATTTGTAGCTTAACTAATGGATTTCTCAGCTTGTAGAAGTCGGATTGGGACAAGACTAGTCTCGTTGGACTCGTCTTGGTGCATATTTTCATCCTGCACCAAAAAATATGGTCATGCAATTTTATCGCATAATTAGATGGGATACGTCGAGACAAGAAAAACAAGCCTTCGCATAGCTCTCTACTATAATCCGTTCGCGAGATATGAATTTTTTAAGTATTTGTTGGTTAAACAATTTGTAGCTTTTAACTAATGAATTTCTCAGCTTGTAGAAGTCGGATTGGGACAAGACTAGTCTCGTTGGAATCGTCTTGGTGCATATTTTCATCCTGCACCAAAAAATATGGTCATGCAATTTTATCGCATAATTAGATGGGATACGTCGAGACAAGAAAAACAAGCCTTCGCATAGCTCTCTACTATAATCCGTTCGCGAGATATGAATTTTTTAAGTATTTGTTGGTTAAACAATTTGTAGCTTAACTAATGGATTTCTCAGCTTGTAGAAATCGGATTGGGACAAGACTAGTCTCGTTGGACTCGTCTTGGTGCATATTTTCATCCTGCACCATAAAATATGGTCATGCTATTTTATCGCATAATTAGATGGGATACGTCGAGACAAGAAAAACAAGCCTTCGCATAGCTCTCTACTATAATCCGTTCGCGAGATATGAATTTTTTAAGTATTTGTTGGTTAAACAATTTGTAGCTTAACTAATGGATTTCTCAGCTTGTAGAAATCGGATTGGGCAAGACTAGTCTCGTTGGACTCGTCTTGGTGCATATTTTCATCCTGCACCAAAAAATATGGTCATGCAATTTTATCGCATAATTAGATGGGATACGTCGAGACAAGAAAAACAAGCCTTCGCATAGCTCTCTACTATAATCCGTTCGCGAGATATGAATTTTTTAAGTATTTGTTGGTTAAACAATTTGTAGCTTAACTAATGGATTTCTCAGCTTGTAGAAATCGGATTGGGACAAGACTAGTCTCGTTGGACTCGTCTTGGTGCATATTTTCATCCTGCACCATAAAATATGGTCATGCTATTTTATCGCATAATTAGATGGGATACGTCGACACAAGAAAAACAAGCCTTCGCATAGCTCTCTACTATAATCCGTTCGCGAGATATGAATTTTTTAAGTGTTTGTTGGTTAAACAATTTGTAGCTTAACTAATGGATTTCTCAGCTTGTAGAAGTCGGATTGGGACAAGACTAGTCTCGTTGGACTCGTCTTGGTGCATATTTTCATCCTGCACCAAAAAATATGGTCATGCAATTTTATCGCATAATTAGATTGGATACGTCGAGACAAGAAAAACAAGCCTTCGCATAGCTCTCTACTATGATCCGTTCGCGAGATATGAATTTTTTAAGTATTTGTTGGTTAAACAATTTGTAGCTTAACTAATGAATTTCTCAGCTTGTAGAAGTCGGATTGGGACAAGACTAGTCTCGTTGGAATCGTCTTGGTGCATATTTTCATCCTGCACCAAAAAATATGGTCATGCAATTTTATCGCATAATTAGATGGGATACGTCGAGACAAGAAAAACAAGCCTTCGCATAGCTCTCTACTATAATCCGTTCGCGAGATATGAATTTTTTAAGTATTTGTTGGTTATACAATTTGTAGCTTAACTAATGGATTTCTCAGCTTGTAGAAGTCGGATTGGAACAAGACTAGTCTCGTTGGACTCGTCTTGGTGCATATTTTCATCCTGCGCCAAAAAATATGGTCATGCAATCATATCGCATAATTGGATGGGATACGTCGAGACAAGAAAAACAAGCCTTCGCATAGCTCTCTACGATGCTCCGTTCGCGAGATATGAATTTTTTAAGTATTTGTTGGTTAAACAATTTGTAGCTTAACTAATGGATTTCTCAGCTTGTAGAAGTCGGATTGGGACAAGACTAGTCTCGTTGGACTCGTCTTGGTGCATATTTTCATCCTGCACCAAAAAATATGGTCATGCAATTTTATCGCATAATTAGATGGGATACGTCGAGACAAGAAAAACAAGCCTTCGCATAGCTCTCTACTATAATCCGTTCGCGAGATATGAATTTTTTAAGTATTTGTTGGTTAAACAATTTGTATTTTAACTAATGAATTTCTCAGCTTGTAGAAGTCGGATTGGGACAAGACTAGTCTCGTTGGAATCGTCTTGGTGCATATTTTCATCCTGCACCAAAAAATATAGTCATGCTATTTTATCGCATAATTAGATGGGATACGTCGAGACAAGAAAAACAAGCCTTCGCATAGCTCTCTACGATGCTCCGTTCGCGAGATATGAATTTTTTAAGTATTTGTTGGTTAAACAATTTGTAGCTTAACTAATGGATTTCTCAGCTTGTAGAAGTCGGATTGGGACAAGACTAGTCTCGTTGGACTCGTCTTGGTGCATATTTTCATCCTGCACCAAAAAATATGGTCATGCAATTTTATCGCATAATTAGATGGGATACGTCGAGACAAGAAAAACAAGCCTTCGCATAGCTCTCTACTATAATCCGTTCGCGAGATATGAATTTTTTAAGTATTTGTTGGTTAAACAATTTGTAGCTTTTAACTAATGAATTTCTCAGCTTGTAGAAGTCGGATTGGGACAAGACTAGTCTCGTTGGAATCGTCTTGGTGCATATTTTCATCCTGCACCAAAAAATATGGTCATGCAATTTTATCGCATAATTAGATGGGATACGTCGAGACAAGAAAAACAAGCCTTCGCATAGCTCTCTACTATAATCCGTTCGCGAGATATGAATTTTTTAAGTATTTGTTGGTTAAACAATTTGTAGCTTAACTAATGGATTTCTCAGCTTGTAGAAATCGGATTGGGACAAGACTAGTCTCGTTGGACTCGTCTTGGTGCATATTTTCATCCTGCACCATAAAATATGGTCATGCTATTTTATCGCATAATTAGATGGGATACGTCGAGACAAGAAAAACAAGCCTTCGCATAGCTCTCTACTATAATCCGTTCGCGAGATATGAATTTTTTAAGTATTTGTTGGTTAAACAATTTGTAGCTTAACTAATGGATTTCTCAGCTTGTAGAAATCGGATTGGGCAAGACTAGTCTCGTTGGACTCGTCTTGGTGCATATTTTCATCCTGCACCAAAAAATATGGTCATGCAATCATATCGCATAATTGGATGGGATACGTCGAGACAAGAAAAACAAGCCTTCGCATAGCTCTCTACGATGCTCCGTTCGCGAGATATGAATTTTTTAAGTATTTGTTGGTTAAACAATTTGTAGCTTAACTAATGGATTTCTCAGCTTGTAGAAGTCGGATTGGGACAAGACTAGTCTCGTTGGACTCGTCTTGGTGCATATTTTCATCCTGCACCAAAAAATATGGTCATGCAATTTTATCGCATAATTAGATGGGATACGTCGAGACAAGAAAAACAAGCCTTCGCATAGCTCTCTACTATAATCCGTTCGCGAGATATGAATTTTTTAAGTATTTGTTGGTTAAACAATTTGTATTTTAACTAATGAATTTCTCAGCTTGTAGAAGTCGGATTGGGACAAGACTAGTCTCGTTGGAATCGTCTTGGTGCATATTTTCATCCTGCACCAAAAAATATAGTCATGCTATTTTATCGCATAATTAGATGGGATACGTCGAGACAAGAAAAACAAGCCTTCGCATAGCTCTCTACGATGCTCCGTTCGCGAGATATGAATTTTTTAAGTATTTGTTGGTTAAACAATTTGTAGCTTAACTAATGGATTTCTCAGCTTGTAGAAGTCGGATTGGGACAAGACTAGTCTCGTTGGACTCGTCTTGGTGCATATTTTCATCCTGCACCAAAAAATATGGTCATGCAATTTTATCGCATAATTAGATGGGATACGTCGAGACAAGAAAAACAAGCCTTCGCATAGCTCTCTACTATAATCCGTTCGCGAGATATGAATTTTTTAAGTATTTGTTGGTTAAACAATTTGTAGCTTTTAACTAATGAATTTCTCAGCTTGTAGAAGTCGGATTGGGACAAGACTAGTCTCGTTGGAATCGTCTTGGTGCATATTTTCATCCTGCACCAAAAAATATGGTCATGCAATTTTATCGCATAATTAGATGGGATACGTCGAGACAAGAAAAACAAGCCTTCGCATAGCTCTCTACTATAATCCGTTCGCGAGATATGAATTTTTTAAGTATTTGTTGGTTAAACAATTTGTAGCTTAACTAATGGATTTCTCAGCTTGTAGAAATCGGATTGGGACAAGACTAGTCTCGTTGGACTCGTCTTGGTGCATATTTTCATCCTGCACCATAAAATATGGTCATGCTATTTTATCGCATAATTAGATGGGATACGTCGACACAAGAAAAACAAGCCTTCGCATAGCTCTCTACTATAATCCGTTCGCGAGATATGAATTTTTTAAGTGTTTGTTGGTTAAACAATTTGTAGCTTAACTAATGGATTTCTCAGCTTGTAGAAGTCGGATTGGGACAAGACTAGTCTCGTTGGACTCGTCTTGGTGCATATTTTCATCCTGCACCAAAAAATATGGTCATGCAATTTTATCGCATAATTAGATTGGATACGTCGAGACAAGAAAAACAAGCCTTCGCATAGCTCTCTACTATGATCCGTTCGCGAGATATGAATTTTATAAGTATTTGTTGGTTAAACAATTTGTAGCTTAACTAATGAATTTCTCAGCTTGTAGAAGTCGGATTGGGACAAGACTAGTCTCGTTGGAATCGTCTTGGTGCATATTTTCATCCTGCACCAAAAAATATGGTCATGCAATTTTATCGCATAATTAGATGGGATACGTCGAGACAAGAAAAACAAGCCTTCGCATAGCTCTCTACTATAATCCGTTCGCGAGATATGAATTTTTTAAGTATTTGTTGGTTAAACAATTTGTAGCTTAACTAATGGATTTCTCAGCTTGTAGAAATCGGATTGGGACAAGACTAGTCTCGTTAAACTCGTCTTGGTGCATATTTTCATCCTGCACCAAAAAATATGGTCATGCAATTTTATGGCATAATTAGATGGGATACGTCGATACAAGAAAAACAAGCCTTCGCATAGCTCTCTACTATAATCCGTTCGCGAGATATGAATTTTTTAAGTATTTGTTGGTTATACAATTTGTAGCTTAACTAATGGATTTCTCAGCTTGTAGAAGTCGGATTGGAACAAGACTAGTCTCGTTGGACTCGTCTTGGTGCATATTTTCATCCTGCGCCAAAAAATATGGTCATGCAATCATATCGCATAATTGGATGGGATACGTCGAGACAAGAAAAACAAGCCTTCGCATAGCTCTCTACGATGCTCCGTTCGCGAGATATGAATTTTTTAAGTATTTGTTGGTTAAACAATTTGTAGCTTAACTAATGGATTTCTCAGCTTGTAGAAGTCGGATTGGGACAAGACTAGTCTCGTTGGACTCGTCTTGGTGCATATTTTCATCCTGCACCAAAAAATATGGTCATGCAATTTTATCGCATAATTAGATGGGATACGTCGATACAAGAAAAACAAGCCTTCGCATAGCTCTCTACTATAATCCGTTCGCGAGATATGAATTTTTTAAGTATTTGTTGGTTATACAATTTGTAGCTTAACTAATGGATTTCTCAGCTTGTAGAAGTCGGATTGGGACAAGACTAGTCTCGTTGGACTCGTCTTGGTGCATATTTTCATCCTGCGCCAAAAAATATGGTCATGCAATCATATCGCATAATTGGATGGGATACGTCGAGACAAGAAAAACAAGCCTTCGCATAGCTCTCTACGATGCTCCGTTCGCGAGATATGAATTTTTTAAGTATTTGTTGGTTAAACAATTTGTAGCTTAACTAATGGATTTCTCAGCTTGTAGAAGTCGGATTGGGACAAGACTAGTCTCGTTGAACTCGTCTTGGTGCATATTTTCATCCTGCACCAAAAAATATGGTCATGCAATTTTATCGCATAATTAGATGGGATACGTCGAGACAAGAAAAACAAGCCTTCGCATAGCTCTCTACTATAATCCGTTCGCGAGATATGAATTTTTTAAGTGTTTGTTGGTTAAACAATTTGTAGCTTAACTAATGGATTTCTCAGCTTGTAGAAGTCGGATTGGGACAAGACTAGTCTCGTTGGACTCGTCTTGGTGCATATTTTCATCCTGCACCAAAAAATATGGTCATGCAATTTTATCGCATAATTAGATTGGATACGTCGAGACAAGAAAAACAAGCCTTCGCATAGCTCTCTACTATAATCCGTTCGCGAGATATGAATTTTTTAAGTATTTGTTGGTTAAACAATTTGTAGCTTAACTAATGGATTTCTCAGCTTGTAGAAATCGGATTGGGACAAGACTAGTCTCGTTGGACTCGTCTTGGTGCATATTTTCATCCTACACCATAAAATATGGTCATGCTATTTATCGCATAATTAGATGGGATACATCGAGACAAGAAAAACAAGCCTTCGCATAGCTCTCTACTATAATCCGTTCGCGAGATTTGAATTTTTTAAGTATTTGTTGGTTAAACAATTTGTAGCTTAACTAATTGATTTCTCAGCTTGTAGAAGTCGGATTGGGACAAGAATAGTCTCGTTGGACTCGTCTTGGTGCATATTTTCATCCTGCACCAAAACATATGGTCATGCAATTATATCGCATAATTGGATGGGATACGTCGAGACAAGAAAAACAAGAGTTGCATAGCTCTCTACGATGCTCCGTTCGCGAGATATGAATTTTTTAAGTATTTGTTGGTTAAACAATTTGTAGCTTAACTAATGGATTTCTCAGCTTGTAGAAGTCGGATTGGGACAAGACTAGTCTCGTTGGACTCGTCTTGGTGCATATTTTCATCCTGCACCAAAAAATATGGTCATGCAATTTTATCGCATAATTAGATGGGATACGTCGAGACAAGAAAAACAAGCCTTCGCATAGCTCTCTACTATAATCCGTTCGCGAGATATGAATTTTTTAAGTATTTGTTGGTTAAACAATTTGTATTTTAACTAATGAATTTCTCAGCTTGTAGAAGTCGGATTGGGACAAGACTAGTCTCGTTGGAATCGTCTTGGTGCATATTTTCATCCTGCACCAAAAAATATAGTCATGCTATTTTATCGCATAATTAGATGGGATACGTCGAGACAAGAAAAACAAGCCTTCGCATAGCTCTCTACGATGCTCCGTTCGCGAGATATGAATTTTTTAAGTATTTGTTGGTTAAACAATTTGTAGCTTAACTAATGGATTTCTCAGCTTGTAGAAGTCGGATTGGGACAAGACTAGTCTCGTTGGACTCGTCTTGGTGCATATTTTCATCCTGCACCAAAAAATATGGTCATGCAATTTTATCGCATAATTAGATGGGATACGTCGAGACAAGAAAAACAAGCCTTCGCATAGCTCTCTACTATAATCCGTTCGCGAGATATGAATTTTTTAAGTATTTGTTGGTTAAACAATTTGTAGCTTTTAACTAATGAATTTCTCAGCTTGTAGAAGTCGGATTGGGACAAGACTAGTCTCGTTGGAATCGTCTTGGTGCATATTTTCATCCTGCACCAAAAAATATGGTCATGCAATTTTATCGCATAATTAGATGGGATACGTCGAGACAAGAAAAACAAGCCTTCGCATAGCTCTCTACTATAATCCGTTCGCGAGATATGAATTTTTTAAGTATTTGTTGGTTAAACAATTTGTAGCTTAACTAATGGATTTCTCAGCTTGTAGAAATCGGATTGGGACAAGACTAGTCTCGTTGGACTCGTCTTGGTGCATATTTTCATCCTGCACCATAAAATATGGTCATGCTATTTTATCGCATAATTAGATGGGATACGTCGACACAAGAAAAACAAGCCTTCGCATAGCTCTCTACTATAATCCGTTCGCGAGATATGAATTTTTTAAGTGTTTGTTGGTTAAACAATTTGTAGCTTAACTAATGGATTTCTCAGCTTGTAGAAGTCGGATTGGGACAAGACTAGTCTCGTTGGACTCGTCTTGGTGCATATTTTCATCCTGCACCAAAAAATATGGTCATGCAATTTTATCGCATAATTAGATTGGATACGTCGAGACAAGAAAAACAAGCCTTCGCATAGCTCTCTACTATGATCCGTTCGCGAGATATGAATTTTTTAAGTATTTGTTGGTTAAACAATTTGTAGCTTAACTAATGAATTTCTCAGCTTGTAGAAGTCGGATTGGGACAAGACTAGTCTCGTTGGAATCGTCTTGGTGCATATTTTCATCCTGCACCAAAAAATATGGTCATGCAATTTTATCGCATAATTAGATGGGATACGTCGAGACAAGAAAAACAAGCCTTCGCATAGCTCTCTACTATAATCCGTTCGCGAGATATGAATTTTTTAAGTATTTGTTGGTTAAACAATTTGTAGCTTAACTAATGGATTTCTCAGCTTGTAGAAATCGGATTGGGACAAGACTAGTCTCGTTAAACTCGTCTTGGTGCATATTTTCATCCTGCACCAAAAAATATGGTCATGCAATTTTATGGCATAATTAGATGGGATACGTCGATACAAGAAAAACAAGCCTTCGCATAGCTCTCTACTATAATCCGTTCGCGAGATATGAATTTTTTAAGTATTTGTTGGTTATACAATTTGTAGCTTAACTAATGGATTTCTCAGCTTGTAGAAGTCGGATTGGAACAAGACTAGTCTCGTTGGACTCGTCTTGGTGCATATTTTCATCCTGCGCCAAAAAATATGGTCATGCAATCATATCGCATAATTGGATGGGATACGTCGAGACAAGAAAAACAAGCCTTCGCATAGCTCTCTACGATGCTCCGTTCGCGAGATATGAATTTTTTAAGTATTTGTTGGTTAAACAATTTGTAGCTTAACTAATGGATTTCTCAGCTTGTAGAAGTCGGATTGGGACAAGACTAGTCTCGTTGGACTCGTCTTGGTGCATATTTTCATCCTGCACCAAAAAATATGGTCATGCAATTTTATCGCATAATTAGATGGGATACGTCGATACAAGAAAAACAAGCCTTCGCATAGCTCTCTACTATAATCCGTTCGCGAGATATGAATTTTTTAAGTATTTGTTGGTTATACAATTTGTAACTTAACTAATGGATTTCTCAGCTTGTAGAAGTCGGATTGGGACAAGACTAGTCTCGTTGGACTCGTCTTGGTGCATATTTTCATCCTGCGCCAAAAAATATGGTCATGCAATCATATCGCATAATTGGATGGGATACGTCGAGACAAGAAAAACAAGCCTTCGCATAGCTCTCTACGATGCTCCGTTCGCGAGATATGAATTTTTTAAGTATTTGTTGGTTAAACAATTTGTAGCTTAACTAATGGATTTCTCAGCTTGTAGAAGTCGGATTGGGACAAGACTAGTCTCGTTGAACTCGTCTTGGTGCATATTTTCATCCTGCACCAAAAAATATGGTCATGCAATTTTATCGCATAATTAGATGGGATACGTCGAGACAAGAAAAACAAGCCTTCGCATAGCTCTCTACTATAATCCGTTCGCGAGATATGAATTTTTTAAGTGTTTGTTGGTTAAACAATTTGTAGCTTAACTAATGGATTTCTCAGCTTGTAGAAGTCGGATTGGGACAAGACTAGTCTCGTTGGACTCGTCTTGGTGCATATTTTCATCCTGCACCAAAAAATATGGTCATGCAATTTTATCGCATAATTAGATTGGATACGTCGAGACAAGAAAAACAAGCCTTCGCATAGCTCTCTACTATAATCCGTTCGCGAGATATGAATTTTTTAAGTATTTGTTGGTTAAACAATTTGTAGCATAACTAATGGATTTCTCAGCTTGTAGAAATCGGATTGGGACAAGACTAGTCTCGTTGGACTCGTCTTGGTGCATATTTTCATCCTACACCATAAAATATGGTCATGCTATTTTATCGCATAATTAGATGGGATACGTCGAGACAAGAAAAACAAGCCTTCGCATAGCTCTCTACGATGCTCCGTTCGCGAGATATGAATTTTTTAAGTATTTGTTGGTTAAACAATTTGTAGCTTAACTAATGGATTTCTCAGCTTGTAGAAGTCGGATTGGGACAAGACTAGTCTCGTTGGACTCGTCTTGGTGCATATTTTCATCCTGCACCAAAAAATATGGTCATGCAATTTTATCGCATAATTAGATGGGATACGTCGAGACAAGAAAAACAAGCCTTCGCATAGCTCTCTACTATAATCCGTTCGCGAGATATGAATTTTTTAAGTATTTGTTGGTTAAACAATTTGTAGCTTTTAACTAATGAATTTCTCAGCTTGTAGAAGTCGGATTGGGACAAGACTAGTCTCGTTGGAATCGTCTTGGTGCATATTTTCATCCTGCACCAAAAAATATGGTCATGCAATTTTATCGCATAATTAGATGGGATACGTCGAGACAAGAAAAACAAGCCTTCGCATAGCTCTCTACTATAATCCGTTCGCGAGATATGAATTTTTTAAGTATTTGTTGGTTAAACAATTTGTAGCTTAACTAATGGATTTCTCAGCTTGTAGAAATCGGATTGGGACAAGACTAGTCTCGTTGGACTCGTCTTGGTGCATATTTTCATCCTGCACCATAAAATATGGTCATGCTATTTTATCGCATAATTAGATGGGATACGTCGACACAAGAAAAACAAGCCTTCGCATAGCTCTCTACTATAATCCGTTCGCGAGATATGAATTTTTTAAGTGTTTGTTGGTTAAACAATTTGTAGCTTAACTAATGGATTTCTCAGCTTGTAGAAGTCGGATTGGGACAAGACTAGTCTCGTTGGACTCGTCTTGGTGCATATTTTCATCCTGCACCAAAAAATATGGTCATGCAATTTTATCGCATAATTAGATTGGATACGTCGAGACAAGAAAAACAAGCCTTCGCATAGCTCTCTACTATGATCCGTTCGCGAGATATGAATTTTTTAAGTATTTGTTGGTTAAACAATTTGTAGCTTAACTAATGAATTTCTCAGCTTGTAGAAGTCGGATTGGGACAAGACTAGTCTCGTTGGAATCGTCTTGGTGCATATTTTCATCCTGCACCAAAAAATATGGTCATGCAATTTTATCGCATAATTAGATGGGATACGTCGAGACAAGAAAAACAAGCCTTCGCATAGCTCTCTACTATAATCCGTTCGCGAGATATGAATTTTTTAAGTATTTGTTGGTTAAACAATTTGTAGCTTAACTAATGGATTTCTCAGCTTGTAGAAATCGGATTGGGACAAGACTAGTCTCGTTAAACTCGTCTTGGTGCATATTTTCATCCTGCACCAAAAAATATAGTCATGCAATTTTATGGCATAATTAGATGGGATACGTCGATACAAGAAAAACAAGCCTTCGCATAGCTCTCTACTATAATCCGTTCGCGAGATATGAATTTTTTAAGTATTTGTTGGTTATACAATTTGTAGCTTAACTAATGGATTTCTCAGCTTGTAGAAGTCGGATTGGAACAAGACTAGTCTCGTTGGACTCGTCTTGGTGCATATTTTCATCCTGCGCCAAAAAATATGGTCATGCAATCATATCGCATAATTGGATGGGATACGTCGAGACAAGAAAAACAAGCCTTCGCATAGCTCTCTACGATGCTCCGTTCGCGAGATATGAATTTTTTAAGTATTTGTTGGTTAAACAATTTGTAGCTTAACTAATGGATTTCTCAGCTTGTAGAAGTCGGATTGGGACAAGACTAGTCTCGTTGGACTCGTCTTGGTGCATATTTTCATCCTGCACCAAAAAATATGGTCATGCAATTTTATCGCATAATTAGATGGGATACGTCGATACAAGAAAAACAAGCCTTCGCATAGCTCTCTACTATAATCCGTTCGCGAGATATGAATTTTTTAAGTATTTGTTGGTTATACAATTTGTAGCTTAACTAATGGATTTCTCAGCTTGTAGAAGTCGGATTGGGACAAGACTAGTCTTGTTGGACTCGTCTTGGTGCATATTTTCATCCTGCGCCAAAAAATATGGTCATGCAATCATATCGCATAATTGGATGGGATACGTCGAGACAAGAAAAACAAGCCTTCGCATAGCTCTCTACGATGCTCCGTTCGCGAGATATGAATTTTTTAAGTATTTGTTGGTTAAACAATTTGTAGCTTAACTAATGGATTTCTCAGCTTGTAGAAGTCGGATTGGGACAAGACTAGTCTCGTTGAACTCGTCTTGGTGCATATTTTCATCCTGCACCAAAAAATATGGTCATGCAATTTTATCGCATAATTAGATGGGATACGTCGAGACAAGAAAAACAAGCCTTCGCATAGCTCTCTACTATAATCCGTTCGCGAGATATGAATTTTTTAAGTGTTTGTTGGTTAAACAATTTGTAGCTTAACTAATGGATTTCTCAGCTTGTAGAAGTCGGATTGGGACAAGACTAGTCTCGTTGGACTCGTCTTGGTGCATATTTTCATCCTGCACCAAAAAATATGGTCATGCAATTTTATCGCATAATTAGATTGGATACGTCGAGACAAGAAAAAGAAGCCTTCGCATAGCTCTCTACTATAATCCGTTCGCGAGATATGAATTTTTTAAGTATTTGTTGGTTAAACAATTTGTAGCATAACTAATGGATTTCTCAGCTTGTAGAAATCGGATTGGGACAAGACTAGTCTCGTTGGACTCGTCTTGGTGCATATTTTCATCCTACACCATAAAATATGGTCATGCTATTTATCGCATAATTAGATGGGATACATTGAGACAAGAAAAACAAGCCTTCGCATAGCTCTCTACTATAATCCGTTCGCGAGATTTGAATTTTTTAAGTATTTGTTGGTTAAACAATTTGTAGCTTAACTAATTGATTTCTCAGCTTGTAGAAGTCGGATTGGGACAAGAATAGTCTCGTTGGACTCGTCTTGGTGCATATTTTCATCCTGCACCAAAACATATGGTCATGCAATTATATCGCATAATTGGATGGGATACGTCGAGACAAGAAAAACAAGAGTTGCATAGCTCTCTACGATGCTCCGTTCGCGAGATATGAATTTTTTAAGTATTTGTTGGTTAAACAATTTGTAGCTTAACTAATGGATTTCTCAGCTTGTAGAAGTCGGATTGGGACAAGACTAGTCTCGTTGGACTCGTCTTGGTGCATATTTTCATCCTGCACCAAAAAATATGGTCATGCAATTTTATCGCATAATTAGATTGGATACGTCGAGACAAGAAAAACAAGCCTTCGCATAGCTCTCTACTATAATCCGTTCGCGAGATATGAATTTTTTAAGTATTTGTTGGTTAAACAATTTGTAGCTTAACTAATGAATTTCTCAGCTTGTAGAAGTCGGATTGGAACAAGACTAGTCTCGTTGGACTCGTCTTGGTGCATATTTTCATCCTGCGCCAAAAAATATGGTCATGCAATCATATCGCATAATTGGATGGGATACGTCGAGACAAGAAAAACAAGCCTTCGCATAGCTCTCTACGATGCTCCGTTCGCGAGATATGAATTTTTTAAGTATTTGTTGGTTAAACAATTTGTAGCTTAACTAATGGATTTCTCAGCTTGTAGAAGTCGGATTGGGACAAGACTAGTCTCGTTGGACTCGTCTTGGTGCATATTTTCATCCTGCACCAAAAAATATGGTCATGCAATTTTATCGCATAATTAGATGGGATACGTCGAGACAAGAAAAACAAGCCTTCGCATAGCTCTCTACTATAATCCGTTCGCGAGATATGAATTTTTTAAGTATTTGTTGGTTAAACAATTTGTATTTTAACTAATGAATTTCTCAGCTTGTAGAAGTCGGATTGGGACAAGACTAGTCTCGTTGGAATCGTCTTGGTGCATATTTTCATCCTGCACCAAAAAATATAGTCATGCTATTTTATCGCATAATTAGATGGGATACGTCGAGACAAGAAAAACAAGCCTTCGCATAGCTCTCTACGATGCTCCGTTCGCGAGATATGAATTTTTTAAGTATTTGTTGGTTAAACAATTTGTAGCTTAACTAATGGATTTCTCAGCTTGTAGAAGTCGGATTGGGACAAGACTAGTCTCGTTGGACTCGTCTTGGTGCATATTTTCATCCTGCACCAAAAAATATGGTCATGCAATTTTATCGCATAATTAGATGGGATACGTCGAGACAAGAAAAACAAGCCTTCGCATAGCTCTCTACTATAATCCGTTCGCGAGATATGAATTTTTTAAGTATTTGTTGGTTAAACAATTTGTAGCTTTTAACTAATGAATTTCTCAGCTTGTAGAAGTCGGATTGGGACAAGACTAGTCTCGTTGGAATCGTCTTGGTGCATATTTTCATCCTGCACCAAAAAATATGGTCATGCAATTTTATCGCATAATTAGATGGGATACGTCGAGACAAGAAAAACAAGCCTTCGCATAGCTCTCTACTATAATCCGTTCGCGAGATATGAATTTTTTAAGTATTTGTTGGTTAAACAATTTGTAGCTTAACTAATGGATTTCTCAGCTTGTAGAAATCGGATTGGGACAAGACTAGTCTCGTTGGACTCGTCTTGGTGCATATTTTCATCCTGCACCATAAAATATGGTCATGCTATTTTATCGCATAATTAGATGGGATACGTCGAGACAAGAAAAACAAGCCTTCGCATAGCTCTCTACTATAATCCGTTCGCGAGATATGAATTTTTTAAGTATTTGTTGGTTAAACAATTTGTAGCTTAACTAATGGATTTCTCAGCTTGTAGAAATCGGATTGGGCAAGACTAGTCTCGTTGGACTCGTCTTGGTGCATATTTTCATCCTGCACCAAAAAATATGGTCATGCAATTTTATCGCATAATTAGATGGGATACGTCGATACAAGAAAAACAAGCCTTCGCATAGCTCTCTACTATAATCCGTTCGCGAGATATGAATTTTTTAAGTATTTATTGGTTATACAATTTGTAGCTTAACTAATGGATTTCTCAGCTTGTAGAAGTCGGATTGGAACAAGACTAGTCTCGTTGGACTCGTCTTGGTGCATATTTTCATCCTGCGCCAAAAAATATGGTCATGCAATCATATCGCATAATTGGATGGGATACGTCGAGACAAGAAAAACAAGCCTTCGCATAGCTCTCTACGATGCTCCGTTCGCGAGATATGAATTTTTTAAGTATTTGTTGGTTAAACAATTTGTAGCTTAACTAATGGATTTCTCAGCTTGTAGAAGTCGGATTGGGACAAGACTAGTCTCGTTGGACTCGTCTTGGTGCATATTTTCATCCTGCACCAAAAAATATGGTCATGCAATTTTATCGCATAATTAGATGGGATACGTCGAGACAAGAAAAACAAGCCTTCGCATAGCTCTCTACTATAATCCGTTCGCGAGATATGAATTTTTTAAGTATTTGTTGGTTAAACAATTTGTATTTTAACTAATGAATTTCTCAGCTTGTAGAAGTCGGATTGGGACAAGACTAGTCTCGTTGGAATCGTCTTGGTGCATATTTTCATCCTGCACCAAAAAATATAGTCATGCTATTTTATCGCATAATTAGATGGGATACGTCGAGACAAGAAAAACAAGCCTTCGCATAGCTCTCTACGATGCTCCGTTCGCGAGATATGAATTTTTTAAGTATTTGTTGGTTAAACAATTTGTAGCTTAACTAATGGATTTCTCAGCTTGTAGAAGTCGGATTGGGACAAGACTAGTCTCGTTGGAATCGTCTTGGTGCATATTTTCATCCTGCACCAAAAAATATGGTCATGCTATTTTATCGCATAATTAGATGGGATACGTCGACACAAGAAAAACAAGCCTTCGCATAGCTCTCTACTATAATCCGTTCGCGAGATATGAATTTTTTAAGTGTTTGTTGGTTAAACAATTTGTAGCTTAACTAATGGATTTCTCAGCTTGTAGAAGTCGGATTGGGACAAGACTAGTCTCGTTGGACTCGTCTTGGTGCATATTTTCATCCTGCACCAAAAAATATGGTCATGCAATTTTATCGCATAATTAGATTGGATACGTCGAGACAAGAAAAACAAGCCTTCGCATAGCTCTCTACTATAATCCGTTCGCGAGATATGAATTTTTTAAGTATTTGTTGGTTAAACAATTTGTAGCTTAATTAATGAATTTCTCAGCTTGTAGAAGTCGGATTGGGACAAGACTAGTCTCGTTGGAATCGTCTTGGTGCATATTTTCATCCTGCACCAAAAAATATGGTCATGCAATTTTATCGCATAATTAGATGGGATACGTCGAGACAAGAAAAACAAGCCTTCGCATAGCTCTCTACTATAATCCGTTCGCGAGATATGAATTTTTTAAGTATTTGTTGGTTAAACAATTTGTAGCTTAACTAATGGATTTCTCAGCTTGTAGAAATCGGATTGGGACAAGACTAGTCTCGTTAAACTCGTCTTGGTGCATATTTTCATCCTGCACCAAAAAATATGGTCATGCAATTTTATGGCATAATTAGATGGGATACGTCGATACAAGAAAAACAAGCCTTCGCATAGCTCTCTACTATAATCCGTTCGCGAGATATGAATTTTTTAAGTATTTGTTGGTTATACAATTTGTAGCTTAACTAATGGATTTCTCAGCTTGTAGAAGTCGGATTGGAACAAGACTAGTCTCGTTGGACTCGTCTTGGTGCATATCTTCATCCTGCGCCAAAAAATATGGTCATGCAATCATATCGCATAATTGGATGGGATACGTCGAGACAAGAAAAACAAGCCTTCGCATAGCTCTCTACGATGCTCCGTTCGCGAGATATGAATTTTTTAAGTATTTGTTGGTTAAACAATTTGTAGCTTAACTAATGGATTTCTCAGCTTGTAGAAGTCGGATTGGGACAAGACTAGTCTCGTTGGACTCGTCTTGGTGCATATTTTCATCCTGCACCAAAAAATATGGTCATGCAATTTTATCGCATAATTAGATGGGATACGTCGATACAAGAAAAACAAGCCTTCGCATAGCTCTCTACTATAATCCGTTCGCGAGATATGAATTTTTTAAGTATTTGTTGGTTATACAATTTGTAGCTTAACTAATGGATTTCTCAGCTTGTAGAAGTCGGATTGGGACAAGACTAGTCTCGTTGGACTCGTCTTGGTGCATATTTTCATCCTGCGCCAAAAAATATGGTCATGCAATCATATCGCATAATTGGATGGGATACGTCGAGACAAGAAAAACAAGCCTTCGCATAGCTCTCTACGATGCTCCGTTCGCGAGATATGAATTTTTTAAGTATTTGTTGGTTAAACAATTTGTAGCTTAACTAATGGATTTCTCAGCTTGTAGAAGTCGGATTGGGACAAGACTAGTCTCGTTGAACTCGTCTTGGTGCATATTTTCATCCTGCACCAAAAAATATGGTCATGCAATTTTATCGCATAATTAGATGGGATACGTCGAGACAAGAAAAACAAGACTTCGCATAGCTCTCTACTATAATCCGTTCGCGAGATATGAATTTTTTAAGTGTTTGTTGGTTAAACAATTTGTAGCTTAACTAATGGATTTCTCAGCTTGTAGAAGTCGGATTGGGACAAGACTAGTCTCGTTGGACTCGTCTTGGTGTATATTTTCATCCTGCACCAAAAAATATGGTCATGCAATTTTATCGCATAATTAGATTGGATACGTCGAGACAAGAAAAACAAGCCTTCGCATAGCTCTCTACTATAATCCGTTCGCGAGATATGAATTTTTTAAGTATTTGTTGGTTAAACAATTTGTAGCTTAACTAATGGATTTCTCAGCTTGTAGAAATCGGATTGGGACAAGACTAGTCTCGTTGGACTCGTCTTGGTGCATATTTTCATCCTACACCATAAAATATGGTCATGCTATTTATCGCATAATTAGATGGGATACATCGAGACAAGAAAAACAAGCCTTCGCATAGCTCTCTACTATAATCCGTTCGCGAGATTTGAATTTTTTAAGTATTTGTTGGTTAAACAATTTGTAGCTTAACTAATTGATTTCTCAGCTTGTAGAAGTCGGATTGGGACAAGAATAGTCTCGTTGGACTCGTCTTGGTGCATATTTTCATCCTGCACCAAAACATATGGTCATGCAATTATATCGCATAATTGGATGGGATACGTCGAGACAAGAAAAACAAGAGTTGCATAGCTCTCTACGATGCTCCGTTCGCGAGATATGAATTTTTTAAGTATTTGTTGGTTAAACAATTTGTAGCTTAACTAATGGATTTCTCAGCTTGTAGAAGTCGGATTGGGACAAGACTAGTCTCGTTGGACTCGTCTTGGTGCATATTTTCATCCTGCACCAAAAAATATGGTCATGCAATTTTATCGCATAATTAGATTGGATACGTCGAGACAAGAAAAACAAGCCTTCGCATAGCTCTCTACTATAATCCGTTCGCGAGATATGAATTTTTTAAGTATTTGTTGGTTAAACAATTTGTAGCTTAACTAATGAATTTCTCAGCTTGTAGAAGTCGGATTGGGACAAGACTAGTCTCGTTGGAATCGTCTTGGTGCATATTTTCATCCTGCACCAAAAAATATGGTCATGCAATTTTATCGCATAATTAGATGGGATACGTCGAGACAAGAAAAACAAGCCTTCGCATAGCTCTCTACGATGCTCCGTTCGCGAGATATGAATTTTTTAAGTATTTGTTGGTTAAACAATTTGTAGCTTAACTAATGGATTTCTCAGCTTGTAGAAATCGGATTGGGACAAGACTAGTCTCGTTAAACTCGTCTTGGTGCATATTTTCATCCTGCACCAAAAAATATGGTCATGCAATTTTATGGCATAATTAGATGGGATACGTCGATACAAGAAAAACAAGCCTTCGCATAGCTCTCTACTATAATCCGTTCGCGAGATATGAATTTTTTAAGTATTTGTTGGTTATACAATTTGTAGCTTAACTAAAGGATTTCTCAGCTTGTAGAAGTCGGATTGGAACAAGACTAGTCTCGTTGGACTCGTCTTGGTGCATATTTTCATCCTGCGCCAAAAAATATGGTCATGCAATCATATCGCATAATTGGATGGGATACGTCGAGACAAGAAAAACAAGCCTTCGCATAGCTCTCTACGATGCTCCGTTCGCGAGATATGAATTTTTTAAGTATTTGTTGGTTAAACAATTTGTAGCTTAACTAATGGATTTCTCAGCTTGTAGAAGTCGGATTGGGACAAGACTAGTCTCGTTGAACTCGTCTTGGTGCATATTTTCATCCTGCACCAAAAAATATGGTCATGCAATTTTATCGCATAATTAGATGGGATACGTCGAGACAAGAAAAACAAGCCTTCGCATAGCTCTCTACTATAATCCGTTCGCGAGATATGAATTTTTTAAGTGTTTGTTGGTTAAACAATTTGTAGCTTAACTAATGGATTTCTCAGCTTGTAGAAGTCGGATTGGGACAAGACTAGTCTCGTTGGACTCGTCTTGGTGCATATTTTCATCCTGCACCAAAAAATATGGTCATGCAATTTTATCGCATAATTAGATTGGATACGTCGAGACAAGAAAAACAAGCCTTCGCATAGCTCTCTACTATAATCCGTTCGCGAGATATGAATTTTTTAAGTATTTGTTGGTTAAACAATTTGTAGCTTAACTAATGGATTTCTCAGCTTGTAGAAATCGGATTGGGACAAGACTAGTCTCGTTGGACTCGTCTTGGTGCATATTTTCATCCTACACCATAAAATATGGTCATGCTATTTATCGCATAATTAGATGGGATACATCGAGACAAGAAAAACAAGCCTTCGCATAGCTCTCTACTATAATCCGTTCGCGAGATTTGAATTTTTTAAGTATTTGTTGGTTAAACAATTTGTAGCTTAACTAATTGATTTCTCAGCTTGTAGAAGTCGGATTGGGACAAGAATAGTCTCGTTGGACTCGTCTTGGTGCATATTTTCATCCTGCACCAAAACATATGGTCATGCAATTATATCGCATAATTGGATGGGATACGTCGAGACAAGAAAAACAAGAGTTGCATAGCTCTCTACGATGCTCCGTTCGCGAGATATGAATTTTTTAAGTATTTGTTGGTTAAACAATTTGTAGTTTAACTAATGGATTTCTCAGCTTATAGAAGACGGATTGGGACAAGACTAGTCTCGTTGGACTCGTCTTGGTGGATATTTTCATCCTGCGCCAAAAAATATGGTAATGCAATTTTATCGCATAATTAGATGGGATACGTCGAGGCAAGAAAAACAAGCCTTCGCATAGCTCTCTACGATGCTCCGTTCGCGAGATATGAATTTTTTAAGTATTTGTTGGTTAAACAATTTGTAGCTTAACTAATGGATTTCTCAGCTTGTAGAAGTCGGATTGGGACAAGACTAGTCTCGTTGGACTCGTCTTGGTGCATATTTTCATCCTGCACCAAAAAATATGGTCATGCAATTTTATCGCATAATTAGATGGGATACGTCGAGACAAGAAAAACAAGCCTTCGCATAGCTCTCTACTATAATCCGTTCGCGAGATATGAATTTTTTAAGTATTTGTTGGTTAAACAATTTGTAGCTTAACTAATGGATTTCTCAGCTTGTAGAAGTCGGATTGGGACAAGACTAGTCTCGTTGGAATCGTCTTGGTGCATATTTTCATCCTGCACCAAAAAATATGGTCATGCAATTTTATCGCATAATTAGATGGGATACGTCGAGACAAGAAAAACAAGCCTTCGCATAGCTCTCTACTATAATCCGTTCGCGAGATATGAATTTTTTAAGTATTTGTTGGTTAAACAATTTGTAGCTTAACTAATGAATTTCTCAGCTTGTAGAAGTCGGATTGGGACAAGACTAGTCTCGTTGGAATCGTCTTGGTGCATATTTTCATCCTGCACCAAAAAATATGGTCATGCAATTTTATCGCATAATTAGATGGGATACGTCGAGACAAGAAAAACAAGCCTTCGCATAGTTCTCTACTATAATCCGTTCGCGAGATATGAATTTTTTAAGTATTTGTTGGTTAAACAATTTGTAGCTTAACTAATTGATTTCTCAGCTTGTAGAAGTCGGATTGGGACAAGACTAGTCTCGTTGGACTCGTCTTGGTGCATATTTTCATCCTGCGCCAAAAAATATGGTCATGCAATCATATCGCATAATTGGATGGGATACGTCGAGACAAGAAAAACAAGCCTTCGCATAGCTCTCTACGATGCTCCGTTCGCGAGATATGAATTTTTTAAGTATTTGTTGGTTAAACAATTGGTAGCTTAACTAATGGATTTCGCAGCTTGTAGAAGTCGGATTGGGACAAGACTAGTCTCGTTGGACTCGTCTTGGTGCATATTTTCATCCTGCGCCAAAAAATATGGTCATGCAATCATATCGCATAATTGGATGGGATACGTCGAGACAAGAAAAACAAGCCTTCGCATAGCTCTCTACGATGCTCCGTTCGCGAGATATGAATTTTTTAAGTATTTGTTGGTTAAACAATTTGTAGCTTAACTAATGGATTTCTCAGCTTGTAGAAGTCGGATTGGGACAAGACTAGTCTTGTTGGACTCGTCTTGGTGCATATTTTCATCCTGCGCCATAAAATATGGTCATGCAATTTTATCGCATAATTAGATGGGATACGTCGAGACAAGAAAAACAAGCCTTCGCATAGCTCTCTACTATAATCCGTTCGCGAGATATGAATTTTTTAAGTATTTGTTGGTTAAACAATTTGTAGCTTAACTAATGGATTTCTCAGCTTGTAGAAATCGGATTGGGACAAGACTAGTCTCGTTGGAATCGTCTTGGTGCATATTTTCATCCTGCACCAAAAAATATGGTCATGCAATTTTATCGCATAATTAGATGGGATACGTCGAGACAAGAAAAACAAGCCTTCGCATAGCTCTCTACTATAATCCGTTCGCGAGATATGAATTTTTTAAGTATTTGTTGGTTAAACAATTTGTAGCTTAACTAATGGATTTCTCAGCTTGTAGAAATCGGATTGGGACAAGACTAGTCTCGTTGGACTCGTCTTGGTGCATATGTTCATCCTGCACCAAAAAATATGGTCATGCAATTTTATCGCATAATTAGATGGGATACGTCGAGACAAGAAAAACAAGCCTTCGCATAGCTCTCTACTATAATCCGTTCGCGAGATATGAATTTTTTAAGTATTTGTTGGTTAAACAATTTGTAGCTTAACTAATGGATTTCTCAGCTTGTAGAAATCGGATTGGGACAAGACTAGTCTCGTTGGACTCGTCTTGGTGCATATGTTCATCCTGCACCAAAAAATATGGTCATGCAATTTTATCGCATAATTAGATGGGATACGTCGAGACAAGAAAAACAAGCCTTCGCATAGCTCTCTACTATAATCCGTTCGCGAGATATGAATTTTTTAAGTATTTGTTGGTTAAACAATTTGTAGCTTAACTAATGAATTTCTCAGCTTGTAGAAGTCGGATTGGGACAAGACTAGTCTCGTTGGAATCGTCTTGGTGCATGTTTTCATCCTGCACCAAAAAATATGGTCATGCAATTTTATCGCATAATTAGATGGGATACGTCGAGACAAGAAAAACAAGCCTTCGCATAGCTCTCTACTATAATCCGTTCGCGAGATATGAATTTTTTAAGTATTTGTTGGTTAAACAATTTGTAGCTTAACTAATGGATTTCTCAGCTTGTAGAAATCGGATTGGGACAAGACTAGTCTCGTTGGACTCGTCTTGGTGCATATTTTCATCCTGCACCAAAAAATATGGTCATGCTATTTTATCGCATAATTAGATGGGATACGTCGAGACAAGAAAAACAAGCCTTCACATAGCTCTCTACTATAATCCGTTCGCGAGATATGAATTTTTTAAGTATTTGTTGGTTAAACAATTTGTAGCTTAACTAATGGATTTCTCAGCTTGTAGAAGTCGGATTGGGACAAGACTAGTCTCGTTGGACTCGTCTTGGTGCATATTTTCATCCTGCACCAAAAAATATGGTCATGCAATTTTATCGCATAATTAGATGGGATACGTCGATACAAGAAAAACAAGCCTTCGCATAGCTTTCCACTATAATCCGTTCGCGAGATATGAATTTTTTAAGTATTTGTTGGTTATACAATTTGTAGCTTAACTAATGGATTTCTCAGCTTGTAGAAGTCGGATTGGGACAAGACTAGTCTCGTTGGACTCGTCTTGGTGCATATTTTCATCCTGCGCCAAAAAATATGGTCATGCAATCATATCGCATAATTGGATGGGATACGTCGAGACAAGAAAAACAAGCCTTCGCATAGCTCTCTACGATGCACCGTTCGCGAGATATGAATTTTTTAAGTATTTGTTGGTTAAACAATTTGTAGCTTAACTAATGGATTTCTCAGCTTGTAGAAGTCGGATTGGGACAAGACTAGTCTCGTTGGACTCGTCTTGGTGCATATTTTCATCCTGCACCAAAAAATATGGTCATGCAATTTTATCGCATAATTAGATGGGATACGTCGAGACAAGAAAAACAGGCCTTCGCATAGCTCTCTACTATAATCCGTTCGCGAGATATGAATTTTTTAAGTATTTGTTGGTTAAACAATTTGTAGCTTAACTAATGGATTTCTCAGCTTGTAGAAATCGGATTGGGACAAGACTAGTCTCGTTGGACTCGTCTTGGTGCATATTTTCATCCTGCACCAAAAAATATGGTCATGCAATTTTATCGCATAATTAGATGGGATACGTCGATACAAGAAAAACAAGCCTTCGCATAGCTTTCTACTATAATCCGTTCGCGAGATATGAATTTTTTAAGTATTTGTTGGTTATACAATTTGTAGCTTAACTAATGGATTTCTCAGCTTGTAGAAGTCGGATTGGGACAAGACTAGTCTCGTTGGACTCGTCTTGGTGCTTATTTTCATCCTGCGCCAAAAAATATGGTC
Organism: Prorops nasuta; assembly: GCF_024137725.1. NCBI lineage: Eukaryota > Metazoa > Arthropoda > Insecta > Hymenoptera > Bethylidae > Prorops > Prorops nasuta. The sequence continues at coordinate 18,481,043 of NW_027116798.1, forward strand.
ATGCAATCATATCGCATAATTGGATGGGATACGTCGAGACAAGAAAAACAAGCCTTCGCATAGCTCTCTACGATGCACCGTTCGCGAGATATGAATTTTTTAAGTATTTGTTGGTTAAACAATTTGTAGCTTAACTAATGGATTTCTCAGCTTGTAGAAGTCGGATTGGGACAAGACTAGTCTCGTTGGACTCGTCTTGGTGCATATTTTCATCCTGCACCAAAAAATATGGTCATGCAATTTTATCGCATAATTAGATGGGATACGTCGAGACAAGAAAAACAAGCCTTCGCATAGCTCTCTACTATAATCCGTTCGCGAGATATGAATTTTTTAAGTATTTGTTGGTTAAACAATTTGTATTTTAACTAATGAATTTCTCAGCTTGTAGAAGTCGGATTGGGACAAGACTAGTCTCGTTGGAATCGTCTTGGTGCATATTTTCATCCTGCACCAAAAAATATGGTCATGCTATTTTATCGCATAATTAGATGGGATACGTCGAGACAAGAAAAACAAGCCTTCGCATAGCTCTCTACGATGCTCCGTTCGCGAGATATGAATTTTTTAAGTATTTGTTGGTTAAACAATTTGTAGCTTAACTAATGGATTTCTCAGCTTGTAGAAGTCGGATTGGGACAAGACTAGTCTCGTTGGACTCGTCTTGGTGCATATTTTCATCCTGCACCAAAAAATATGGTCATGCAATTTTATCGCATAATTAGATGGGATACGTCGAGACAAGAAAAACAAGCCTTCGCATAGCTCTCTACTATAATCCGTTCGCGAGATATGAATTTTTTAAATATTTGTTGGTTAAACAATTTGTAGCTTAACTAATGGATTTCTCAGCTTGTAGAAATCGGATTGGGACAAGACTAGTCTCGTTGGACTCGTCTTGGTGCATATTTTCATCCTGCACCATAAAATATGGTCATGCTATTTTATCGCATAATTAGATGGGATACGTCGAGACAAGAAAAACAAGCCTTCGCATAGCTCTCTACTATAATCCGTTCGCGAGATATGAATTTTTTAAGTGTTTGTTGGTTAAACAATTTGTAGCTTAACTAATGGATTTCTCAGCTTGTAGAAGTCGGATTGGGACAAGACTAGTCTCGTTGGACTCGTCTTGGTGCATATTTTCATCCTGCACCAAAAAATATGGTCATGCAATTTTATCGCATAATTAGATTGGATACGTCGAGACAAGAAAAACAAGCCTTCGCATAGCTCTCTACTATAATCCGTTCGCGAGATATGAATTTTTTAAGTATTTGTTGGTTAAACAATTTGTAGCTTAACTAATGAATTTCTCAGCTTGTAGAAGTCGGATTGGGACAAGACTAGTCTCGTTGGAATCGTCTTGGTGCATATTTTCATCCTGCACCAAAAAATATGGTCATGCAATTTTATCGCATAATTAGATGGGATACGTCGAGACAAGAAAAACAAGCCTTCGCATAGCTCTCTACTATAATCCGTTCGCGAGATATGAATTTTTTAAGTATTTGTTGGTTAAACAATTTGTAGCTTAACTAATGGATTTCTCAGCTTGTAGAAATCGGATTGGGACAAGACTAGTCTCGTTAACTCGTCTTGGTGCATATTTTCATCCTGCACCAAAAAATATGGTCATGCAATTTTATGGCATAATTAGATGGGATACGTCGATACAAGAAAAACAAGCCTTCGCATAGCTCTCTACTATAATCCGTTCGCGAGATATGAATTTTTTAAGTATTTGTTGGTTATACAATTTGTAGCTTAACTAATGGATTTCTCAGCTTGTAGAAGTCGGATTGGGACAAGACTAGTCTCGTTGGACTCGTCTTGGTGCATATTTTCATCCTGCGACAAAAAATATGGTCATGCAATCATATCGCATAATTGGATGGGATACGTCGAGACAAAAAAAACAAGCCTTCGCATAGCTCTCTACGATGCTCCGTTCGCGAGATATGAATTTTTTAAGTATTTGTTGGTTAAACAATTTGTAGCTTAACTAAAGGATTTCTCAGCTTGTAGAAGTCGGATTGGGACAAGACTAGTCTCGTTGGACTCGTCTTGGTGCATATTTTCATCCTGCACCAAAAAATATGGTCATGCAATTTTATCGCATAATTAGATGGGATACGTCGAGACAAGAAAAACAAGCCTTCGCATAGCTCTCTACTATAATCCGTTCGCGAGATATGAATTTTTTAAGTATTTGTTGGTTAAACAATTTGTAGCTTAACTAATTGATTTCTCAGCTTGTAGAAGTCGCACTGGGACAAGACTAGTCTCGTTGGACTCGTCTTGGTGCATATTTTCATCCTGCACCAAAAAATATGGTCATGCAATTATATCGCATAAATGGATGGGATACGTCGAGACAAGAAAAACAAGAGTTGCATAGCTCTCTACGATGCTCCGTTCGCGAGATATGAATTTTTTAAGTATTTGTTGGTTAAACAATTTGTAGCTTAACTAATGGATTTCTCAGCTTGTAGAAGTCGGATTGGGACAAGACTAGTCTCGTTGGACTCGTCTTGGTGCATATTTTCATCCTGCGCCAAAAAATATGGTCATGCAATCATATCGCATAATTGGATGGGATACGTCGAGACAAGAAAAACAAGCCTTCGCATAGCTCTCTACGATGCTCCGTTCGCGAGATATGAATTTTTTAAGTATTTGTTGGTTAAACAATTTGTAGCTTAACTAATGAATTTCTCAGCTTGTAGAAGTTGGATTGGGACAAGACTAGTCTCGTTGGAATCGCCTTGGTGCATATTTTCATCCTGCACCAAAAAATATGGTCATGCAATTTTATCGCATAATTAGATGGGATACGTCGAGACAAGAAAAACAAGCCTTCGCATAGCTCTCTACTATAATCCGTTCGCGAGATATGAATTTTTTAAGTATTTGTTGGTTAAACAATTTGTAGCTTAACTAATGGATTTCTCAGCTTGTAGAAGTCGGATTGGGACAAGACTAGTCTCGTTGGACTCGTCTTGGTGCATATTTTCATCCTGCACCAAAAAATATGGTCATGCAATTTTATCGCATAATTAGATGGGATACGTCGAGACAAGAAAAACAAGCCTTCGCATAGCTCTCTACTATAATCCGTTCGCGAGATATGAATTTTTTAAGTATTTGTTGGTTAAACAATTTGTATTTTAACTAATGAATTTCTCAGCTTGTAGAAGTCGGATTGGGACAAGACTAGTCTCGTTGGAATCGTTTTGGTGCATTTTTTCATCCTGCACCAAAAAATATGGTCATGCAATTTTATCGCATAATTAGATGGGATACCTCGAGACAAGAAAAACAAGACTTCGCATAGCTCTCTACGATGCTCAGTTCGCGAGATATGAATTTTTTAAGTATTTGTTGGTTAAACAATTTGTAGCTTAACTAATGAATTTCTCAGCTTGTAGAAGTCGGATTGGGACAAGACTAGTCTCGTTGGAATCGTCTTGGTGCATATTTTCATCCTGCACCAAAAAATATGGTCATGCAATTTTATCGCATAATTAGATGGGATACGTCGAGACAAGAAAAACAAGCCTTCGCATAGCTCTCTACTATAATCCGTTCGCGAGATATGAATTTTTTAAGTATTTGTTGGTTAAACAATTTGTAGCTTAACTAATGGATTTCTCAGCTTGTAGAAATCGGATTGGGACAAGACTAATCTCGTTGGACTCGTCTTGGTGCATATTTTCATCCTGCACCATAAAATATGGTCATGCTATTTTATCGCATAATTAGATGGGATACGTCGAGACAAGAAAAACAAGCCTTCGCATAGCTCTCTACTATAATCCGTTCGCGAGATATGAATTTTTTAAGTGTTTGTTGGTTAAACAATTTGTAGCTTAACTAATGGATTTCTCAGCTTGTAGAAGTCGGATTGGGACAAGACTAGTCTCGTTGGACTCGTCTTGGTGCATATTTTCATCCTGCACCAAAAAATATGGTCATGCTATTTTATCGCATAATTAGATGGGATACGTCGAGACAAGAAAAACAAGCCTTCGCATAGCTCTCTACTATAATCCGTTCGCGAGATATGAATTTTTTAAGTATTTGTTGGTTAAACAATTTGTAGCTTAACTAATGAATTTCTCAGCTTGTAGAAGTCGGATTGGGACAAGACTAGTCTCGATGGAATCGTCTTGGTGCATATTTTCATCCTGCACCAAAAAATATGGTCATGCAATTTTATCGCATAATTAGATGGGATACGTCGAGACAAGAAAAACAAGCCTTCGCATAGCTCTCTACTATAATCCGTTCGCGAGATATGAATTTTTTAAGTATTTGTTGGTTAAACAATTTGTAGCTTAACTAATGGATTTCTCAGCTTGTAGAAATCGGATTGGGACAAGACTAGTCTCGTTAAACTCGTCTTGGTGCATATTTTCATCCTGCACCAAAAAATATGGTCATGCAATTTTATGGCATAATTAGATGGGATACGTCGATACAAGAAAAACAAGCCTTCGCATAGCTCTCTACTATAATCCGTTCGCGAGATATGAATTTTTTAAGTATTTGTTGGTTATACAATTTGTAGCTTAACTAATGGATTTCTCAGCTTGTAGAAGTCGGATTGGGACAAGACTAGTCTCGTTGGACTCGTCTTGGTGCATATTTTCATCCTGCGCCAAAAAATATGGTCATGCAATTTTATCGCATAATTAGATGGGATACGTCGAGACAAGAAAAACAAGCCTTCGCATACCTCTCTACTATAATCCGTTCGCGAGATATGAATTTTTTAAGTATTTGTTGGTTAAACAATTTGTAGCTTAACTAATGGATTTCTCAGCTTGTAGAAATCAGATTGGGACAAGACTAGTCTCGTTGGACTCGTCTTGGTGCATATTTTCATCCTGCGCCAAAAAATATGGCCATGCAATTTTATCGCATAATTAGATGTGATACGTCGAGACAAGAAAAACAAGCCTTCGCATAGCTCTCTACGATGCTCCGTTCGCGAGATATGAATTTTTTAAGTGTTTGTTTGTTAAACAATTTGTAGCTTAACTAATGGATTTCTCAGCTTGTAGAAGTCGGATTGGGACAAGACTAATCTCGTTGGACTCGTCTTGGTGCATATTTTCATCCTGCACCATAAAATATGGTCATGCTATTTTATCGCATAATTAGATGGGATACGTCGAGACAAGAAAAACAAGCCTTCGTATAGCTCTCTACTATAATCCGTTCGCGAGATATGAATTTTTTAAGTGTTTGTTGGTTAAACAATTTGTAGCTTAACTAATGGATTTCTCAGCTTGTAGAAGTCGGATTGGGACAAGACTAGTCTCGTTGGACTCGTCTTGGTGCATATTTTCATCCTGCGCCAAAAAATATGGTCATGCAATCATATCGCATAATTGGATGGGATACGTCGAGACAAGAAAAACAAGCCTTCGCATAGCTCTCTACTATAATCCGTTCGCGAGATATGAATTTTTTAAGTGTTTGTTGGTTAAACAATTTGTAGCTTAACTAATGGATTTCTCAGCTTGTAGAAGTCGGATTGGGACAAGACTAGTCTCGTTGGACTCGTCTTGGTGCATATTTTCATCCTGCACCAAAAAATATGGTCATGCAATTTTATCGCATAATTAGATTGGATACGTCGAGACAAGAAAAACAAGCCTTCGCATAGCTCTCTACTATAATCCGTTCGCGAGATATGAATTTTTTAAGTATTTGTTGGTTAAACAATTTGTAGCTTAACTAATGAATTTCTCAGCTTGTAGAAGTCGGATTGGGACAAGACTAGTCTCGTTGGAATCGTCTTGGTGCATATTTTCATCCTGCACCAAAAAATATGGTCATGCAATTTTATCGCATAATTAGATGGGATACGTCGAGACAAGAAAAACAAGCCTTCGCATAGCTCTCTACTATAATCCGTTCGCGAGATATGAATTTTTTAAGTATTTGTTGGTTATACAATTTGTAGCTTAACTAATGGATTTCTCAGCTTGTAGAAGTCGGATTGGGACAAGACTAGTCTCGTTGGACTCGTCTTGGTGCATATTTTCATCCTGCGCCAAAAAATATGGTCATGCAATTTTATCGCATAATTAGATGGGATACGTCGAGACAAGAAAAACAAGCCTTCGCATACCTCTCTACTATAATCCGTTCGCGAGATATGAATTTTTTAAGTATTTGTTGGTTAAACAATTTGTAGCTTAACTAATGGATTTCTCAGCTTGTAGAAATCAGATTGGGACAAGACTAGTCTCGTTGGACTCGTCTTGGTGCATATTTTCATCCTGCGCCAAAAAATATGGCCATGCAATTTTATCGCATAATTAGATGTGATACGTCGAGACAAGAAAAACAAGCCTTCGCATAGCTCTCTACGATGCTCCGTTCGCGAGATATGAATTTTTTAAGTTTTTGTTGGTTAAACAATATGTAGCTTAACTAATGGATTTCTCAGCTTGTAGAAGTCGGATTGGGACAAGACTAGTCTCGTTGGACTCGTCTTGGTGCATATTTTCATCCTGCACCAAAAAATATGGTCATGCAATTTTATCGCATAATTAGATGGGATACGTCGAGACAAGAAAAACAAGCCTTCGCATACCTCTCTACTATAATCCGTTCGCGAGATATGAATTTTTTAAGTATTTGTTGGTTAAACAATTTGTAGCTTAACTAATGGATTTCTCAGCTTGTAGAAATCGGATTGGGACAAGACTAGTCTCGTTGGACTCGTCTTGGTGCATATTTTCATCCTGAGCCAAAAAATATGGCCATGCAATTTTATCGCATAATTAGATGTGATACGTCGAGAAAAGAAAAACAAGCCTTCTCATAGCTCTCTACGATGCTCCGTTCGCGAGATATGAATTTTTTAAGTGTTTGTTTGTTAAACAATTTGTAGCTTAACTAATGGATTTCTCAGCTTGTAGAAGTCGGATTGGGACAAGACTAGTCTCGTTGGACTCGTCTTGGTGCATATTTTCATCCTGCGCCAAAATATATGGCCATGCAATTTTATCGCATAATTAGATGTGATACGTCGAGACAAGAAAAACAAGCCTTCGCATAGCTCTCTACGATGCTCCGTTCGCGAGATATGAATTTTTTAAGTTTTTGTTGGTTAAACAATATGTAGCTTAACTAATGGATTTCTCAGCTTGTAGAAGTCGGATTGGGACAAGACTAGTCTCGTTGGACTCGTCTTGGTGCATATTTTCATCCTGCACCAAAAAATATGGTCATGCAATTTTATCGCATAATTAGATGGGATACGTCGAGACAAGAAAAACAAGCCTTCGCATAGCTCTCTACGATGCTCCGTTCGCGAGATATGAATTTTTTAAATATTTGTTGGTTAAACAATTTGTAGCTTAACTAATGGATTTCTCAGCTTGTAGAAGTCGGATTGGGACAAAACTAGTCTCGTTGGACTCGTCTTGGTGCATATTTTCATCCTGCACCAAAAAATATGGTCATGCAATTTTATCGCATAATTAGATGGGATACGTCGAGACAAGAAAAACAAGCCTTCGCATAGCTCTCTACTATAATCCGTTCGCGAGATATGAATTTTTTAAGTATTTGTTGGTTAAACAATTTGTATTTTAACTAATGAATTTCTCAGCTTGTAGAAGTCGGATTGGGACAAGACTAGTCTCGTTGGAATCGTTTTGGTGCATATTTTCATCCTGCACCAAAAAATATGGTCATGCAATTTTATCGCATAATTAGATGGGATACGTCGAGACAAGAAAAACAAGCCTTCGCATATCTCTCTACTATAATCCGTTCGCGAGATATGAATTTTTTAAGTGTTTGTTGGTTAAACAATTTGTAGCTTAACTAATGGATTTCTCAGCTTGTAGAAGTCGGATTAGGACAAGACTAGTCTCGTTGGACTCGTCTTGGTGCATATTTTCATCCTGCACCAAAAAATATGGTCATGCTATTTTATCGCATAATTAGATGGGATACGTCGAGAAAAGAAAAACAAGCCTTCGCATAGCTCTCTACTATAATCCGTTCGCGAGATATGAATTTTTTAAGTGTTTGTTGGTTAAACAATTTGTAGCTTAACTAATGGATTTCTCAGCTTGTAGAAGTCGGATTGGGACAAGACTAGTCTCGTTGGACTCGTCTTGGTGCATATTTTCATCCTGCACCAAAAAATATGGTCATGCAATTTTATCGCATAATTAGATTGGATACGTCGAGACAAGAAAAACAAGCCTTCGCATAGCTCTCTACTGTAATCCGTTCGCGAGATATGAATTTTTTAAGTATTTGTTGGTTAAACAATTTGTAGCTTAACTAATGGATTTCTCAGCTTATAGAAGACGGATTGGGACAAGACTAGTCTCGTTGGACTCGTCTTGGTGGATATTTTCATCCTGCGCCAAAAAATATGGTAATGCAATTTTATCGCATAATTAGATGGGATACGTCGAGGCAAGAAAAACAAGCCTTCGCATAGCTCTCTACGATGCTCCGTTCGCGAGATATGAATTTTTTAAGTATTTGTTGGTTAAACAATTTGTAGCTTAACTAATGGATTTCTCAGCTTGTAGAAGTCGGATTGGGACAAGACTAGTCTCGTTGGACTCGTCTTGGTGCATATTTTCATCCTGCACCAAAAAATATGGTCATGCAATTTTATCGCATAATTAGATGGGATACGTCGAGACAAGAAAAACAAGCCTTCGCATAGCTCTCTACTATAATCCGTTCGCGAGATATGAATTTTTTAAGTATTTGTTGGTTAAACAATTTGTAGCTTAACTAATGGATTTCTCAGCTTGTAGAAGTCGGATTGGGACAAGACTAGTCTCGTTGGAATCGTCTTGGTGCATATTTTCATCCTGCACCAAAAAATATGGTCATGCAATTTTATCGCATAATTAGATGGGATACGTCGAGACAAGAAAAACAAGCCTTCGCATAGCTCTCTACTATAATCCGTTCGCGAGATATGAATTTTTTAAGTATTTGTTGGTTAAACAATTTGTAGCTTAACTAATGAATTTCTCAGCTTGTAGAAGTCGGATTGGGACAAGACTAGTCTCGTTGGAATCGTCTTGGTGCATATTTTCATCCTGCACCAAAAAATATGGTCATGCAATTTTATCGCATAATTAGATGGGATACGTCGAGACAAGAAAAACAAGCCTTCGCATAGTTCTCTACTATAATCCGTTCGCGAGATATGAATTTTTTAAGTATTTGTTGGTTAAACAATTTGTAGCTTAACTAATTGATTTCTCAGCTTGTAGAAGTCGGATTGGGACAAGACTAGTCTCGTTGGACTCGTCTTGGTGCATATTTTCATCCTGCGCCAAAAAATATGGTCATGCAATCATATCGCATAATTGGATGGGATACGTCGAGACAAGAAAAACAAGCCTTCGCATAGCTCTCTACGATGCTCCGTTCGCGAGATATGAATTTTTTAAGTATTTGTTGGTTAAACAATTGGTAGCTTAACTAATGGATTTCTCAGCTTGTAGAAGTCGGATTGGGACAAGACTAGTCTCGTTGGACTCGTCTTGGTGCATATTTTCATCCTGCGCCAAAAAATATGGTCATGCAATCATATCGCATAATTGGATGGGATACGTCGAGACAAGAAAAACAAGCCTTCGCATAGCTCTCTACGATGCTCCGTTCGCGAGATATGAATTTTTTAAGTATTTGTTGGTTAAACAATTGGTAGCTTAACTAATGGATTTCGCAGCTTGTAGAAGTCGGATTGGGACAAGACTAGTCTCGTTGGACTCGTCTTGGTGCATATTTTCATCCTGCGCCAAAAAATATGGTCATGCAATCATATCGCATAATTGGATGGGATACGTCGAGACAAGAAAAACAAGCCTTCGCATAGCTCTCTACGATGCTCCGTTCGCGAGATATGAATTTTTTAAGTATTTGTTGGTTAAACAATTTGTAGCTTAACTAATGGATTTCTCAGCTTGTAGAAGTCGGATTGGGACAAGACTAGTCTTGTTGGACTCGTCTTGGTGCATATTTTCATCCTGCGCCATAAAATATGGTCATGCAATTTTATCGCATAATTAGATGGGATACGTCGAGACAAGAAAAACAAGCCTTCGCATAGCTCTCTACTATAATCCGTTCGCGAGATATGAATTTTTTAAGTATTTGTTGGTTAAACAATTTGTAGCTTAACTAATGGATTTCTCAGCTTGTAGAAATCGGATTGGGACAAGACTAGTCTCGTTGGAATCGTCTTGGTGCATATTTTCATCCTGCACCAAAAAATATGGTCATGCAATTTTATCGCATAATTAGATGGGATACGTCGAGACAAGAAAAACAAGCCTTCGCATAGCTCTCTACTATAATCCGTTCGCGAGATATGAATTTTTTAAGTATTTGTTGGTTAAACAATTTGTAGCTTAACTAATGGATTTCTCAGCTTGTAGAAATCGGATTGGGACAAGACTAGTCTCGTTGAACTCGTCTTGGTGCATATGTTCATCCTGCACCAAAAAATATGGTCATGCAATTTTATCGCATAATTAGATGGGATACGTCGAGACAAGAAAAACAAGCCTTCGCATAGCTCTCTACTATAATCCGTTCGCGAGATATGAATTTTTTAAGTATTTGTTGGTTAAACAATTTGTAGCTTAACTAATGGATTTCTCAGCTTGTAGAAATCGGATTGGGACAAGACTAGTCTCGTTGGACTCGTCTTGGTGCATATGTTCATCCTGCACCAAAAAATATGGTCATGCAATTTTATCGCATAATTAGATGGGATACGTCGAGACAAGAAAAACAAGCCTTCGCATAGCTCTCTACTATAATCCGTTCGCGAGATATGAATTTTTTAAGTATTTGTTGGTTAAACAATTTGTAGCTTAACTAATGAATTTCTCAGCTTGTAGAAGTCGGATTGGGACAAGACTAGTCTCGTTGGAATCGTCTTGGTGCATGTTTTCATCCTGCACCAAAAAATATGGTCATGCAATTTTATCGCATAATTAGATGGGATACGTCGAGACAAGAAAAACAAGCCTTCGCATAGCTCTCTACTATAATCCGTTCGCGAGATATGAATTTTTTAAGTATTTGTTGGTTAAACAATTTGTAGCTTAACTAATGGATTTCTCAGCTTGTAGAAATCGGATTGGGACAAGACTAGTCTCGTTGGACTCGTCTTGGTGCATATTTTCATCCTGCACCAAAAAATATGGTCATGCTATTTTATCGCATAATTAGATGGGATACGTCGAGACAAGAAAAACAAGCCTTCACATAGCTCTCTACTATAATCCGTTCGCGAGATATGAATTTTTTAAGTATTTGTTGGTTAAACAATTTGTAGCTTAACTAATGGATTTCTCAGCTTGTAGAAGTCGGATTGGGACAAGACTAGTCTCGTTGGACTCGTCTTGGTGCATATTTTCATCCTGCACCAAAAAATATGGTCATGCAATTTTATCGCATAATTAGATGGGATACGTCGATACAAGAAAAACAAGCCTTCGCATAGCTTTCCACTATAATCCGTTCGCGAGATATGAATTTTTTAAGTATTTGTTGGTTATACAATTTGTAGCTTAACTAATGGATTTCTCAGCTTGTAGAAGTCGGATTGGGACAAGACTAGTCTCGTTGGACTCGTCTTGGTGCATATTTTCATCCTGCGCCAAAAAATATGGTCATGCAATCATATCGCATAATTGGATGGGATACGTCGAGACAAGAAAAACAAGCCTTCGCATAGCTCTCTACGATGCACCGTTCGCGAGATATGAATTTTTTAAGTATTTGTTGGTTAAACAATTTGTAGCTTAACTAATGGATTTCTCAGCTTGTAGAAGTCGGATTGGGACAAGACTAGTCTCGTTGGACTCGTCTTGGTGCATATTTTCATCCTGCACCAAAAAATATGGTCATGCAATTTTATCGCATAATTAGATGGGATACGTCGAGACAAGAAAAACAGGCCTTCGCATAGCTCTCTACTATAATCCGTTCGCGAGATATGAATTTTTTAAGTATTTGTTGGTTAAACAATTTGTAGCTTAACTAATGGATTTCTCAGCTTGTAGAAATCGGATTGGGACAAGACTAGTCTCGTTGGACTCGTCTTGGTGCATATTTTCATCCTGCACCAAAAAATATGGTCATGCAATTTTATCGCATAATTAGATGGGATACGTCGATACAAGAAAAACAAGCCTTCGCATAGCTTTCTACTATAATCCGTTCGCGAGATATGAATTTTTTAAGTATTTGTTGGTTATACAATTTGTAGCTTAACTAATGGATTTCTCAGCTTGTAGAAGTCGGATTGGGACAAGACTAGTCTCGTTGGACTCGTCTTGGTGCTTATTTTCATCCTGCGCCAAAAAATATGGTCATGCAATCATATCGCATAATTGGATGGGATACGTCGAGACAAGAAAAACAAGCCTTCGCATAGCTCTCTACGATGCACCGTTCGCGAGATATGAATTTTTTAAGTATTTGTTGGTTAAACAATTTGTAGCTTAACTAATGGATTTCTCAGCTTGTAGAAGTCGGATTGGGACAAGACTAGTCTCGTTGGACTCGTCTTGGTGCATATTTTCATCCTGCACCAAAAAATATGGTCATGCAATTTTATCGCATAATTAGATGGGATACGTCGAGACAAGAAAAACAAGCCTTCGCATAGCTCTCTACTATAATCCGTTCGCGAGATATGAATTTTTTAAGTATTTGTTGGTTAAACAATTTGTATTTTAACTAATGAATTTCTCAGCTTGTAGAAGTCGGATTGGGACGAGACTAGTCTCGTTGGAATCGTCTTGGTGCATATTTTCATCCTGCACCAAAAAATATGGTCATGCTATTTTATCGCATAATTAGATGGGATACGTCGAGACAAGAAAAACAAGCCTTCGCATAGCTCTCTACGATGCTCCGTTCGCGAGATATGAATTTTTTAAGTATTTGTTGGTTAAACAATTTGTAGCTTAACTAATGGATTTCTCAGCTTGTAGAAGTCGGATTGGGACAAGACTAGTCTCGTTGGACTCGTCTTGGTGCATATTTTCATCCTGCACCAAAAAATATGGTCATGCAATTTTATCGCATAATTAGATGGGATACGTCGAGACAAGAAAAACAAGCCTTCGCATAGCTCTCTACTATAATCCGTTCGCGAGATATGAATTTTTTAAATATTTGTTGGTTAAACAATTTGTAGCTTAACTAATGGATTTCTCAGCTTGTAGAAATCGGATTGGGACAAGACTAGTCTCGTTGGACTCGTCTTGGTGCATATTTTCATCCTGCACCATAAAATATGGTCATGCTATTTTATCGCATAATTAGATGGGATACGTCGAGACAAGAAAAACAAGCCTTCGCATAGCTCTCTACTATAATCCGTTCGCGAGATATGAATTTTTTAAGTGTTTGTTGGTTAAACAATTTGTAGCTTAACTAATGGATTTCTCAGCTTGTAGAAGTCGGATTGGGACAAGACTAGTCTCGTTGGACTCGTCTTGGTGCATATTTTCATCCTGCACCAAAAAATATGGTCATGCAATTTTATCGCATAATTAGATTGGATACGTCGAGACAAGAAAAACAAGCCTTCGCATAGCTCTCTACTATAATCCGTTCGCGAGATATGAATTTTTTAAGTATTTGTTGGTTAAACAATTTGTAGCTTAACTAATGAATTTCTCAGCTTGTAGAAGTCGGATTGGGACAAGACTAGTCTCGTTGGAATCGTCTTGGTGCATATTTTCATCCTGCACCAAAAAATATGGTCATGCAATTTTATCGCATAATTAGATGGGATACGTCGAGACAAGAAAAACAAGCCTTCGCATAGCTCTCTACTATAATCCGTTCGCGAGATATGAATTTTTTAAGTATTTGTTGGTTAAACAATTTGTAGCTTAACTAATGGATTTCTCAGCTTGTAGAAATCGGATTGGGACAAGACTAGTCTCGTTAACTCGTCTTGGTGCATATTTTCATCCTGCACCAAAAAATATGGTCATGCAATTTTATGGCATAATTAGATGGGATACGTCGATACAAGAAAAACAAGCCTTCGCATAGCTCTCTACTATAATCCGTTCGCGAGATATGAATTTTTTAAGTATTTGTTGGTTATACAATTTGTAGCTTAACTAATGGATTTCTCAGCTTGTAGAAGTCGGATTGGGACAAGACTAGTCTCGTTGGACTCGTCTTGGTGCATATTTTCATCCTGCGACAAAAAATATGGTCATGCAATCATATCGCATAATTGGATGGGATACGTCGAGACAAAAAAAACAAGCCTTCGCATAGCTCTCTACGATGCTCCGTTCGCGAGATATGAATTTTTTAAGTATTTGTTGGTTAAACAATTTGTAGCTTAACTAAAGGATTTCTCAGCTTGTAGAAGTCGGATTGGGACAAGACTAGTCTCGTTGGACTCGTCTTGGTGCATATTTTCATCCTGCACCAAAAAATATGGTCATGCAATTTTATCGCATAATTAGATGGGATACGTCGAGACAAGAAAAACAAGCCTTCGCATAGCTCTCTACTATAATCCGTTCGCGAGATATGAATTTTTTAAGTATTTGTTGGTTAAACAATTTGTAGCTTAACTAATTGATTTCTCAGCTTGTAGAAGTCGCACTGGGACAAGACTAGTCTCGTTGGACTCGTCTTGGTGCATATTTTCATCCTGCACCAAAAAATATGGTCATGCAATTATATCGCATAAATGGATGGGATACGTCGAGACAAGAAAAACAAGAGTTGCATAGCTCTCTACGATGCTCCGTTCGCGAGATATGAATTTTTTAAGTATTTGTTGGTTAAACAATTTGTAGCTTAACTAATGGATTTCTCAGCTTGTAGAAGTCGGATTGGGACAAGACTAGTCTCGTTGGACTCGTCTTGGTGCATATTTTCATCCTGCGCCAAAAAATATGGTCATGCAATCATATCGCATAATTGGATGGGATACGTCGAGACAAGAAAAACAAGCCTTCGCATAGCTCTCTACGATGCTCCGTTCGCGAGATATGAATTTTTTAAGTATTTGTTGGTTAAACAATTTGTAGCTTAACTAATGAATTTCTCAGCTTGTAGAAGTTGGATTGGGACAAGACTAGTCTCGTTGGAATCGCCTTGGTGCATATTTTCATCCTGCACCAAAAAATATGGTCATGCAATTTTATCGCATAATTAGATGGGATACGTCGAGACAAGAAAAACAAGCCTTCGCATAGCTCTCTACTATAATCCGTTCGCGAGATATGAATTTTTTAAGTATTTGTTGGTTAAACAATTTGTAGCTTAACTAATGGATTTCTCAGCTTGTAGAAGTCGGATTGGGACAAGACTAGTCTCGTTGGACTCGTCTTGGTGCATATTTTCATCCTGCACCAAAAAATATGGTCATGCAATTTTATCGCATAATTAGATGGGATACGTCGAGACAAGAAAAACAAGCCTTCGCATAGCTCTCTACTATAATCCGTTCGCGAGATATGAATTTTTTAAGTATTTGTTGGTTAAACAATTTGTATTTTAACTAATGAATTTCTCAGCTTGTAGAAGTCGGATTGGGACAAGACTAGTCTCGTTGGAATCGTTTTGGTGCATTTTTTCATCCTGCACCAAAAAATATGGTCATGCAATTTTATCGCATAATTAGATGGGATACCTCGAGACAAGAAAAACAAGACTTCGCATAGCTCTCTACGATGCTCAGTTCGCGAGATATGAATTTTTTAAGTATTTGTTGGTTAAACAATTTGTAGCTTAACTAATGAATTTCTCAGCTTGTAGAAGTCGGATTGGGACAAGACTAGTCTCGTTGGAATCGTCTTGGTGCATATTTTCATCCTGCACCAAAAAATATGGTCATGCAATTTTATCGCATAATTAGATGGGATACGTCGAGACAAGAAAAACAAGCCTTCGCATAGCTCTCTACTATAATCCGTTCGCGAGATATGAATTTTTTAAGTATTTGTTGGTTAAACAATTTGTAGCTTAACTAATGGATTTCTCAGCTTGTAGAAATCGGATTGGGACAAGACTAATCTCGTTGGACTCGTCTTGGTGCATATTTTCATCCTGCACCATAAAATATGGTCATGCTATTTTATCGCATAATTAGATGGGATACGTCGAGACAAGAAAAACAAGCCTTCGCATAGCTCTCTACTATAATCCGTTCGCGAGATATGAATTTTTTAAGTGTTTGTTGGTTAAACAATTTGTAGCTTAACTAATGGATTTCTCAGCTTGTAGAAGTCGGATTGGGACAAGACTAGTCTCGTTGGACTCGTCTTGGTGCATATTTTCATCCTGCACCAAAAAATATGGTCATGCTATTTTATCGCATAATTAGATGGGATACGTCGAGACAAGAAAAACAAGCCTTCGCATAGCTCTCTACTATAATCCGTTCGCGAGATATGAATTTTTTAAGTATTTGTTGGTTAAACAATTTGTAGCTTAACTAATGAATTTCTCAGCTTGTAGAAGTCGGATTGGGACAAGACTAGTCTCGTTGGAATCGTCTTGGTGCATATTTTCATCCTGCACCAAAAAATATGGTCATGCAATTTTATCGCATAATTAGATGGGATACGTCGAGACAAGAAAAACAAGCCTTCGCATAGCTCTCTACTATAATCCGTTCGCGAGATATGAATTTTTTAAGTATTTGTTGGTTAAACAATTTGTAGCTTAACTAATGGATTTCTCAGCTTGTAGAAATCGGATTGGGACAAGACTAGTCTCGTTAAACTCGTCTTGGTGCATATTTTCATCCTGCACCAAAAAATATGGTCATGCAATTTTATGGCATAATTAGATGGGATACGTCGATACAAGAAAAACAAGCCTTCGCATAGCTCTCTACTATAATCCGTTCGCGAGATATGAATTTTTTAAGTATTTGTTGGTTATACAATTTGTAGCTTAACTAATGGATTTCTCAGCTTGTAGAAGTCGGATTGGGACAAGACTAGTCTCGTTGGACTCGTCTTGGTGCATATTTTCATCCTGCGCCAAAAAATATGGTCATGCAATTTTATCGCATAATTAGATGGGATACGTCGAGACAAGAAAAACAAGCCTTCGCATACCTCTCTACTATAATCCGTTCGCGAGATATGAATTTTTTAAGTATTTGTTGGTTAAACAATTTGTAGCTTAACTAATGGATTTCTCAGCTTGTAGAAATCAGATTGGGACAAGACTAGTCTCGTTGGACTCGTCTTGGTGCATATTTTCATCCTGCGCCAAAAAATATGGCCATGCAATTTTATCGCATAATTAGATGTGATACGTCGAGACAAGAAAAACAAGCCTTCGCATAGCTCTCTACGATGCTCCGTTCGCGAGATATGAATTTTTTAAGTGTTTGTTTGTTAAACAATTTGTAGCTTAACTAATGGA
The DNA here is from genome assembly GCF_024137725.1 of Prorops nasuta. NCBI lineage: Eukaryota > Metazoa > Arthropoda > Insecta > Hymenoptera > Bethylidae > Prorops > Prorops nasuta. The sequence continues at coordinate 18,498,497 of NW_027116798.1, forward strand.
TTTCTCAGCTTGTAGAAGTCGGATTGGGACAAGACTAATCTCGTTGGACTCGTCTTGGTGCATATTTTCATCCTGCACCATAAAATATGGTCATGCTATTTTATCGCATAATTAGATGGGATACGTCGAGACAAGAAAAACAAGCCTTCGCATAGCTCTCTACTATAATCCGTTCGCGAGATATGAATTTTTTAAGTGTTTGTTGGTTAAACAATTTGTAGCTTAACTAATGGATTTCTCAGCTTGTAGAAGTCGGATTGGGACAAGACTAGTCTCGTTGGACTCGTCTTGGTGCATATTTTCATCCTGCGCCAAAAAATATGGTCATGCAATCATATCGCATAATTGGATGGGATACGTCGAGACAAGAAAAACAAGCCTTCGCATAGCTCTCTACTATAATCCGTTCGCGAGATATGAATTTTTTAAGTGTTTGTTGGTTAAACAATTTGTAGCTTAACTAATGGATTTCTCAGCTTGTAGAAGTCGGATTGGGACAAGACTAGTCTCGTTGGACTCGTCTTGGTGCATATTTTCATCCTGCACCAAAAAATATGGTCATGCAATTTTATCGCATAATTAGATTGGATACGTCGAGACAAGAAAAACAAGCCTTCGCATAGCTCTCTACTATAATCCGTTCGCGAGATATGAATTTTTTAAGTATTTGTTGGTTAAACAATTTGTAGCTTAACTAATGAATTTCTCAGCTTGTAGAAGTCGGATTGGGACAAGACTAGTCTCGTTGGAATCGTCTTGGTGCATATTTTCATCCTGCACCAAAAAATATGGTCATGCAATTTTATCGCATAATTAGATGGGATACGTCGAGACAAGAAAAACAAGCCTTCGCATAGCTCTCTACTATAATCCGTTCGCGAGATATGAATTTTTTAAGTATTTGTTGGTTAAACAATTTGTAGCTTAACTAATGGATTTCTCAGCTTGTAGAAATCGGATTGGGACAAGACTAGTCTCGTTAAACTCGTCTTGGTGCATATTTTCATCCTGCACCAAAAAATATGGTCATGCAATTTTATGGCATAATTAGATGGGATACGTCGATACAAGAAAAACAAGCCTTCGCATAGCTCTCTACTATAATCCGTTCGCGAGATATGAATTTTTTAAGTATTTGTTGGTTATACAATTTGTAGCTTAACTAATGGATTTCTCAGCTTGTAGAAGTCGGATTGGGACAAGACTAGTCTCGTTGGACTCGTCTTGGTGCATATTTTCATCCTGCGCCAAAAAATATGGTCATGCAATTTTATCGCATAATTAGATGGGATACGTCGAGACAAGAAAAACAAGCCTTCGCATACCTCTCTACTATAATCCGTTCGCGAGATATGAATTTTTTAAGTATTTGTTGGTTAAACAATTTGTAGCTTAACTAATGGATTTCTCAGCTTGTAGAAATCAGATTGGGACAAGACTAGTCTCGTTGGACTCGTCTTGGTGCATATTTTCATCCTGCGCCAAAAAATATGGCCATGCAATTTTATCGCATAATTAGATGTGATACGTCGAGACAAGAAAAACAAGCCTTCGCATAGCTCTCTACGATGCTCCGTTCGCGAGATATGAATTTTTTAAGTTTTTGTTGGTTAAACAATATGTAGCTTAACTAATGGATTTCTCAGCTTGTAGAAGTCGGATTGGGACAAGACTAGTCTCGTTGGACTCGTCTTGGTGCATATTTTCATCCTGCACCAAAAAATATGGTCATGCAATTTTATCGCATAATTAGATGGGATACGTCGAGACAAGAAAAACAAGCCTTCGCATACCTCTCTACTATAATCCGTTCGCGAGATATGAATTTTTTAAGTATTTGTTGGTTAAACAATTTGTAGCTTAACTAATGGATTTCTCAGCTTGTAGAAATCGGATTGGGACAAGACTAGTCTCGTTGGACTCGTCTTGGTGCATATTTTCATCCTGAGCCAAAAAATATGGCCATGCAATTTTATCGCATAATTAGATGTGATACGTCGAGAAAAGAAAAACAAGCCTTCTCATAGCTCTCTACGATGCTCCGTTCGCGAGATATGAATTTTTTAAGTGTTTGTTTGTTAAACAATTTGTAGCTTAACTAATGGATTTCTCAGCTTGTAGAAGTCGGATTGGGACAAGACTAGTCTCGTTGGACTCGTCTTGGTGCATATTTTCATCCTGCGCCAAAATATATGGCCATGCAATTTTATCGCATAATTAGATGTGATACGTCGAGACAAGAAAAACAAGCCTTCGCATAGCTCTCTACGATGCTCCGTTCGCGAGATATGAATTTTTTAAGTTTTTGTTGGTTAAACAATATGTAGCTTAACTAATGGATTTCTCAGCTTGTAGAAGTCGGATTGGGACAAGACTAGTCTCGTTGGACTCGTCTTGGTGCATATTTTCATCCTGCACCAAAAAATATGGTCATGCAATTTTATCGCATAATTAGATGGGATACGTCGAGACAAGAAAAACAAGCCTTCGCATAGCTCTCTACGATGCTCCGTTCGCGAGATATGAATTTTTTAAATATTTGTTGGTTAAACAATTTGTAGCTTAACTAATGGATTTCTCAGCTTGTAGAAGTCGGATTGGGACAAAACTAGTCTCGTTGGACTCGTCTTGGTGCATATTTTCATCCTGCACCAAAAAATATGGTCATGCAATTTTATCGCATAATTAGATGGGATACGTCGAGACAAGAAAAACAAGCCTTCGCATAGCTCTCTACTATAATCCGTTCGCGAGATATGAATTTTTTAAGTATTTGTTGGTTAAACAATTTGTATTTTAACTAATGAATTTCTCAGCTTGTAGAAGTCGGATTGGGACAAGACTAGTCTCGTTGGAATCGTTTTGGTGCATATTTTCATCCTGCACCAAAAAATATGGTCATGCAATTTTATCGCATAATTAGATGGGATACGTCGAGACAAGAAAAACAAGCCTTCGCATATCTCTCTACTATAATCCGTTCGCGAGATATGAATTTTTTAAGTGTTTGTTGGTTAAACAATTTGTAGCTTAACTAATGGATTTCTCAGCTTGTAGAAGTCGGATTAGGACAAGACTAGTCTCGTTGGACTCGTCTTGGTGCATATTTTCATCCTGCACCAAAAAATATGGTCATGCTATTTTATCGCATAATTAGATGGGATACGTCGAGAAAAGAAAAACAAGCCTTCGCATAGCTCTCTACTATAATCCGTTCGCGAGATATGAATTTTTTAAGTGTTTGTTGGTTAAACAATTTGTAGCTTAACTAATGGATTTCTCAGCTTGTAGAAGTCGGATTGGGACAAGACTAGTCTCGTTGGACTCGTCTTGGTGCATATTTTCATCCTGCACCAAAAAATATGGTCATGCAATTTTATCGCATAATTAGATTGGATACGTCGAGACAAGAAAAACAAGCCTTCGCATAGCTCTCTACTATAATCCGTTCGCGAGATATGAATTTTTTAAGTATTTGTTGGTTAAACAATTTGTAGCTTAACTAATGAATTTCTCAGCTTGTAGAAGTCGGATTGGGACAAGACTAGTCTCGTTGGAATCGTCTTGGTGCATATTTTCATCCTGCACCAAAAAATATGGTCATGCAATTTTATCGCATAATTAGATGGGATACGTCGAGACAAGAAAAACAAGCCTTCGCATAGCTCTCTACTGTAATCCGTTCGCGAGATATGAATTTTTTAAGTATTTGTTGGTTAAACAATTTGTAGCTTAACTAATGGATTTCTCAGCTTGTAGAAATCGGATTGGGACAAGACTAGTCTCGTTAAACTCGTCTTGGTGCATATTTTCATCCTGCACCAAAAAATATGGTCATGCAATTTTATGGCATAATTAGATGGGATACGTCGATACAAGAAAAACAAGCCTTCGCATAGCTCTCTACTATAATCCGTTCGCGAGATATGAATTTTTTAAGTATTTGTTGGTTATACAATTTGTAGCTTAACTAATGGATTTCTCAGCTTGTAGAAGTCGGATTGGGACAAGACTAGTCTCGTTGGACTCGTCTTGGTGCATATTTTCATCCTGCGCCAAAAAATATGGTCATGCAATTATATCGCATAATTGGATGGGATACGTCGAGACAAGAAAAACAAGCCTTCGCATAGCTCTCTACGATGCTCCGTTCGCGAAATATGAATTTTTTAAGTATTTGTTGGTTAAACAATTTTTAGCTTAACTAATGGATTTCTCAGCTTGTAGAAGTCGGATTGGGACAAGACTAGTCTCGTTGGACTCGTCTTGGTGCATATTTTCATCCTGCGCCAAAAAATATGGTCATGCAATTATATCGCATAATTGGATGGGATACGTCGAGACAAGAAAAACAAGCCTTCGCATAGCTCTCTACTATAATCCGTTCGCGAGATATGAATTTTTTAAGTATTTGTTGGTTAAACAATTTGTAGCTTAACTAATGAATTTCTCAGCTTGTAGAAGTCGGATTGGGACAAGACTAGTCTCGTTGGAATCGTCTTGGTGCATATTTTCATCCTGCACCAAAAAATATGGTCATGCAATTTTATCGCATAATTAGATGGGATACGTCGAGACAAGAAAAACAAGCCTTCGCATAGCTCTCTACGATGCTCCGTTCGCGAGATATGAATTTTTTAAGTATTTGTTGGTTAAACAATTTGTAGCTTAACTAATGGATTTCTCAGCTTGTAGAAATCGGATTGGGACAAGACTAGTCTCGTTAAACTCGTCTTGGTGCATATTTTCATCCTGCACCAAAAAATATGGTCATGCAATTTTATGGCATAATTAGATGGGATACGTCGATACAAGAAAAACAAGCCTTCGCATAGCTCTCTACTATAATCCGTTCGCGAGATATGAATTTTTTAAGTATTTGTTGGTTATACAATTTGTAGCTTAACTAAAGGATTTCTCAGCTTGTAGAAGTCGGATTGGAACAAGACTAGTCTCGTTGGACTCGTCTTGGTGCATATTTTCATCCTGCGCCAAAAAATATGGTCATGCAATCATATCGCATAATTGGATGGGATACGTCGAGACAAGAAAAACAAGCCTTCGCATAGCTCTCTACGATGCTCCGTTCGCGAGATATGAATTTTTTAAGTATTTGTTGGTTAAACAATTTGTAGCTTAACTAATGGATTTCTCAGCTTGTAGAAGTCGGATTGGGACAAGACTAGTCTCGTTGAACTCGTCTTGGTGCATATTTTCATCCTGCACCAAAAAATATGGTCATGCAATTTTATCGCATAATTAGATGGGATACGTCGAGACAAGAAAAACAAGCCTTCGCATAGCTCTCTACTATAATCCGTTCGCGAGATATGAATTTTTTAAGTGTTTGTTGGTTAAACAATTTGTAGCTTAACTAATGGATTTCTCAGCTTGTAGAAGTCGGATTGGGACAAGACTAGTCTCGTTGGACTCGTCTTGGTGCATATTTTCATCCTGCACCAAAAAATATGGTCATGCAATTTTATCACATAATTAGATTGGATACGTCGAGACAAGAAAAACAAGCCTTCGCATAGCTCTCTACTATAATCCGTTCGCGAGATATGAATTTTTTAAGTATTTGTTGGTTAAACAATTTGTAGCTTAACTAATGGATTTCTCAGCTTGTAGAAATCGGATTGGGACAAGACTAGTCTCGTTGGACTCGTCTTGGTGCATATTTTCATCCTACACCATAAAATATGGTCATGCTATTTATCGCATAATTAGATGGGATACATCGAGACAAGAAAAACAAGCCTTCGCATAGCTCTCTACTATAATCCGTTCGCGAGATTTGAATTTTTTAAGTATTTGTTGGTTAAACAATTTGTAGCTTAACTAATTGATTTCTCAGCTTGTAGAAGTCGGATTGGGACAAGAATAGTCTCGTTGGACTCGTCTTGGTGCATATTTTCATCCTGCACCAAAACATATGGTCATGCAATTATATCGCATAATTGGATGGGATACGTCGAGACAAGAAAAACAAGAGTTGCATAGCTCTCTACGATGCTCCGTTCGCGAGATATGAATTTTTTAAGTATTTGTTGGTTAAACAATTTGTAGTTTAACTAATGGATTTCTCAGCTTATAGAAGACGGATTGGGACAAGACTAGTCTCGTTGGACTCGTCTTGGTGGATATTTTCATCCTGCGCCAAAAAATATGGTAATGCAATTTTATCGCATAATTAGATGGGATACGTCGAGGCAAGAAAAACAAGCCTTCGCATAGCTCTCTACGATGCTCCGTTCGCGAGATATGAATTTTTTAAGTATTTGTTGGTTAAACAATTTGTAGCTTAACTAATGGATTTCTCAGCTTGTAGAAGTCGGATTGGGACAAGACTAGTCTCGTTGGACTCGTCTTGGTGCATATTTTCATCCTGCACCAAAAAATATGGTCATGCAATTTTATCGCATAATTAGATGGGATACGTCGAGACAAGAAAAACAAGCCTTCGCATAGCTCTCTACTATAATCCGTTCGCGAGATATGAATTTTTTAAGTATTTGTTGGTTAAACAATTTGTAGCTTAACTAATGGATTTCTCAGCTTGTAGAAGTCGGATTGGGACAAGACTAGTCTCGTTGGAATCGTCTTGGTGCATATTTTCATCCTGCACCAAAAAATATGGTCATGCAATTTTATCGCATAATTAGATGGGATACGTCGAGACAAGAAAAACAAGCCTTCGCATAGCTCTCTACTATAATCCGTTCGCGAGATATGAATTTTTTAAGTATTTGTTGGTTAAACAATTTGTAGCTTAACTAATGAATTTCTCAGCTTGTAGAAGTCGGATTGGGACAAGACTAGTCTCGTTGGAATCGTCTTGGTGCATATTTTCATCCTGCACCAAAAAATATGGTCATGCAATTTTATCGCATAATTAGATGGGATACGTCGAGACAAGAAAAACAAGCCTTCGCATAGTTCTCTACTATAATCCGTTCGCGAGATATGAATTTTTTAAGTATTTGTTGGTTAAACAATTTGTAGCTTAACTAATTGATTTCTCAGCTTGTAGAAGTCGGATTGGGACAAGACTAGTCTCGTTGGACTCGTCTTGGTGCATATTTTCATCCTGCGCCAAAAAATATGGTCATGCAATCATATCGCATAATTGGATGGGATACGTCGAGACAAGAAAAACAAGCCTTCGCATAGCTCTCTACGATGCTCCGTTCGCGAGATATGAATTTTTTAAGTATTTGTTGGTTAAACAATTGGTAGCTTAACTAATGGATTTCTCAGCTTGTAGAAGTCGGATTGGGACAAGACTAGTCTCGTTGGACTCGTCTTGGTGCATATTTTCATCCTGCGCCAAAAAATATGGTCATGCAATCATATCGCATAATTGGATGGGATACGTCGAGACAAGAAAAACAAGCCTTCGCATAGCTCTCTACGATGCTCCGTTCGCGAGATATGAATTTTTTAAGTATTTGTTGGTTAAACAATTGGTAGCTTAACTAATGGATTTCGCAGCTTGTAGAAGTCGGATTGGGACAAGACTAGTCTCGTTGGACTCGTCTTGGTGCATATTTTCATCCTGCGCCAAAAAATATGGTCATGCAATCATATCGCATAATTGGATGGGATACGTCGAGACAAGAAAAACAAGCCTTCGCATAGCTCTCTACGATGCTCCGTTCGCGAGATATGAATTTTTTAAGTATTTGTTGGTTAAACAATTTGTAGCTTAACTAATGGATTTCTCAGCTTGTAGAAGTCGGATTGGGACAAGACTAGTCTTGTTGGACTCGTCTTGGTGCATATTTTCATCCTGCGCCATAAAATATGGTCATGCAATTTTATCGCATAATTAGATGGGATACGTCGAGACAAGAAAAACAAGCCTTCGCATAGCTCTCTACTATAATCCGTTCGCGAGATATGAATTTTTTAAGTATTTGTTGGTTAAACAATTTGTAGCTTAACTAATGGATTTCTCAGCTTGTAGAAATCGGATTGGGACAAGACTAGTCTCGTTGGAATCGTCTTGGTGCATATTTTCATCCTGCACCAAAAAATATGGTCATGCAATTTTATCGCATAATTAGATGGGATACGTCGAGACAAGAAAAACAAGCCTTCGCATAGCTCTCTACTATAATCCGTTCGCGAGATATGAATTTTTTAAGTATTTGTTGGTTAAACAATTTGTAGCTTAACTAATGGATTTCTCAGCTTGTAGAAATCGGATTGGGACAAGACTAGTCTCGTTGGACTCGTCTTGGTGCATATGTTCATCCTGCACCAAAAAATATGGTCATGCAATTTTATCGCATAATTAGATGGGATACGTCGAGACAAGAAAAACAAGCCTTCGCATAGCTCTCTACTATAATCCGTTCGCGAGATATGAATTTTTTAAGTATTTGTTGGTTAAACAATTTGTAGCTTAACTAATGGATTTCTCAGCTTGTAGAAATCGGATTGGGACAAGACTAGTCTCGTTGGACTCGTCTTGGTGCATATGTTCATCCTGCACCAAAAAATATGGTCATGCAATTTTATCGCATAATTAGATGGGATACGTCGAGACAAGAAAAACAAGCCTTCGCATAGCTCTCTACTATAATCCGTTCGCGAGATATGAATTTTTTAAGTATTTGTTGGTTAAACAATTTGTAGCTTAACTAATGAATTTCTCAGCTTGTAGAAGTCGGATTGGGACAAGACTAGTCTCGTTGGAATCGTCTTGGTGCATGTTTTCATCCTGCACCAAAAAATATGGTCATGCAATTTTATCGCATAATTAGATGGGATACGTCGAGACAAGAAAAACAAGCCTTCGCATAGCTCTCTACTATAATCCGTTCGCGAGATATGAATTTTTTAAGTATTTGTTGGTTAAACAATTTGTAGCTTAACTAATGGATTTCTCAGCTTGTAGAAATCGGATTGGGACAAGACTAGTCTCGTTGGACTCGTCTTGGTGCATATTTTCATCCTGCACCAAAAAATATGGTCATGCTATTTTATCGCATAATTAGATGGGATACGTCGAGACAAGAAAAACAAGCCTTCACATAGCTCTCTACTATAATCCGTTCGCGAGATATGAATTTTTTAAGTATTTGTTGGTTAAACAATTTGTAGCTTAACTAATGGATTTCTCAGCTTGTAGAAGTCGGATTGGGACAAGACTAGTCTCGTTGGACTCGTCTTGGTGCATATTTTCATCCTGCACCAAAAAATATGGTCATGCAATTTTATCGCATAATTAGATGGGATACGTCGATACAAGAAAAACAAGCCTTCGCATAGCTTTCCACTATAATCCGTTCGCGAGATATGAATTTTTTAAGTATTTGTTGGTTATACAATTTGTAGCTTAACTAATGGATTTCTCAGCTTGTAGAAGTCGGATTGGGACAAGACTAGTCTCGTTGGACTCGTCTTGGTGCATATTTTCATCCTGCGCCAAAAAATATGGTCATGCAATCATATCGCATAATTGGATGGGATACGTCGAGACAAGAAAAACAAGCCTTCGCATAGCTCTCTACGATGCACCGTTCGCGAGATATGAATTTTTTAAGTATTTGTTGGTTAAACAATTTGTAGCTTAACTAATGGATTTCTCAGCTTGTAGAAGTCGGATTGGGACAAGACTAGTCTCGTTGGACTCGTCTTGGTGCATATTTTCATCCTGCACCAAAAAATATGGTCATGCAATTTTATCGCATAATTAGATGGGATACGTCGAGACAAGAAAAACAGGCCTTCGCATAGCTCTCTACTATAATCCGTTCGCGAGATATGAATTTTTTAAGTATTTGTTGGTTAAACAATTTGTAGCTTAACTAATGGATTTCTCAGCTTGTAGAAATCGGATTGGGACAAGACTAGTCTCGTTGGACTCGTCTTGGTGCATATTTTCATCCTGCACCAAAAAATATGGTCATGCAATTTTATCGCATAATTAGATGGGATACGTCGATACAAGAAAAACAAGCCTTCGCATAGCTTTCTACTATAATCCGTTCGCGAGATATGAATTTTTTAAGTATTTGTTGGTTATACAATTTGTAGCTTAACTAATGGATTTCTCAGCTTGTAGAAGTCGGATTGGGACAAGACTAGTCTCGTTGGACTCGTCTTGGTGCTTATTTTCATCCTGCGCCAAAAAATATGGTCATGCAATCATATCGCATAATTGGATGGGATACGTCGAGACAAGAAAAACAAGCCTTCGCATAGCTCTCTACGATGCACCGTTCGCGAGATATGAATTTTTTAAGTATTTGTTGGTTAAACAATTTGTAGCTTAACTAATGGATTTCTCAGCTTGTAGAAGTCGGATTGGGACAAGACTAGTCTCGTTGGACTCGTCTTGGTGCATATTTTCATCCTGCACCAAAAAATATGGTCATGCAATTTTATCGCATAATTAGATGGGATACGTCGAGACAAGAAAAACAAGCCTTCGCATAGCTCTCTACTATAATCCGTTCGCGAGATATGAATTTTTTAAGTATTTGTTGGTTAAACAATTTGTATTTTAACTAATGAATTTCTCAGCTTGTAGAAGTCGGATTGGGACAAGACTAGTCTCGTTGGAATCGTCTTGGTGCATATTTTCATCCTGCACCAAAAAATATGGTCATGCTATTTTATCGCATAATTAGATGGGATACGTCGAGACAAGAAAAACAAGCCTTCGCATAGCTCTCTACGATGCTCCGTTCGCGAGATATGAATTTTTTAAGTATTTGTTGGTTAAACAATTTGTAGCTTAACTAATGGATTTCTCAGCTTGTAGAAGTCGGATTGGGACAAGACTAGTCTCGTTGGACTCGTCTTGGTGCATATTTTCATCCTGCACCAAAAAATATGGTCATGCAATTTTATCGCATAATTAGATGGGATACGTCGAGACAAGAAAAACAAGCCTTCGCATAGCTCTCTACTATAATCCGTTCGCGAGATATGAATTTTTTAAATATTTGTTGGTTAAACAATTTGTAGCTTAACTAATGGATTTCTCAGCTTGTAGAAATCGGATTGGGACAAGACTAGTCTCGTTGGACTCGTCTTGGTGCATATTTTCATCCTGCACCATAAAATATGGTCATGCTATTTTATCGCATAATTAGATGGGATACGTCGAGACAAGAAAAACAAGCCTTCGCATAGCTCTCTACTATAATCCGTTCGCGAGATATGAATTTTTTAAGTGTTTGTTGGTTAAACAATTTGTAGCTTAACTAATGGATTTCTCAGCTTGTAGAAGTCGGATTGGGACAAGACTAGTCTCGTTGGACTCGTCTTGGTGCATATTTTCATCCTGCACCAAAAAATATGGTCATGCAATTTTATCGCATAATTAGATTGGATACGTCGAGACAAGAAAAACAAGCCTTCGCATAGCTCTCTACTATAATCCGTTCGCGAGATATGAATTTTTTAAGTATTTGTTGGTTAAACAATTTGTAGCTTAACTAATGGATTTCTCAGCTTGTAGAAGTCGGATTGGGACAAGACTAGTCTCGTTGGAATCGTCTTGGTGCATATTTTCATCCTGCACCAAAAAATATGGTCATGCAATTTTATCGCATAATTAGATGGGATACGTCGAGACAAGAAAAACAAGCCTTCGCATAGCTCTCTACTATAATCCGTTCGCGAGATATGAATTTTTTAAGTATTTGTTGGTTAAACAATTTGTAGCTTAACTAATGAATTTCTCAGCTTGTAGAAGTCGGATTGGGACAAGACTAGTCTCGTTGGAATCGTCTTGGTGCATATTTTCATCCTGCACCAAAAAATATGGTCATGCAATTTTATCGCATAATTAGATGGGATACGTCGAGACAAGAAAAACAAGCCTTCGCATAGTTCTCTACTATAATCCGTTCGCGAGATATGAATTTTTTAAGTATTTGTTGGTTAAACAATTTGTAGCTTAACTAATTGATTTCTCAGCTTGTAGAAGTCGGATTGGGACAAGACTAGTCTCGTTGGACTCGTCTTGGTGCATATTTTCATCCTGCGCCAAAAAATATGGTCATGCAATCATATCGCATAATTGGATGGGATACGTCGAGACAAGAAAAACAAGCCTTCGCATAGCTCTCTACGATGCTCCGTTCGCGAGATATGAATTTTTTAAGTATTTGTTGGTTAAACAATTGGTAGCTTAACTAATGGATTTCTCAGCTTGTAGAAGTCGGATTGGGACAAGACTAGTCTCGTTGGACTCGTCTTGGTGCATATTTTCATCCTGCGCCAAAAAATATGGTCATGCAATCATATCGCATAATTGGATGGGATACGTCGAGACAAGAAAAACAAGCCTTCGCATAGCTCTCTACGATGCTCCGTTCGCGAGATATGAATTTTTTAAGTATTTGTTGGTTAAACAATTGGTAGCTTAACTAATGGATTTCGCAGCTTGTAGAAGTCGGATTGGGACAAGACTAGTCTCGTTGGACTCGTCTTGGTGCATATTTTCATCCTGCGCCAAAAAATATGGTCATGCAATCATATCGCATAATTGGATGGGATACGTCGAGACAAGAAAAACAAGCCTTCGCATAGCTCTCTACGATGCTCCGTTCGCGAGATATGAATTTTTTAAGTATTTGTTGGTTAAACAATTTGTAGCTTAACTAATGGATTTCTCAGCTTGTAGAAGTCGGATTGGGACAAGACTAGTCTTGTTGGACTCGTCTTGGTGCATATTTTCATCCTGCGCCATAAAATATGGTCATGCAATTTTATCGCATAATTAGATGGGATACGTCGAGACAAGAAAAACAAGCCTTCGCATAGCTCTCTACTATAATCCGTTCGCGAGATATGAATTTTTTAAGTATTTGTTGGTTAAACAATTTGTAGCTTAACTAATGGATTTCTCAGCTTGTAGAAATCGGATTGGGACAAGACTAGTCTCGTTGGAATCGTCTTGGTGCATATTTTCATCCTGCACCAAAAAATATGGTCATGCAATTTTATCGCATAATTAGATGGGATACGTCGAGACAAGAAAAACAAGCCTTCGCATAGCTCTCTACTATAATCCGTTCGCGAGATATGAATTTTTTAAGTATTTGTTGGTTAAACAATTTGTAGCTTAACTAATGGATTTCTCAGCTTGTAGAAATCGGATTGGGACAAGACTAGTCTCGTTGGACTCGTCTTGGTGCATATGTTCATCCTGCACCAAAAAATATGGTCATGCAATTTTATCGCATAATTAGATGGGATACGTCGAGACAAGAAAAACAAGCCTTCGCATAGCTCTCTACTATAATCCGTTCGCGAGATATGAATTTTTTAAGTATTTGTTGGTTAAACAATTTGTAGCTTAACTAATGGATTTCTCAGCTTGTAGAAATCGGATTGGGACAAGACTAGTCTCGTTGGACTCGTCTTGGTGCATATGTTCATCCTGCACCAAAAAATATGGTCATGCAATTTTATCGCATAATTAGATGGGATACGTCGAGACAAGAAAAACAAGCCTTCGCATAGCTCTCTACTATAATCCGTTCGCGAGATATGAATTTTTTAAGTATTTGTTGGTTAAACAATTTGTAGCTTAACTAATGAATTTCTCAGCTTGTAGAAGTCGGATTGGGACAAGACTAGTCTCGTTGGAATCGTCTTGGTGCATGTTTTCATCCTGCACCAAAAAATATGGTCATGCAATTTTATCGCATAATTAGATGGGATACGTCGAGACAAGAAAAACAAGCCTTCGCATAGCTCTCTACTATAATCCGTTCGCGAGATATGAATTTTTTAAGTATTTGTTGGTTAAACAATTTGTAGCTTAACTAATGGATTTCTCAGCTTGTAGAAATCGGATTGGGACAAGACTAGTCTCGTTGGACTCGTCTTGGTGCATATTTTCATCCTGCACCAAAAAATATGGTCATGCTATTTTATCGCATAATTAGATGGGATACGTCGAGACAAGAAAAACAAGCCTTCACATAGCTCTCTACTATAATCCGTTCGCGAGATATGAATTTTTTAAGTATTTGTTGGTTAAACAATTTGTAGCTTAACTAATGGATTTCTCAGCTTGTAGAAGTCGGATTGGGACAAGACTAGTCTCGTTGGACTCGTCTTGGTGCATATTTTCATCCTGCACCAAAAAATATGGTCATGCAATTTTATCGCATAATTAGATGGGATACGTCGATACAAGAAAAACAAGCCTTCGCATAGCTTTCCACTATAATCCGTTCGCGAGATATGAATTTTTTAAGTATTTGTTGGTTATACAATTTGTAGCTTAACTAATGGATTTCTCAGCTTGTAGAAGTCGGATTGGGACAAGACTAGTCTCGTTGGACTCGTCTTGGTGCATATTTTCATCCTGCGCCAAAAAATATGGTCATGCAATCATATCGCATAATTGGATGGGATACGTCGAGACAAGAAAAACAAGCCTTCGCATAGCTCTCTACGATGCACCGTTCGCGAGATATGAATTTTTTAAGTATTTGTTGGTTAAACAATTTGTAGCTTAACTAATGGATTTCTCAGCTTGTAGAAGTCGGATTGGGACAAGACTAGTCTCGTTGGACTCGTCTTGGTGCATATTTTCATCCTGCACCAAAAAATATGGTCATGCAATTTTATCGCATAATTAGATGGGATACGTCGAGACAAGAAAAACAGGCCTTCGCATAGCTCTCTACTATAATCCGTTCGCGAGATATGAATTTTTTAAGTATTTGTTGGTTAAACAATTTGTAGCTTAACTAATGGATTTCTCAGCTTGTAGAAATCGGATTGGGACAAGACTAGTCTCGTTGGACTCGTCTTGGTGCATATTTTCATCCTGCACCAAAAAATATGGTCATGCAATTTTATCGCATAATTAGATGGGATACGTCGATACAAGAAAAACAAGCCTTCGCATAGCTTTCTACTATAATCCGTTCGCGAGATATGAATTTTTTAAGTATTTGTTGGTTATACAATTTGTAGCTTAACTAATGGATTTCTCAGCTTGTAGAAGTCGGATTGGGACAAGACTAGTCTCGTTGGACTCGTCTTGGTGCTTATTTTCATCCTGCGCCAAAAAATATGGTCATGCAATCATATCGCATAATTGGATGGGATACGTCGAGACAAGAAAAACAAGCCTTCGCATAGCTCTCTACGATGCACCGTTCGCGAGATATGAATTTTTTAAGTATTTGTTGGTTAAACAATTTGTAGCTTAACTAATGGATTTCTCAGCTTGTAGAAGTCGGATTGGGACAAGACTAGTCTCGTTGGACTCGTCTTGGTGCATATTTTCATCCTGCACCAAAAAATATGGTCATGCAATTTTATCGCATAATTAGATGGGATACGTCGAGACAAGAAAAACAAGCCTTCGCATAGCTCTCTACTATAATCCGTTCGCGAGATATGAATTTTTTAAGTATTTGTTGGTTAAACAATTTGTATTTTAACTAATGAATTTCTCAGCTTGTAGAAGTCGGATTGGGACAAGACTAGTCTCGTTGGAATCGTCTTGGTGCATATTTTCATCCTGCACCAAAAAATATGGTCATGCTATTTTATCGCATAATTAGATGGGATACGTCGAGACAAGAAAAACAAGCCTTCGCATAGCTCTCTACGATGCTCCGTTCGCGAGATATGAATTTTTTAAGTATTTGTTGGTTAAACAATTTGTAGCTTAACTAATGGATTTCTCAGCTTGTAGAAGTCGGATTGGGACAAGACTAGTCTCGTTGGACTCGTCTTGGTGCATATTTTCATCCTGCACCAAAAAATATGGTCATGCAATTTTATCGCATAATTAGATGGGATACGTCGAGACAAGAAAAACAAGCCTTCGCATAGCTCTCTACTATAATCCGTTCGCGAGATATGAATTTTATAAATATTTGTTGGTTAAACAATTTGTAGCTTAACTAATGGATTTCTCAGCTTGTAGAAATCGGATTGGGACAAGACTAGTCTCGTTGGACTCGTCTTGGTGCATATTTTCATCCTGCACCATAAAATATGGTCATGCTATTTTATCGCATAATTAGATGGGATACGTCGAGACAAGAAAAACAAGCCTTCGCATAGCTCTCTACTATAATCCGTTCGCGAGATATGAATTTTTTAAGTGTTTGTTGGTTAAACAATTTGTAGCTTAACTAATGGATTTCTCAGCTTGTAGAAGTCGGATTGGGACAAGACTAGTCTCGTTGGACTCGTCTTGGTGCATATTTTCATCCTGCACCAAAAAATATGGTCATGCAATTTTATCGCATAATTAGATTGGATACGTCGAGACAAGAAAAACAAGCCTTCGCATAGCTCTCTACTATAATCCGTTCGCGAGATATGAATTTTTTAAGTATTTGTTGGTTAAACAATTTGTAGCTTAACTAATGAATTTCTCAGCTTGTAGAAGTCGGATTGGGACAAGACTAGTCTCGTTGGAATCGTCTTGGTGCATATTTTCATCCTGCACCAAAAAATATGGTCATGCAATTTTATCGCATAATTAGATGGGATACGTCGAGACAAGAAAAACAAGCCTTCGCATAGCTCTCTACTATAATCCGTTCGCGAGATATGAATTTTTTAAGTATTTGTTGGTTAAACAATTTGTAGCTTAACTAATGGATTTCTCAGCTTGTAGAAATCGGATTGGGACAAGACTAGTCTCGTTAACTCGTCTTGGTGCATATTTTCATCCTGCACCAAAAAATATGGTCATGCAATTTTATGGCATAATTAGATGGGATACGTCGATACAAGAAAAACAAGCCTTCGCATAGCTCTCTACTATAATCCGTTCGCGAGATATGAATTTTTTAAGTATTTGTTGGTTATACAATTTGTAGCTTAACTAATGGATTTCTCAGCTTGTAGAAGTCGGATTGGGACAAGACTAGTCTCGTTGGACTCGTCTTGGTGCATATTTTCATCCTGCGACAAAAAATATGGTCATGCAATCATATCGCATAATTGGATGGGATACGTCGAGACAAAAAAAACAAGCCTTCGCATAGCTCTCTACGATGCTCCGTTCGCGAGATATGAATTTTTTAAGTATTTGTTGGTTAAACAATTTGTAGCTTAACTAAAGGATTTCTCAGCTTGTAGAAGTCGGATTGGGACAAGACTAGTCTCGTTGGACTCGTCTTGGTGCATATTTTCATCCTGCACCAAAAAATATGGTCATGCAATTTTATCGCATAATTAGATGGGATACGTCGAGACAAGAAAAACAAGCCTTCGCATAGCTCTCTACTATAATCCGTTCGCGAGATATGAATTTTTTAAGTATTTGTTGGTTAAACAATTTGTAGCTTAACTAATTGATTTCTCAGCTTGTAGAAGTCGCACTGGGACAAGACTAGTCTCGTTGGACTCGTCTTGGTGCATATTTTCATCCTGCACCAAAAAATATGGTCATGCAATTATATCGCATAAATGGATGGGATACGTCGAGACAAGAAAAACAAGAGTTGCATAGCTCTCTACGATGCTCCGTTCGCGAGATATGAATTTTTTAAGTATTTGTTGGTTAAACAATTTGTAGCTTAACTAATGGATTTCTCAGCTTGTAGAAGTCGGATTGGGACAAGACTAGTCTCGTTGGACTCGTCTTGGTGCATATTTTCATCCTGCGCCAAAAAATATGGTCATGCAATCATATCGCATAATTGGATGGGATACGTCGAGACAAGAAAAACAAGCCTTCGCATAGCTCTCTACGATGCTCCGTTCGCGAGATATGAATTTTTTAAGTATTTGTTGGTTAAACAATTTGTAGCTTAACTAATGAATTTCTCAGCTTGTAGAAGTTGGATTGGGACAAGACTAGTCTCGTTGGAATCGCCTTGGTGCATATTTTCATCCTGCACCAAAAAATATGGTCATGCAATTTTATCGCATAATTAGATGGGATACGTCGAGACAAGAAAAACAAGCCTTCGCATAGCTCTCTACTATAATCCGTTCGCGAGATATGAATTTTTTAAGTATTTGTTGGTTAAACAATTTGTAGCTTAACTAATGGATTTCTCAGCTTGTAGAAGTCGGATTGGGACAAGACTAGTCTCGTTGGACTCGTCTTGGTGCATATTTTCATCCTGCACCAAAAAATATGGTCATGCAATTTTATCGCATAATTAGATGGGATACGTCGAGACAAGAAAAACAAGCCTTCGCATAGCTCTCTACTATAATCCGTTCGCGAGATATGAATTTTTTAAGTATTTGTTGGTTAAACAATTTGTATTTTAACTAATGAATTTCTCAGCTTGTAGAAGTCGGATTGGGACAAGACTAGTCTCGTTGGAATCGTTTTGGTGCATTTTTTCATCCTGCACCAAAAAATATGGTCATGCAATTTTATCGCATAATTAGATGGGATACCTCGAGACAAGAAAAACAAGACTTCGCATAGCTCTCTACGATGCTCAGTTCGCGAGATATGAATTTTTTAAGTATTTGTTGGTTAAACAATTTGTAGCTTAACTAATGAATTTCTCAGCTTGTAGAAGTCGGATTGGGACAAGACTAGTCTCGTTGGAATCGTCTTGGTGCATATTTTCATCCTGCACCAAAAAATATGGTCATGCAATTTTATCGCATAATTAGATGGGATACGTCGAGACAAGAAAAACAAGCCTTCGCATAGCTCTCTACTATAATCCGTTCGCGAGATATGAATTTTTTAAGTATTTGTTGGTTAAACAATTTGTAGCTTAACTAATGGATTTCTCAGCTTGTAGAAATCGGATTGGGACAAGACTAATCTCGTTGGACTCGTCTTGGTGCATATTTTCATCCTGCACCATAAAATATGGTCATGCTATTTTATCGCATAATTAGATGGGATACGTCGAGACAAGAAAAACAAGCCTTCGCATAGCTCTCTACTATAATCCGTTCGCGAGATATGAATTTTTTAAGTGTTTGTTGGTTAAACAATTTGTAGCTTAACTAATGGATTTCTCAGCTTGTAGAAGTCGGATTGGGACAAGACTAGTCTCGTTGGACTCGTCTTGGTGCATATTTTCATCCTGCACCAAAAAATATGGTCATGCTATTTTATCGCATAATTAGATGGGATACGTCGAGACAAGAAAAACAAGCCTTCGCATAGCTCTCTACTATAATCCGTTCGCGAGATATGAATTTTTTAAGTATTTGTTGGTTAAACAATTTGTAGCTTAACTAATGAATTTCTCAGCTTGTAGAAGTCGGATTGGGACAAGACTAGTCTCGTTGGAATCGTCTTGGTGCATATTTTCATCCTGCACCAAAAAATATGGTCATGCAATTTTATCGCATAATTAGATGGGATACGTCGAGACAAGAAAAACAAGCCTTCGCATAGCTCTCTACTATAATCCGTTCGCGAGATATGAATTTTTTAAGTATTTGTTGGTTAAACAATTTGTAGCTTAACTAATGGATTTCTCAGCTTGTAGAAATCGGATTGGGACAAGACTAGTCTCGTTAAACTCGTCTTGGTGCATATTTTCATCCTGCACCAAAAAATATGGTCATGCAATTTTATGGCATAATTAGATGGGATACGTCGATACAAGAAAAACAAGCCTTCGCATAGCTCTCTACTATAATCCGTTCGCGAGATATGAATTTTTTAAGTATTTGTTGGTTATACAATTTGTAGCTTAACTAATGGATTTCTCAGCTTGTAGAAGTCGGATTGGGACAAGACTAGTCTCGTTGGACTCGTCTTGGTGCATATTTTCATCCTGCGCCAAAAAATATGGTCATGCAATTTTATCGCATAATTAGATGGGATACGTCGAGACAAGAAAAACAAGCCTTCGCATACCTCTCTACTATAATCCGTTCGCGAGATATGAATTTTTTAAGTATTTGTTGGTTAAACAATTTGTAGCTTAACTAATGGATTTCTCAGCTTGTAGAAATCAGATTGGGACAAGACTAGTCTCGTTGGACTCGTCTTGGTGCATATTTTCATCCTGCGCCAAAAAATATGGCCATGCAATTTTATCGCATAATTAGATGTGATACGTCGAGACAAGAAAAACAAGCCTTCGCATAGCTCTCTACGATGCTCCGTTCGCGAGATATGAATTTTTTAAGTGTTTGTTTGTTAAACAATTTGTAGCTTAACTAATGGATTTCTCAGCTTGTAGAAGTCGGATTGGGACAAGACTAATCTCGTTGGACTCGTCTTGGTGCATATTTTCATCCTGCACCATAAAATATGGTCATGCTATTTTATCGCATAATTAGATGGGATACGTCGAGACAAGAAAAACAAGCCTTCGCATAGCTCTCTACTATAATCCGTTCGCGAGATATGAATTTTTTAAGTGTTTGTTGGTTAAACAATTTGTAGCTTAACTAATGGATTTCTCAGCTTGTAGAAGTCGGATTGGGACAAGACTAGTCTCGTTGGACTCGTCTTGGTGCATATTTTCATCCTGCACCAAAAAATATGGTCATGCAATTTTATCGCATAATTAGATTGGATACGTCGAGACAAGAAAAACAAGCCTTCGCATAGCTCTCTACTATAATCCGTTCGCGAGATATGAATTTTTTAAGTATTTGTTGGTTAAACAATTTGTAGCTTAACTAATGAATTTCTCAGCTTGTAGAAGTCGGATTGGGACAAGACTAGTCTCGTTGGAATCGTCTTGGTGCATATTTTCATCCTGCACCAAAAAATATGGTCATGCAATTTTATCGCATAATTAGATGGGATACGTCGAGACAAGAAAAACAAGCCTTCGCATAGCTCTCTACTATAATCCGTTCGCGAGATATGAATTTTTTAAGTATTTGTTGGTTAAACAATTTGTAGCTTAACTAATGGATTTCTCAGCTTGTAGAAATCGGATTGGGACAAGACTAGTCTCGTTAAACTCGTCTTGGTGCATATTTTCATCCTGCACCAAAAAATATGGTCATGCAATTTTATGGCATAATTAGATGGGATACGTCGATACAAGAAAAACAAGCCTTCGCATAGCTCTCTACTATAATCCGTTCGCGAGATATGAATTTTTTAAGTATTTGTTGGTTATACAATTTGTAGCTTAACTAATGGATTTCTCAGCTTGTAGAAGTCGGATTGGGACAAGACTAGTCTCGTTGGACTCGTCTTGGTGCATATTTTCATCCTGCGCCAAAAAATATGGTCATGCAATTTTATCGCATAATTAGATGGGATACGTCGAGACAAGAAAAACAAGCCTTCGCATACCTCTCTACTATAATCCGTTCGCGAGATATGAATTTTTTAAGTATTTGTTGGTTAAACAATTTGTAGCTTAACTAATGGATTTCTCAGCTTGTAGAAATCAGATTGGGACAAGACTAGTCTCGTTGGACTCGTCTTGGTGCATATTTTCATCCTGCGCCAAAAAATATGGCCATGCAATTTTATCGCATAATTAGATGTGATACGTCGAGACAAGAAAAACAAGCCTTCGCATAGCTCTCTACGATGCTCCGTTCGCGAGATATGAATTTTTTAAGTTTTTGTTGGTTAAACAATATGTAGCTTAACTAATGGATTTCTCAGCTTGTAGAAGTCGGATTGGGACAAGACTAGTCTCGTTGGACTCGTCTTGGTGCATATTTTCATCCTGCACCAAAAAATATGGTCATGCAATTTTATCGCATAATTAGATGGGATACGTCGAGACAAGAAAAACAAGCCTTCGCATACCTCTCTACTATAATCCGTTCGCGAGATATGAATTTTTTAAGTATTTGTTGGTTAAACAATTTGTAGCTTAACTAATGGATTTCTCAGCTTGTAGAAATCGGATTGGGACAAGACTAGTCTCGTTGGACTCGTCTTGGTGCATATTTTCATCCTGAGCCAAAAAATATGGCCATGCAATTTTATCGCATAATTAGATGTGATACGTCGAGAAAAGAAAAACAAGCCTTCTCATAGCTCTCTACGATGCTCCGTTCGCGAGATATGAATTTTTTAAGTGTTTGTTTGTTAAACAATTTGTAGCTTAACTAATGGATTTCTCAGCTTGTAGAAGTCGGATTGGGACAAGACTAGTCTCGTTGGACTCGTCTTGGTGCATATTTTCATCCTGCGCCAAAATATATGGCCATGCAATTTTATCGCATAATTAGATGTGATACGTCGAGACAAGAAAAACAAGCCTTCGCATAGCTCTCTACGATGCTCCGTTCGCGAGATATGAATTTTTTAAGTTTTTGTTGGTTAAACAATATGTAGCTTAACTAATGGATTTCTCAGCTTGTAGAAGTCGGATTGGGACAAGACTAGTCTCGTTGGACTCGTCTTGGTGCATATTTTCATCCTGCACCAAAAAATATGGTCATGCAATTTTATCGCATAATTAGATGGGATACGTCGAGACAAGAAAAACAAGCCTTCGCATAGCTCTCTACGATGCTCCGTTCGCGAGATATGAATTTTTTAAATATTTGTTGGTTAAACAATTTGTAGCTTAACTAATGGATTTCTCAGCTTGTAGAAGTCGGATTGGGACAAAACTAGTCTCGTTGGACTCGTCTTGGTGCATATTTTCATCCTGCACCAAAAAATATGGTCATGCAATTTTATCGCATAATTAGATGGGATACGTCGAGACAAGAAAAACAAGCCTTCGCATAGCTCTCTACTATAATCCGTTCGCGAGATATGAATTTTTTAAGTATTTGTTGGTTAAACAATTTGTATTTTAACTAATGAATTTCTCAGCTTGTAGAAGTCGGATTGGGACAAGACTAGTCTCGTTGGAATCGTTTTGGTGCATATTTTCATCCTGCACCAAAAAATATGGTCATGCAATTTTATCGCATAATTAGATGGGATACGTCGAGACAAGAAAAACAAGCCTTCGCATAGCTCTCTACTATAATCCGTTCGCGAGATATGAATTTTTTAAGTATTTGTTGGTTAAACAATTTGTATTTTAACTAATGAATTTCTCAGCTTGTAGAAGTCGGATTGGGACAAGACTAGTCTCGTTGGAATCGTTTTGGTGCATATTTTCATCCTGCACCAAAAAATATGGTCATGCAATTTTATCGCATAATTAGATGGGATACGTCGAGACAAGAAAAACAAGCCTTCGCATATCTCTCTACTATAATCCGTTCGCGAGATATGAATTTTTTAAGTGTTTGTTGGTTAAACAATTTGTAGCTTAACTAATGGATTTCTCAGCTTGTAGAAGTCGGATTAGGACAAGACTAGTCTCGTTGGACTCGTCTTGGTGCATATTTTCATCCTGCACCAAAAAATATGGTCATGCTATTTTATCGCATAATTAGATGGGATACGTCGAGAAAAGAAAAACAAGCCTTCGCATAGCTCTCTACTATAATCCGTTCGCGAGATATGAATTTTTTAAGTGTTTGTTGGTTAAACAATTTGTAGCTTAACTAATGGATTTCTCAGCTTGTAGAAGTCGGATTAGGACAAGACTAGTCTCGTTGGACTCGTCTTGGTGCATATTTTCATCCTGCACCAAAAAATATGGTCATGCTATTTTATCGCATAATTAGATGGGATACGTCGAGAAAAGAAAAACAAGCCTTCGCATAGCTCTCTACTATAATCCGTTCGCGAGATATGAATTTTTTAAGTGTTTGTTGGTTAAACAATTTGTAGCTTAACTAATGGATTTCTCAGCTTGTAGAAGTCGGATTGGGACAAGACTAGTCTCGTTGGACTCGTCTTGGTGCATATTTTCATCCTGCACCAAAAAATATGGTCATGCAATTTTATCGCATAATTAGATTGGATACGTCGAGACAAGAAAAACAAGCCTTCGCATAGCTCTCTACTATAATCCGTTCGCGAGATATGAATTTTTTAAGTATTTGTTGGTTAAACAATTTGTAGCTTAACTAATGAATTTCTCAGCTTGTAGAAGTCGGATTGGGACAAGACTAGTCTCGTTGGAATCGTCTTGGTGCATATTTTCATCCTGCACCAAAAAATATGGTCATGCAATTTTATCGCATAATTAGATGGGATACGTCGAGACAAGAAAAACAAGCCTTCGCATAGCTCTCTACTGTAATCCGTTCGCGAGATATGAATTTTTTAAGTATTTGTTGGTTAAACAATTTGTAGCTTAACTAATGGATTTCTCAGCTTGTAGAAATCGGATTGGGACAAGACTAGTCTCGTTAAACTCGTCTTGGTGCATATTTTCATCCTGCACCAAAAAATATGGTCATGCAATTTTATGGCATAATTAGATGGGATACGTCGATACAAGAAAAACAAGCCTTCGCATAGCTCTCTACTATAATCCGTTCGCGAGATATGAATTTTTTAAGTATTTGTTGGTTATACAATTTGTAGCTTAACTAATGGATTTCTCAGCTTGTAGAAGTCGGATTGGGACAAGACTAGTCTCGTTGGACTCGTCTTGGTGCATATTTTCATCCTGCGCCAAAAAATATTGTCATGCAATTATATCGCATAATTGGATGGGATACGTCGAGACAAGAAAAACAAGCCTTCGCATAGCTCTCTACGATGCTCCGTTCGCGAAATATGAATTTTTTAAGTATTTGTTGGTTAAACAATTTTTAGCTTAACTAATGGATTTCTCAGCTTGTAGAAGTCGGATTGGGACAAGACTAGTCTCGTTGGACTCGTCTTGGTGCATATTTTCATCCTGCGCCAAAAAATATGGTCATGCAATTATATCGCATAATTGGATGGGATACGTCGAGACAAGAAAAACAAGCCTTCGCATAGCTCTCTACTATAATCCGTTCGCGAGATATGAATTTTTTAAGTATTTGTTGGTTAAACAATTTGTAGCTTAACTAATTGATTTCTCAGCTTGTAGAAGTCGGATTGGGACAAGACTAGTCTCGTTGGACTCGTCTTGGTGCATATTTTCATCCTGCACCAAAATATATGGTCATGCAATTATATCGCATAATTGGATGGGATACGTCGAGACAAGAAAAACAAGCCTTTGCATAGCTCTCTACGATGCTCCGTTCGCGAGATATGAATTTTTTAAGTGTTTGTTGGTTAAACAATTTGTAGCTTAACTAATGGATTTCTCAGCTTGTAGAAGTCGGATTGGGACAAGACTAGTCTCGTTGGACTCGTCTTGGTGCATATTTTCATCCTGCGCCAAAAAATATGGTCATGCAATTATATCGCATAATTGGATGGGATACGTCGAGACAAGAAAAACAAGCCTTCGCATAGCTCTCTACGATGCTCCGTTCGCGAAATATGAATTTTTTAAGTATTTGTTGGTTAAACAATTTTTAGCTTAACTAGTGGATTTCTCAGCTTGTAGAAGTTGGATTGGGACAAGACTAGTCTCGTTGGACTCGTCTTGGTGCATATTTTCATCCTGCGCCAAAAAATATGGTCATGCTATTTTATCGCATAATTAGATGGGATACGTCGAGACAAGAAAAACAAGCCTTCGCATAGCTCTCTACTATAATCCGTTCGCGAGATATGAATTTTTTAAGTATTTGTTGGTTAAACAATTTGTAGCTTAACTAATGAATTTCTCAGCTTGTAGAAGTCGGATTGGGACAAGACTAGTCTCGTTGGAATCGTCTTGGTGCATATTTTCATCCTGCACCAAAAAATATGGTCATGCAATTTTATCGCATAATTAGATGGGATACGTCGAGACAAGAAAAACAAGCCTTCGCATAGCTCTCTACTATAATCCGTTCGCGAGATATGAATTTTTTAAGTATTTGTTGGTTAAACAATTTGTAGCTTAACTAATGGATTTCTCAGCTTGTAGAAATCGGATTGGGACAAGACTAGTCTCGTTAAACTCGTCTTGGTGCATATTTTCATCCTGCACCAAAAAATATGGTCATGCAATTTTATGGCATAATTAGATGGGATACGTCGATACAAGAAAAACAAGCCTTCGCATAGCTCTCTACTATAATCCGTTCGCGAGATATGAATTTTTTAAGTATTTGTTGGTTATACAATTTGTAGCTTAACTAATGGATTTCTCAGCTTGTAGAAGTCGGATTGGGACAAGACTAGTCTCGTTGGACTCGTCTTGGTGCATATTTTCATCCTGCGCCAAAAAATATGGTCATGCAATTTTATCGCATAATTAGATGGGATACGTCGAGACAAGAAAAACAAGCCTTCGCATACCTCTCTACTATAATCCGTTCGCGAGATATGAATTTTTTAAGTATTTGTTGGTTAAACAATTTGTAGCTTAACTAATGGATTTCTCAGCTTGTAGAAATCAGATTGGGACAAGACTAGTCTCGTTGGACTCGTCTTGGTGCATATTTTCATCCTGCGCCAAAAAATATGGCCATGCAATTTTATCGCATAATTAGATGTGATACGTCGAGACAAGAAAAACAAGCCTTCGCATAGCTCTCTACGATGCTCCGTTCGCGAGATATGAATTTTTTAAGTGTTTGTTTGTTAAACAATTTGTAGCTTAACTAATGGATTTCTCAGCTTGTAGAAGTCGGATTGGGACAAGACTAATCTCGTTGGACTCGTCTTGGTGCATATTTTCATCCTGCACCATAAAATATGGTCATGCTATTTTATCGCATAATTAGATGGGATACGTCGAGACAAGAAAAACAAGCCTTCGCATAGCTCTCTACTATAATCCGTTCGCGAGATATGAATTTTTTAAGTGTTTGTTGGTTAAACAATTTGTAGCTTAACTAATGGATTTCTCAGCTTGTAGAAGTCGGATTGGGACAAGACTAGTCTCGTTGGACTCGTCTTGGTGCATATTTTCATCCTGCACCAAAAAATATGGTCATGCAATTTTATCGCATAATTAGATTGGATACGTCGAGACAAGAAAAACAAGCCTTCGCATAGCTCTCTACTATAATCCGTTCGCGAGATATGAATTTTTTAAGTATTTGTTGGTTAAACAATTTGTAGCTTAACTAATGAATTTCTCAGCTTGTAGAAGTCGGATTGGGACAAGACTAGTCTCGTTGGAATCGTCTTGGTGCATATTTTCATCCTGCACCAAAAAATATGGTCATGCAATTTTATCGCATAATTAGATGGGATACGTCGAGACAAGAAAAACAAGCCTTCGCATAGCTCTCTACTATAATCCGTTCGCGAGATATGAATTTTTTAAGTATTTGTTGGTTAAACAATTTGTAGCTTAACTAATGGATTTCTCAGCTTGTAGAAATCGGATTGGGACAAGACTAGTCTCGTTAAACTCGTCTTGGTGCATATTTTCATCCTGCACCAAAAAATATGGTCATGCAATTTTATGGCATAATTAGATGGGATACGTCGATACAAGAAAAACAAGCCTTCGCATAGCTCTCTACTATAATCCGTTCGCGAGATATGAATTTTTTAAGTATTTGTTGGTTATACAATTTGTAGCTTAACTAATGGATTTCTCAGCTTGTAGAAGTCGGATTGGGACAAGACTAGTCTCGTTGGACTCGTCTTGGTGCATATTTTCATCCTGCGCCAAAAAATATGGTCATGCAATTTTATCGCATAATTAGATGGGATACGTCGAGACAAGAAAAACAAGCCTTCGCATACCTCTCTACTATAATCCGTTCGCGAGATATGAATTTTTTAAGTATTTGTTGGTTAAACAATTTGTAGCTTAACTAATGGATTTCTCAGCTTGTAGAAATCAGATTGGGACAAGACTAGTCTCGTTGGACTCGTCTTGGTGCATATTTTCATCCTGCGCCAAAAAATATGGCCATGCAATTTTATCGCATAATTAGATGTGATACGTCGAGACAAGAAAAACAAGCCTTCGCATAGCTCTCTACGATGCTCCGTTCGCGAGATATGAATTTTTTAAGTTTTTGTTGGTTAAACAATATGTAGCTTAACTAATGGATTTCTCAGCTTGTAGAAGTCGGATTGGGACAAGACTAGTCTCGTTGGACTCGTCTTGGTGCATATTTTCATCCTGCACCAAAAAATATGGTCATGCAATTTTATCGCATAATTAGATGGGATACGTCGAGACAAGAAAAACAAGCCTTCGCATACCTCTCTACTATAATCCGTTCGCGAGATATGAATTTTTTAAGTATTTGTTGGTTAAACAATTTGTAGCTTAACTAATGGATTTCTCAGCTTGTAGAAATCGGATTGGGACAAGACTAGTCTCGTTGGACTCGTCTTGGTGCATATTTTCATCCTGAGCCAAAAAATATGGCCATGCAATTTTATCGCATAATTAGATGTGATACGTCGAGAAAAGAAAAACAAGCCTTCTCATAGCTCTCTACGATGCTCCGTTCGCGAGATATGAATTTTTTAAGTGTTTGTTTGTTAAACAATTTGTAGCTTAACTAATGGATTTCTCAGCTTGTAGAAGTCGGATTGGGACAAGACTAGTCTCGTTGGACTCGTCTTGGTGCATATTTTCATCCTGCGCCAAAATATATGGCCATGCAATTTTATCGCATAATTAGATGTGATACGTCGAGACAAGAAAAACAAGCCTTCGCATAGCTCTCTACGATGCTCCGTTCGCGAGATATGAATTTTTTAAGTTTTTGTTGGTTAAACAATATGTAGCTTAACTAATGGATTTCTCAGCTTGTAGAAGTCGGATTGGGACAAGACTAGTCTCGTTGGACTCGTCTTGGTGCATATTTTCATCCTGCACCAAAAAATATGGTCATGCAATTTTATCGCATAATTAGATGGGATACGTCGAGACAAGAAAAACAAGCCTTCGCATAGCTCTCTACGATGCTCCGTTCGCGAGATATGAATTTTTTAAATATTTGTTGGTTAAACAATTTGTAGCTTAACTAATGGATTTCTCAGCTTGTAGAAGTCGGATTGGGACAAAACTAGTCTCGTTGGACTCGTCTTGGTGCATATTTTCATCCTGCACCAAAAAATATGGTCATGCAATTTTATCGCATAATTAGATGGGATACGTCGAGACAAGAAAAACAAGCCTTCGCATAGCTCTCTACTATAATCCGTTCGCGAGATATGAATTTTTTAAGTATTTGTTGGTTAAACAATTTGTATTTTAACTAATGAATTTCTCAGCTTGTAGAAGTCGGATTGGGACAAGACTAGTCTCGTTGGAATCGTTTTGGTGCATATTTTCATCCTGCACCAAAAAATATGGTCATGCAATTTTATCGCATAATTAGATGGGATACGTCGAGACAAGAAAAACAAGCCTTCGCATAGCTCTCTACTATAATCCGTTCGCGAGATATGAATTTTTTAAGTATTTGTTGGTTAAACAATTTGTATTTTAACTAATGAATTTCTCAGCTTGTAGAAGTCGGATTGGGACAAGACTAGTCTCGTTGGAATCGTTTTGGTGCATATTTTCATCCTGCACCAAAAAATATGGTCATGCAATTTTATCGCATAATTAGATGGGATACGTCGAGACAAGAAAAACAAGCCTTCGCATATCTCTCTACTATAATCCGTTCGCGAGATATGAATTTTTTAAGTGTTTGTTGGTTAAACAATTTGTAGCTTAACTAATGGATTTCTCAGCTTGTAGAAGTCGGATTAGGACAAGACTAGTCTCGTTGGACTCGTCTTGGTGCATATTTTCATCCTGCACCAAAAAATATGGTCATGCTATTTTATCGCATAATTAGATGGGATACGTCGAGAAAAGAAAAACAAGCCTTCGCATAGCTCTCTACTATAATCCGTTCGCGAGATATGAATTTTTTAAGTGTTTGTTGGTTAAACAATTTGTAGCTTAACTAATGGATTTCTCAGCTTGTAGAAGTCGGATTAGGACAAGACTAGTCTCGTTGGACTCGTCTTGGTGCATATTTTCATCCTGCACCAAAAAATATGGTCATGCTATTTTATCGCATAATTAGATGGGATACGTCGAGAAAAGAAAAACAAGCCTTCGCATAGCTCTCTACTATAATCCGTTCGCGAGATATGAATTTTTTAAGTGTTTGTTGGTTAAACAATTTGTAGCTTAACTAATGGATTTCTCAGCTTGTAGAAGTCGGATTGGGACAAGACTAGTCTCGTTGGACTCGTCTTGGTGCATATTTTCATCCTGCACCAAAAAATATGGTCATGCAATTTTATCGCATAATTAGATTGGATACGTCGAGACAAGAAAAACAAGCCTTCGCATAGCTCTCTACTATAATCCGTTCGCGAGATATGAATTTTTTAAGTATTTGTTGGTTAAACAATTTGTAGCTTAACTAATGAATTTCTCAGCTTGTAGAAGTCGGATTGGGACAAGACTAGTCTCGTTGGAATCGTCTTGGTGCATATTTTCATCCTGCACCAAAAAATATGGTCATGCAATTTTATCGCATAATTAGATGGGATACGTCGAGACAAGAAAAACAAGCCTTCGCATAGCTCTCTACTGTAATCCGTTCGCGAGATATGAATTTTTTAAGTATTTGTTGGTTAAACAATTTGTAGCTTAACTAATGGATTTCTCAGCTTGTAGAAATCGGATTGGGACAAGACTAGTCTCGTTAAACTCGTCTTGGTGCATATTTTCATCCTGCACCAAAAAATATGGTCATGCAATTTTATGGCATAATTAGATGGGATACGTCGATACAAGAAAAACAAGCCTTCGCATAGCTCTCTACTATAATCCGTTCGCGAGATATGAATTTTTTAAGTATTTGTTGGTTATACAATTTGTAGCTTAACTAATGGATTTCTCAGCTTGTAGAAGTCGGATTGGGACAAGACTAGTCTCGTTGGACTCGTCTTGGTGCATATTTTCATCCTGCGCCAAAAAATATTGTCATGCAATTATATCGCATAATTGGATGGGATACGTCGAGACAAGAAAAACAAGCCTTCGCATAGCTCTCTACGATGCTCCGTTCGCGAAATATGAATTTTTTAAGTATTTGTTGGTTAAACAATTTTTAGCTTAACTAATGGATTTCTCAGCTTGTAGAAGTCGGATTGGGACAAGACTAGTCTCGTTGGACTCGTCTTGGTGCATATTTTCATCCTGCGCCAAAAAATATGGTCATGCAATTATATCGCATAATTGGATGGGATACGTCGAGACAAGAAAAACAAGCCTTCGCATAGCTCTCTACTATAATCCGTTCGCGAGATATGAATTTTTTAAGTATTTGTTGGTTAAACAATTTGTAGCTTAACTAATTGATTTCTCAGCTTGTAGAAGTCGGATTGGGACAAGACTAGTCTCGTTGGACTCGTCTTGGTGCATATTTTCATCCTGCACCAAAATATATGGTCATGCAATTATATCGCATAATTGGATGGGATACGTCGAGACAAGAAAAACAAGCCTTTGCATAGCTCTCTACGATGCTCCGTTCGCGAGATATGAATTTTTTAAGTGTTTGTTGGTTAAACAATTTGTAGCTTAACTAATGGATTTCTCAGCTTGTAGAAGTCGGATTGGGACAAGACTAGTCTCGTTGGACTCGTCTTGGTGCATATTTTCATCCTGCGCCAAAAAATATGGTCATGCAATTATATCGCATAATTGGATGGGATACGTCGAGACAAGAAAAACAAGCCTTCGCATAGCTCTCTACGATGCTCCGTTCGCGAAATATGAATTTTTTAAGTATTTGTTGGTTAAACAATTTTTAGCTTAACTAGTGGATTTCTCAGCTTGTAGAAGTTGGATTGGGACAAGACTAGTCTCGTTGGACTCGTCTTGGTGCATATTTTCATCCTGCGCCAAAAAATATGGTCATGCAATTATATCGCATAATTGGATGGGATACGTCGAGACAAGAAAAACAAGCCTTCGCATAACTCTCTACGATGCTCCGTTCGCGAGATATGAATTTTTTAAGTATTTGTTGGTTAAACAATTTGTAGCTTGACTAATGGATTTCACAGCTTGTAGAAGTTGGATTGGGACAAGACTAGTCTCGTTGGACTCGTCTTGGTGCATATTTTCATCCTGCACCAAAAAATATGGTCATGCAATTATATCGCATAATTGGATGGGATACGTCGAGGCAAGAAAAACAAGCCTTCGCATAGCTCTCTACGATGCTCCGTTCGCGAGATATGAATTTTTTAAATATTTGATGGATAAACAATTTGTAGTTTAACTAATGGATTTCTCAGCTTGTAGAAGTCGGATTGGGACAAGACTAGTCTCGTTGGACTCGTCTTGGTGCATATTTTCATCCTGCGCCAAAAAATATGGTCATGCAATTATATCGCATAATTGGATGGGATACGTCGAGGCAAGAAAAACAAGCCTTCGCATAGCTCTCTACGATGCTCCGTTCGCGAGATATGAATTTTTTAAGTATTTGTTGGTTAAACAATTTGTAGCTTGACTAATGGATTTATCAGCTTGTAGAAGTTGGATTGGGACAAGACTAGTCTCGTTGGACTCGTCTTGGTGCATATTTTCATCCTGCACCAAAAAATATGGTCATGCAATTATATCGCATAATTGGATGGGATACGTCGAGGCAAGAAAAACAAGCCTTCGCATAGCTCTCTACGATGCTCCGTTCGCGAGATATGAATTTTTTAAATATTTGATGGATAAACAATTTGTAGTTTAACTAATGGATTTCTCAGCTTGTAGAAGTCGGATTGGGACAAGACTAGTCTCGTTGGACTCGTCTTGGTGCATATTTTCATCCTGCGCCAAAAAATATGGTCATGCAATTATATCGCATAATTGGATGGGATACGTCGAGGCAAGAAAAACAAGCCTTCGCATAGCTCTCTACGATGCTCCGTTCGCGAGATATGAATTTTTTAAATATTTGATGGTTAAACAATTTGTAGTTTAACTAATGGATTTCTCAGCTTGTAGAAGTCGGATTGGGACAAGACTAGTCTCGTTGGACTCGTCTTGGTGCATATTTTCATCCTGCGCCAAAAAATATGGTCATGCAATTATATCGCATAATTGGATGGGATACGTCGAGACAAGAAAAACAAGCCTTCGCATAGCTCTCTACGATGCTCCGTTCGCGAAATATGAATTTTTTAAGTATTTGTTGGTTAAACAATTTGTAGCTTAACTAATGGATTTCTCAGCTTGTAGAAGTAGGATTGGGACAAGACTAGTCTCGTTGGACTCGTCTTGGTGCATATTTTCATCCTGCGCCAAAAAATATGGTCATGCAATTATATCGCATAATTGGATGGGATACGTCGAGGCAAGAAAAACAAGCCTTCGCATAGCTCTCTACGATGCTCCGTTCGCGAGATATGAATTTTTTAAATATTTGATGGATAAACAATTTGTAGTTTAACTAATGGATTTCTCAGCTTGTAGAAGTCGGATTGGGACAAGGCTAGTCTCGTTGGACTCGTCTTGGTGCATATTTTCATCCTGCGCCAAAAAATATGGTCATGCAATTATATCGCATAATTGGATGGGATACGTCGAGACAAGAAAAACAAGCCTTCGCATAGCTCTCTACGATGCTCCGTTAGCGAAATATGAATTTTTTAAGTATTTGTTGGTTAAACAATTTGTAGCTTAACTAATGGATTTCTCAGCTTGTAGAAGTTGGATTGGGACAAGACTAGTCTCGTTGGACTCGTCTTGGTGCATATTTTCATCCTGCGCCAAAAAATATGGTCATGCAATTTTATCGCATAATTAGATGTGATACGTCCAAACAAGAAAAACAAGCCTTCGCATAGCTCTCTACGATGCTCCGTTAGCGAAATATGAATTTTTTAAGTATTTGTTGGTTAAACAATTTGTAGCTTAACTAATGGATTTCTCAGCTTGTAGAAGTTGGATTGGGACAAGACTAGTCTCGTTGGACTCGTCTTGGTGCATATTTTCATCCTGCGCCAAAAAATATGGTCATGCAATTTTATCGCATAATTAGATGTGATACGTCCAAACAAGAAAAACAAGCCTTCGCATAGCTCTCTACGATGCTCCGTTCGCGAGATATGAATTTTTTAAATATTTGATGGTTAAACAATTTGTAGTTTAACTAATGGATTTCTCAGCCTGTAGAAGTCGGATTGGGACAAGAATAGTCTCGTTGGACTCGTCTTGGTGCATATTTTCATCCTGCGC